>NC_083418.1:77457903-77774207 GCF_020745735.1 Hemiscyllium ocellatum
GCGTAAGGGAATCAAGGGTTAAGGGGAACGGCAGGAGAGTGGCGTTGAAGATGATCAAATCAGCCATGATCTCATTGAATGGCAAAGCACGCTCGATGGGTTGAATGGTCTACCTCAGCTTTTTTGTCTGATTGTATCTCACAGGCTCTCCACAAGAGACTTCCAGTCTGGCCTTCTCTGCTGTGGTCTAGGATCATTGGCAATCCTGGGCTACAGTTCCTATACTGACACTGCTAAGCAATGCAAGGCAATCAGCCTCTGATTGGCCAAAAGCTCCTGGGACAATGAATTTCCGACCCTAGGGTTCTTGGTCTCAGGGAAGGCATTCTGCTGCCCTATTAAATGCCTGGGTAGGAGACGCAGGGGACTCTGACCATTCCTGGAGACCCCCTCCCTCCCCCAACTCTGTTAAATATCGTCCAAAAGTTCTACAGCTTCCTGCTGAGACATCATTTTGTATGGTTAGTGGATACATCCTTTCCCAGTAGCGCTTCAGTGAGTACAGCACAAAACCAGATCTGCCTCAGTTTCCATCTCTCGTTACCACTGAGTTCATATAAAGTCATAGAGTCTAGAGATGTACATCATGGAAAAAGACCATTTGGTCCAACTTGTCCATGCTGACCAGCTATCCCAACCCAACCTAGTCCAACTTGCCAGCACCCAGCCCATATCCCTCCAAACCTTTCCTATTCATATAACCATGCATATGTCTTTTAAATGTTGCAATTGTACCAGCCTCCACCACTTCCTCTGGCAGCTCATTCCATACACGTACCACCCTCTGCGTGAAAAAGTTGCCCCTTAGGCCTCTTTTGTATTTTTCCCCTCTCTCCCTAAACCTCTAGTTCTGGACTCCCCCACCCCAGGGAAACAACTTTGTCTATTTATCCGATCCTTGCCCCTCATAATTTTGTAAAGCTCTATAAGGTCACCCCTTAGCCTCCGACATTCCACAGAAAACAGCCCCAGCCTATTCAGCCTCTCCCTATAGCTCAAATCCTCCAACCCTGGCAACATCTTTGTAAATCTTTTCTGAACTCTTCCAAGTTCCACAATATCTTTCCAACAGGAAGGAGACCAGAATTGCACGCAATATTCCAACAGTAGCTGAACCAATCTGTCAGTGCAGGTTATAACTGGTAGGCAGGTTATAACTATCCTGCTCAGTATGCATGCACATATGCATGGCCACACTCATACGCATGCGCACACACACACACACACACACACACACACACACACACACACAGGTACATACACACATGTACCCACATATGTGCACACATATGTTACATGCACAAATACCCACACACTCACGTACATATACACACCTATGTGCACACACACACACGTACAGACATGTGTGCACATACACACAAAAATATGTGTACACATGTGGCGACACTTGAAAATGCAAACACATGTATGCACAAACATTACTACGTATGCCCACACATACATCTGAAAGTCTTATGTACTATCAATTCTCAAACTCCAACAAGCTACTTGAGTAAGGTTATGGTGAATAATTTGTATAGGCCCTGAATTGCCCGAACTCATCTGAGCAAGTCTGTTTACTGAGGTGAAGTTAGGAATGGAGACGTGTGTACCAGGAATTGACGCCATGAATACATCTTGGCACAATTTAAAAGCAGCTCATGATTATCCCAAGGCCTGTGGGTTTAATTAGCAGTGACATCCTTCAGAAAATATAATGCAGTTTATATCTGACCAATGAAATTAAAGAAATCATAGGCAAGAATGCAATACATCAGAAAACCAAATGGGATCATTATCAAACCTTTTATTTCAAATACGGAGAAACTCACAGTAAAATTCCTTTTCAAGGGTTCCATAAAGTTATTACATTTCACTCTGATCTCATTAATTTTCAACTTGCATGGTTTCTGCTTTCTTCATAATCCTTTCATTTCAAAATGTCACAGAAGACCTGAGGTTATCTACAGCCAGGCTTCAGACTGAGATGAATTAATGGCTGCATCAGTTTTGGAATAAGTGCATTAATAAAACATTTGATTAAATAAGGTTAATAATTTTCTTTATAGCCAGATCAAGGCTTCATTTAAAAATGCATGTGACCATGGAAGAGTTTCAGGGCTACAGTTTTCTTGCCACCCGCTCTCATTGGCTCCTGGCTTTTTGCCTGCATGATGAAACTCACACTTGGCCCTTAAGAAGCCATTCTCCAGGCATGAGTCAAAATGTTTGATGTTTCTTTGGCTAAGAGAGCAATCACAATGCAGGCCAAGCCAGATTATCTCATACAGAGACAAAAAAAAACTGCAGATGCTGGAATCCAAGGTAGACAAGTAGGAGGTTGGAAGAACACAGCCAGCCAGGCAGCATCAGGAGGTGGAACAGTCAATGTTTCGGGTCTAACCCTTCTTCAGGTTTATCTCATACAGCTATTTCCCATGACAGGTGAAATGCCAAGATGAACATCACTTCACCAAAGTATGGGCCGGACTTTTCCGACTGAGGTAATTGCCTTGACATTTGTGGATGCAAATTCAGGAGAATGTTTTTATTATTCATTATTCATGTTTCATTCATTAGTCACCATGAAGGGCTCAGTGGTTAACACAAGTTCAATTCCACACTGTGTGGAGTTTGCATGTTCTCCCTGTGTCTGCGTAGTTTTCCTCTGGGTGCTCTAGTTTCTTCCCACAGTCTAAAGATGTACAGGTGAGGTGAATTGGTCATTGGAAATGCAGGATTATGGAGATAGTATGGTTGGGATGCTCTTCAGAGGGTTGGTGTGGACTTGATGGGTCAAATGGCCTTTTTCTGCACTGTAGGGATTCTACAACTCACCTTCTCAATCTCACCCCTCGGCTCAGGTTAAACCACTCACAGTCATCTCTTTCTAACGAGGGAGTGGGACTTTAGTGACTTTATCTTTCCCTTACCTGAAGCAACAGTTCAGCTTCATAGACATGTTTTCCACTGACAAAAGAAAGCTGAGGGGGCTCCTTCCTGACTCAAACCAGCCGGGCTTCCTCAGAAAAAGTGCTGAATTCTAGTGTGTGTTGCTGTGACAAAAATTGACACTAATGGTTTTCGAAGGACCGATTACACCACACAAAACCAGTAGCCGCTGTCAAGGAAGTGCACAAGTTGCAAACTCAATATGATCTCAATTCACAACATTAGACAAATATTGACATTCTCCTGGCACTTGTGACAGGCCATTTCCCATAGTATAGTGTCTTCCAGCCGTTTTGCGAAGCACATCAGTTAGAAACTCAACTGTTTCAACAATACAGGCCTTGAGAGATTTGAATTGCTTAAAACAACACTTTAAGTAAATATTTTAACAAGAAAGGCATGTAATGTCTGACATTTCAATGAAGGAAAGGTCTCCTCAAATGAATAGTCTTTTTTGTCAGTGCAATCCCAATGTCTTGCTCCCTTCAAACTTCTGGCAAATCGTCTTCTTCAATATTCACTGATTTTAAATGATTCCTTTAATTCCTTTGCCGCTGATACACCCTCAAGACTCAGGTATGAGACACATTCACTAAATTAGTTTGATCGACAGGCAGGAAATCTCATTTTTAAGTTTGGTCTTCCGTGCGATTCTGGTCTCCTTCTTATCAGAAGGATGTTGTGAAACTTGAAGGGTTCAGAAAATATTTACAAGGATGTTGCCAGGGTTGGAGGATTTGAGCTTCAGGGAGAGGCTGAAGAGGCTGGGGCTGTTTTCCCTGGAGCGTCGGAGACTGAGGGGTGACCTTATAGAGGTTTATAAGATCATGAGAGGCATGGATAGGATAAATAGAGAAGGTTTTTTTCCCCTGAGGTCAAGGAGTCCAGAATTGGAGGGCATAAGTTCAGGGTAAAAGGGGAAAGATATAAAAGGGACCTAAGGGGCAACATTTTCATGCAGAGGGTGATGCATGTATGGAATGAGCTGCCAAAGGAAGTGTTGGAGGCTAATCCAATTACAGCATTTAAAAGGCATCTGGAAGGGTATATGAATAGGAAGAGTTTAGAGGGTTATGGACCAAGTGCTGGCAAATGGGACTAGAGTAGGTTAGGATATCAGGTCGGCATGGATGAGTTGGACTAAGGGGTCTGTTTTGTGCTGTACATCTCCATGACTCTACGTTCACACCTGCCTACGTAGCCTGCTTGGATACCGATAACTCATTCAGGACCATCACCTAAACTCTGGCTGTTTTGGACATCATGACGTGATTCTTGTCTGTCATCATGACACCAATGCATGGTCCATACACTTTGATCAAAACGTGGCAAATGTTCATGCTGCAGCTGGTTCTCACAGAGACCAATTACTCTATGTGGACATAAATGTCAACAGAAATAGACTTCGATCATTGCACCCAGAGCTGAGTGGACCATTCATCCCCACCAATCTCTACTCTCTGTCAATTCAACAGCTGTTCATCTGCACCTTAATTCCAAACAAAGTAACTGCCTTTGATCTATACACAGGGTTAAAGCAATTAAGATTCATTCACTCAACTTTATGGAACAGAATGAGTCACAGCAAAAGAAGAGCACAAATAATGACAGACAAAACAGCCACAATAAACTTCCTTGCTTCAACAAGCTCAGGAATGGCTGTTAAATTTTCAATGTGTTACATTTCAGCTTGGAAGTTCTTGAGGAACTTCTCATCCCAACTTGAAACATCAACTCTCCTACCTGTCTGCATCACCCATGCCCACAGATGTGTTGCGTTGGACATTCTCTCGAACAGCGGCCATTCCATCTGGCAAGCGATTAAGTCGACGAGTGTAAAGCCCCAGCCCACCATCCGTCATGTATCTGAAACAGAAAGGAAAAATGCCACTTTCAGCTGTGATAAACAGCAACAGATCAGGATAGCCAAGTCAGTCCCCTGAGTAGAATCTTGGCGTGCTGTGAACATCTTTAATTGGCAGGACTTCACATTCCATTAATCTCAATGCAATGCATGGCTCATGTGTTTGTTCATCTAGCATTCCTTTCTTTTGAAAGGGGGCTGCAATACATCCAATGGAAATTTATGAAAATGAAGGTATGGTCCTCATTGAGTTCTGATGCAACGTCATCAGGTTGGCACAATCAATGAAGGGGGCAAAAGGGAAGATCTCAGATTTTATTTACACACCCTTCGCAGCTGGAAAATGCACCAAATCTTAATTTCAAGATGCTACTTCAGAAACGAGCCACACCAGGAAGAGAAGCCCTGTAATGGAAATCACTCTCCGAAGAGGTTATTGATGTTTTGTCGGCATTACTGACCTTTGCACCTCTCTTCAGCTGTGTTTTATTCCATCTCCTCCCAACATATTTTAAATTCCTCACATTTCTTAATACAATACTTGATCAATGTTTCACGTTCACTAACTTATCGCAGGCAATCATTCAGTTTTCTCAGTAGTGTTTCCCTCGCCCAACCCCTTTCCAAAGTTTTTTTTTGAACAATCAGTGATTCATTTCCCACTTCCTTTCTTCACTTTTTCTGTTTATTTCAGAGATTTTCCTAGTGCCCCAGTTAGTGATTTTCATGCCTGCATCACTCCCTGCTCGACAACTCTTACCTGCTGCTCTCTGTGTTCCTCATCGCCAGTCACACTCCACGCCACTAACCTTTAATAAGCATGTCTAATTTCAAGCCATCCAATCAATGACTCTTCATAGCATTTAGAAGATGTTATGAGATAACATAAGACAAAAATTAAAATCTGTCTCATTTATGAGTTCCTCTGTACAACTGGTACACTCAACCTGAAGGAAGCCAAATAATCTAGTCTTTCGATCACCTGTGTCATACCTTAGTAACACCAAAACCAAAGTCCTCCCACATTTGCCACTATCAAATGTTGCTTTGATTTGGCCTTTGGGTGAATGTTTGCATCACAGGTTCAGGGACAGAGGGATCTGGGTGTCATAGAGTCATAGGGATGCACAGCATGGAAACAGACCCTTCGGTCCAACTCATTCATTCTTACCATATGTCCTAAATTAATCTAGTCCCATTTGCCAGCACCTGGCCCCTATCCCTCTAAATCCTTCCAATTCATGTTCCCATCCAGATGCGTTTTACCTGTTGTAATTGTACCAGCCTCCACCACTTCCTCAGGCAGCTCATTCCATACGTGCACTATCCACTGTATGAAAACGTTGCTCCTTAGACCCACTTATAAATCTTTCCCCTCTCACCCTAAACCTATGCCCTCTAGTTCTGACTCCCCCACCCCAGGGAAAAGACCTTGTCTGTTACCCTATCTATGCCCCTCATGATTTTATAAGCCTCTATAGGGTCACCCATCAGCCTCTGACGCTCCAGGGAAAACAGCCTCAGCCTATTCAGCCTCTCCCTGTAGTTCAAACCCTCCCTTGTGCACGAATCACAGCAAACTAGTATTCGGAAACAGTAGGTAATAAGGAAAGGGAATTGTGACATTTATTGCTCAAGGGATAGAGTGTAAAAGGAAAAAGGTGTTGCTGCAACTATACAAGGCAATGGAGGAGTCCTGCGTACTCTGGTCCCTTTACTTTAGGAGGGGTGTAGTTGTATTGGAGACAGTTCAGAGAAGGTTCACTCAATTGTTCCAGAGATGAAAGGTTTATCTTATGAAGAGAGATTGAGCAGTTTAGGCCTCTACTCTTTGGAGTTTAGAAGAATGAGAGGAGATCTATTTGACAAATATAAGGTGCTAAACAGGATTGATAAAGTAGACGTAGAACGGAAGTTTCCTCATGTGGGGCGATCGAGAATGACAGGTCATAGTTTTAGGATAAGGGATGACAAATCTAAATCAGAGATGAGGAGGAATTACTTCTCTCAAAGGGTCGTGAATCTATGAAATTCACTGCCTCTAGAGTGTGGGATGCTGGGACATTGAGTAAATTTAAGAAGGAGATGGGCAGATTTTTAATTAGTAATGAGTGGAAGGGTTATGGGGAGTGAGCAGGACAGTGAAGTTGAGGCCAAGATGAGATCAGTAATGATCGTACTGAACGATGAAGCAGGCTGGAGGGGCTGAATGACTTGTTTCCACTCCAGGATCTTATGGTCTTATATACAGCATTGAGATTTCCTCACCGACTATGACTGAACAACCTCTCACCAAGGGGCTACAAGCTAGAAATGGACCTGCCTGATATCATTCAAGCGCTTCAGCTGGACCTTGTAGATTTAGGTCAGGGCCAAGTATTTAAGTCGTGTGTTTAAATAAACTAATTTCAGTTCTGCTTATCGATTTCACACTCAGTCAAAACTGCACCAATGTCTATCAGAATGAGCACACTCCCACCATCTGTATTGATCACCTTCACATGCTGACACCCATAGCGTCGGACTGCAAATACTGAGGTTTATGGAGCTCAGAAGGTGCACAACAAAACTGCTGGGTTTCACAGGTAAAACCATCAAGACACAAGCACAAACTGTTAGTAATCTTGGCACTACATTGCTCGCAATCTGACACAATCTTGTGGAACCCAGTTAGAGTAGGATACCTTAGAGAGGGCAGCCAAGGGAAATTGTGTCACAGCTAGACCCCTTTTCGTATGAGGAGAAAGTGAGGACTGCAGATGCTGGAGATTAGAGTCAAGAGTGTAGTGTTGGAAAAGCACAGCAGGTCAGGCCGCATCCGAGGAGCAGCAGAATCGATGTTTCGGGCATAAGCCCTTCATCAGGAATTAGGCCTGTGGGCTGGCAGCTGAGAGATAAATGGGAGAGGGGGAGGGGATGGGGTTGGGGGGAAGGCAGCTGAGAATGTGATAGGTAGATGAATATGGGGGAGATGGTGATAGGTCCGAAAGGATGGGAAAGGTGATGGGCAGGTCAGGAAGGCAGTGCCAAGTTGGAGGCTTGGGACTGGGGTAATGTGGGGGGAGGGGAAATGAGGAAACAGGTGAAATCCACATTGATCCCATGTGGCTGCAGGGTCCCAAGGCGGAATATGAGGCGTTCTTCCTCCAGGGATCAGGTGATAAAGGTTTGGCGATGGAGGAGGCCTAGGAACTGCACGTCCTTGATGGAATTAGAGGGGAAGTTGAAGTAGTCACCCAGTGGCGTTGGTTGGTTCGGGTGTCCCAGAGATATTCTCTGAAATAATCCACAAGTTTGCGTCCTGTATCCCCAATGTAGTGGAGACCACATCGGGTGCAACGGATACAGTAGATGACATTTGGGGAGGTACAGGTAAATTTCTGTCAGATGTGGAAGGATCCTTTGGGCCCTTCAATGGAGGTGAGGGGGGAGGTGTGGGTGCATGTTTTGCATTTCCTGCGGTGGCAGGGGAAGGTGCCAGGAGTGGGGTGTGGGCTGGTGGGGGATGTGGATCTGATGAGGGAGGGAATGGTCCCTCCGGAATGCTAATAGGGGTGGGGAGGGAAATATATCACTTCAAATTCCCATCCCACTCCATCAAGGACATGCAGGTCCTGGGACTCCTCCATTGTCAAACCCTTACCACCTGAAGCCTGGAGGAAGAACGCCTCATATTCCACCCCGGGAACCTGCAAGGGATGAATGTGGATTTCTACAGTTTCCTGATATCCCCTCTCCCCCATTATCCTAGTCTCAAGCCTCCACCCTCTTGACCAGTCCATTGCCTTTCCCACATATCCGCTCCACTCTCCTCTCTGACCTATCATTTTCTCCCCCACCTTCATCTACTTATTGCATCCTCAGCCAACTTCCCTCCAACCCCATTCCCCCCCCCCTCTCCCTTTACCTGTCAGCACCCCCGGCCCACAAGCCTCATTCCTGATGAATGTCTTTTGCCTGAAACATCGATTCTCCTGCTCCTCAGATGCTGCCTGACCTGCTGTGCTTTTCCAGCACCACACTCTTGACCCTTTTCTTATGACACTGGCAGCCATATTCTGATATATAATCCCCATTGAATATATTCAACTGGGTGACATCTCAGGGTAAGTCAGAAAGCTGTAAAAGTGCACACTTCTCCACCCTTCCAAGCCCATGTCATATCTCAGCAGTTAACGCCGGATCTTGAAAGGATAGAGCTATCAGTGGAACTGAGATGAGGGGTTTTCTTTAATGTACTGTTTGGCGTATGGTCGGTGGAGAAATATTTAAATTTGAAAATGCAGCAGTTTAATCACATCTCATTCTGCAATCTAAACAACAAGCTTGAAAACATTCTAAACCTCACGGTGAACATTAGAATATGATATCAGTTCACTGATGATTCCTATTTTGTAAATTACAGAAATTGTTAAAGAACACTTGTCAGACCCCAGCTGGAGTATTGCGTACAGTTGCAGCCCCATATTATATGAAAGATGCAAATACATTGGAGAGAGTGCAGAAGAACTTTACAAGAATGTTACAGGAATGTCATACTTTAGTCATGAACTAAAGTCCATCCTCCTTTAGTTTGGACTGCTCTCCTTGGAGAGAAGAGAGGGCTTCAAACTCATGATTGGGTTGGACAGAGTAGATCGAGAGAAGCTGTTCCCACTTGTGAAAGGATCAAGAACGTGAGGGTACAGATGTACAATATGTAAAAGAGGCAAGGGTATGTGTGAGAGTAAACCTTATCACCCAGTGAGGGGTTAGGGTGTGGAATGCACTGCCTGTAAATGTGTTGGAGGCAGGTTCAATTGAGGCATTAAAGAAGGGACTGGATGATAATTTGGACAGAAATAATGTGAAAGTGTATGGGAGAAAGGCAGGAGATCGCCCCGAGGTGGTGATGCTTATTTGAAGAGTCAGAGCAGGCACAACAGGCTGAATGGCCTCTTACGGCACCAAAGTAATTCTGTGATTTTGTGTTTAATTCAATGTAAACTCACGACTGATGACAGAAACTGGAATGACAGAAACTGCTGATCACAGTAAAAGCAGTCAAATGTACTGTCATGGTAGTCTTAATGAAATGGAAGGTTTACATTTAATGAAGATAGAGTAAAATCTGACACAAGCTGTGACGATGCTGCTCCTTTAACAAGATTAGGTCATCCTTGGGCTTTTTCTGCGAGTTCATTAATGCATAGATACTGGTTTTACCAACTTGAAGAAGCTTTTAAGATTTTAAACAAATACTTGTACAAAGAAAGGAGAGTGGCCAGTTTTCCTCTCTCAGCTTTTCTCTGGTTTGGTTTGGTTTCAGTAGTCTGGCTGTTCAGGAGCTGCTCGTCGGTTTTTTTTGAGACTGCTGGTCAAAGAATCAACTACATGGAGCAAGATGTCCCATGCTGAATCGCTCTGCCATCTCTCTCTCTCTCTCTCTCTCTCTCTCTCCTATAAGACCTTGTGTTTGATTTTGTCTGTTCTGTCAAGAGGTATTTATGAGCACTGTTGTAGGAATTTGGAACAGCATCATTAAGTTGGGATAGTCTGCTGGGTGTTTGGATGAGTTAAGTTATTCTGTATTCTGTTCTCTTTTCTTTGTGTTTCATTTGGTACTTTGTAAATAAATTCTGTTTTGTTTTAAAACTGATGGATTCTGACCAGCTGCATCACTCCTGAAATATCCACTTTACTGCTGCTCAAAGCAACTGGAAACGTTGAGTCTGGGCTACCTTGCTGAAATGTTTTGAGCAATCTGGATGTAGGTTTGCTCGCTGAGTTGGAACGTTCATTTTCAGACGTTTCAGCTCGGTGAGCAAACCCACATCCAGAACCTCAACCTGAGCTACAAATCTTCTCAAAAAATGTTTTGAGCGGGTCTGGCGTGGCCCACAACAAAGTAAAGCAGCCAATTGGTCAAATCAGTCTTCAAATGCAACCATATATTTGAATACACAATTCAGTGTTGCAAAAACTGCCCTGTCCATTTTGTTCACTTAAGGCTACCAGTCACAGCCTCTACCTCCTACTCACAGTGACAGCAGTGTGTACCACTTACAAGATGCCCTGCAGTAATTCAGCACGGTTCCATGAGCAACACTCTCCAAACTCATAATCACTACCTTCCTTCAGGACAAGAGCAAGCAGATGCATCTGCAAGTTCCAATCCAAGGCACATCATATCCTAACTTGGAAATCTATTGATGTTTCTTGACTGTCACTGGGCTAAGATCCCGCAGCTCTTTCCCTGACAGCAGTACTGCAGGTGTACCTGCATTCCACCGACTATGGGAGTTTAAAAAGGTGGCTTGCCAACGCCATCATAAGGGTAATGGGGACAAACAATAAATGCCAGTGATACCCATATCCCATGAAAGAATAAATAAATAAAATGTATGCCAGCAGAAGGAGTTTAGAAGTGGAGTAAAGGAATCATGCGGTAAGGGCACACATGGTTCTGATTCTTATTGAACCTTAGAAACGACGTCACACACACAGCACTGGTCCAGGATTAGATAGTCAAAATTCATTTGCAGAGGCATAGGACAATTTTAAAAATAAGACACCTATCAATTAGAACTCACACCAAAGGCATTTCTACAAATATGGCTTTTGTAAGCATCAATGTTCCACAAAGGAATATGCCAGTCAGTGGTAATTAGATTGAATTCTGCAAAATCTGCAAGAATTAAAATGTAGTTTATTTTTTGCGCTCTACCTGTAACAATTTCTTCTAGTTAACTTCAATACTATGACTAATCAGACTTTTTTATTCATTCATTCACAGAAATTGGGTATAGCTGGTTAGGCCAGCATCTCTTTGCCCAGAGGGCAGTTAAGAGTGGGTCTGGAGTCACATGTAGGCCAGACCAGGTAAGGATGGCAGTTTCCATCCCTAAAGGACATTAGTGAACCAGATGGGTTTTTCCTAACCAGCACCAGTTCCATGGTCATCATTTTTAATTCCAGATTTTTATCTGTCATGATGGGATTCAAACCTGGGTCTCCAGAACATTACTTGAGGTCTCCTGTTAAAAATTAGTCTTGCACTCATTTAGCATTTTTCACAACAAAAATCTTAAAATGTGTTCAGCCTCTGATGTACTTTTTGGAACGTAGTCACTACAGCAATTTAGAAAAAACGTCACCCAAGCTGCTCACAGCAAGCTTCAGGAAACAGCAATGTGACTGTGATTGGATCATCTGTTTTTGTGATGCTGATTGAGTGGACCATCTCAGCTGAAAAAGTCAAGATTAAAGTGGCACTGGAAAAGCATCTGGCAGCATCTGAGGAGCAAGAAAATCGACATTTCGGGCAAAAGCCTTTCATCAGGAATGAATTTTCATCAAAATTTTCGCCATCTCAGCTGAAAGCCAGTCTTCTCAACAATGCAGCACTCCCTTGGTAGTGCACTGGAATGCCAGCCATGATCCCTGCAGTGGGCCTTGAATGAGGAATCTTATGATTTAATTGCAAGAGTGGTGTCAGGAGGCATAGCTGACTCAACATTATTGCATAACCATTGTGGACTTTCCCTTCATCATTTAAAGACAGATTCTATATCTGGGCATGTTACCACACAATGTGCCTGGACACTGGAGAAGGTAATGATTTAAATTGGAAGTTTAGATAAGCAGAATAATATAGTGGATGGCATTCCAATCTGTCCTAAACTGAGACCAACTACAAGATGCATCTTGTTAATCTTAATGTTTGCTAATATTTAGACAGCTGTGACCAGAATGACTCAGTGGGTAGGATTCTTGTCTGAATGAGAAGGAGATTGAAATCCCACTGCGGAGATGTTAATATCAATGTTTATGCTGACACTCTGCGCAGAACTGTGAGAATGCTGCACTCTCAGAGGTGGGGTATTTCAGATAGGTATTACACTATCCACCCTCTCAGGAAGATGAAAAAAACCTCACAATATTATGCAAACAGAAAAGGAACTGCCACTATTTATTGTTTCAAGCAATATACAATAAGATGTATTTTCTGATGATGTTTGCATTGCTGCTTGTGGGACTAGGCTGTGTGCTGGCACAGTCCTGACATTCCAACAATACAAAAGTATTTCATTGGCTATAAAGACCTTCTATACATCTTGAGGTTCTGAAAGGTGTTGTATACAGGCAAATCTTTCCTCCTTTTGGGTTGTATTTAAACTATCTGTAGTGAAACCTGAGGTATATGACCAAGATATTGTGCTGAGTCAGGGTCAGCAGTGATATCCCCAGTTGATTTTCTATACGTGCCCAAGTAAAATACACTCAGTAGCTCTGAAAAAGTCATATGGACTTGAAACATTAACTTTGATTCTCTGTTCACAGACCTGCTGAGCATCTCCAGCAGTTTCAGCTTTTATTTCTGTACTTGCCTGTACTGTAGCGATTGTAATGAGATCAGCCACTTGGACCTCATAGAATATGAGTTCCCTGATTGGGGCTGTTAATCTGATCCTATCAGGGAGTTCTGGCTGACAGATATAAACAGGAGTGTCAGAGGTTCTGTTCACTCTGAGAGCTGGCTCAGAGGGAGCTGGATTAGCGTCAAGTGCTATGTATGTGTAAATAAAGGGAAACTTGATGATGGGATACCAGCCTCTGTGGAGCTACTTCAGTACATTACTCCCAAAACCATGATCTTCTACTGTGCATAATAACCTTTTAACTGGCACTCTACCAAACATATTCAATGTCCAGTTTCATAATTTAAATTAAATAAATAACTGTATGTGTGAAGAGCTATAACCCAGAATAACTCACCCACCTTCAGTAAAGAAAGGAAGATCATCTGACAGGGGCAAGAAAACAATAGCATTTAGGATGAGACATATTTGGGCATTTCACCAATGTACAAAAAATGTTTTACAGTGCAAAGATAATGCGTTATGGTGCAAAGGGCACTGTGGCTGAGTGGATAGCACTGCTCCTCACAGCACCAGGGACCCGCCAGGGATTCCAGCTTTGGGTAACTGCCCAATTTCCTCCCACAGTCCTAAGATGTGCAGTTTAGGTGAATTGATCACGCTGGGAAAAAAAAACATCTGTAGTGTTTAGAGATGTACAGGGTAAGTGGATTAGGAGACAGTGATGTCTGCAGATGCTGGAGATCAGAGTTGGGAGTGTGTTGCTGGAAAAGCGCAGCAGGTCAAGCAGCATTTCAGGAGCAGGAGAATCGACGTTTCAGGCCGGAGCCCTTCATCAGGAATGGGGAAGTGGATTAGCCATGGTAAATGTGGGATTACGCGATATGGTTGAGGTTTGTGTGGGATGCTCCTCAGAGGGTCAATGCAGGATTCTTTGATATATTTGATATCTGCATCAGCTGGGAGGACAGGCACAATAACAGCACTAGTATTGAGGCTGTGATCATCAGCAACCAACACTGCTGGGCCAGCTTTGTGCTCAGGATACGAGAGTTCTGACCATCAAAGACATCAATACATAGCACTTGACACTGGTCCAGCTCCCTCTGAGCCAGCTCTCAGAGTGAACTGAACCTCTGACACTCCTGTTTATATCTGTCAGCCAGAACACCCTGATTGGACCAGATTAACAGCCCCAATCAGGGAACTTGTATTCTATGAGGTCCAAGTGGCTGATCCTCATTCAGAAAGAAACTCCTGGGAACACAATTCTTTGAAAACACCCATTGCAAGATAAAGTACAGAAAAGGAACCAGGGAAAGGAATGTCAAGGATCTCGAAGCCAAGGACCAATCCTACCTCCTGGAAACACCAGGTGGATGTGTGATGGAAGATGCAACTCTCGGATTGGGCTCATCAGTCACACAAGGATCCACAGATCCCATGACCAGAGATATGAAATGTCCTAGGTGGACAATCATACTCATTAGTAAGTGATTGCTGATGGTGATTTTATATTATTTTACATTCTTCCACTTCTGATCTATTGCACTATACTTTAATCATTTGATAATGCACCTGGTTGCCCCAGGTCCTAATATTCATGAGATGTCAGGGTTGCTGGCAATGCCAACATTTATTGTAGATCACTGATATTGCCTGAGAAGGTGGTGATGAGCCAGTTCCAATCCATGTAATACCATTCCATCTGCAGGGCTTTCAGGAGGGACCTCCAGGATTGACACTGCGACACTGAATAGCTGCAATCAGGATGGTGTGTGGCTCAGATGGGAGCGTGCATGTGGGGCTGCTCCCTTTCATCTGCTGCCCTTGTCTCCTCACAGGAAGAGGCTACTGTCGAGACGGTATTGAATAAATGGATGAGAAGCTAGTCAAGAGGAAAGCAGAATCTTTCATCTGCCTGAGAACTAATAAAAGCCACGAAATATTGGAAATACCCAGCATCTGTCAAGACAGAAGCAGAGTTAATAATCCAAGTTAATTATCTTCCATTAGAACTGGGAAAAGGAGAGAGTGAATATTTATTATTTGAGGTCGTCTGCTGATCCCAAGCATCAAGGATCAGATAGTAAATGGGGTGAAGGGAGTGATGATTTTCAATTGAACAGTAACACAGAGGTGGAACACATTGTCAAGCTGATAGAAGTCCCTGATCAACTTCAAGAGTATGGCATCAAAGCTGAAACACACAAACATTGCTTCATGACATTGAAAGTAACATCCTTTGGTTACTAAATCGATGGTGAGGGAGGGAATGGAATTATCAAATTAGCCATGATCTCAGTGAATGGTAGAGCAAACCTGATGGGCTAAATGACCTATTTGTGCTCCTAGGTCTTATGGTCTTACCGTATTGGCCCAGTTCAGAAGAAGTTCAAGAGGATTTTGAAAGCAAGGAGACCAGAGAACAAAGAAGAATTTAGAGCGTTCACAGGGATTATTTCATTCTATTCTGACCGAGTTAATACATTAACAATTGTTCCACTGTCTCAACTGCTTAAGAGTGGAATAGGTTGGAACTGGTCTGTGGAGTATCGTAAAGTATTTAAAGACAGTGGTAAGGCCGTTTTTGGAATATTGTGTGAGATTCTGTTCTCCCTTCTATAGGAAGGATGTTGTGAAACTTGAAAGGGTTCAGAAAAGATTTACAAGGATGTTTCCAGGGTTTGAGCTGTAGGGAGAGGCTGAACAGGCTGGGGCTGTTTTCCTGGAGTGTCGGAGGCTGAGGGTTGACCTTACAGATTTATAAAATCATGAGCGGCATGAACAGAATAAATAGATAAAGTCTTTTCCTTAAGGTGTTGGAATCCAGAACTGGAGGGCATAGGTTTAGGCTGAGAGGGGAAAAATTTACAAAGGCCCTAATGGGCATTATTTTCATGCAGAGGGTGCTGTGTATGGAGTGAGCTGCCAGTGGTGGAGGCTGGTATAATTGCAACACTTAAAAGGCATCTGGATGGGTATATTCACAGGAAGGGCTTAGAGGGATTTGGACCAAGTGCCGGCAAATGGGATTAGATTAGTTTAGGATATCTGGTCAGCATGGATAGGTTGGACTGAAGGGTCTGTTTCTATGCTGTACAGTTCTATTACACTATAAGTGAAGCATGTACTGACTGGTGATTCTGTTTTGCCCCACCAGGATGGCAAGCAAATATTTGTTTGTAAGCGACACCTCATCATAGGGGTTTAGGTGTGAAAGGAAGATATAGATGCAGGAATTAATAGCCAGTGGTATACAGAGGGTGCTCTGTCAGCATCCTACTTAACAAGAAACTGAGAACAGTTGATAACCACAAAGAAGGATGTGACCACTCTCATGCACGGGAAGTAAAAAATCATTTAACCTTGATTTCAGTCATATGAGGTATAATCATAAACATTGTGAAGAAATAATCACTTCAAATAGATCAAGGGCAAAGTTATTTCAAACTTAACAAGACATGACCATCATGGAATGCACAACATAGAGGAAGCTAATAAGCCTTACAAAGGAAATGATCACTACAGAATGTGTCAACCAGAGGGTTCTGTAGTTTTGGAAAAACTACAAAATACTGTATTGTCTCAAGTAACTTGCAGTAATAATGTCAAGCATCTACAGCACAGAAAAAGGCCTTTCAGTTCATCCATCTGCAACGGTCAAAAGCAACCACCTAACTATTCTAAACCCATTTTTCAACACTTCGCCCAGCGCCTTGTACGCCTTGGTATTGTAATCATGTGGAGAAGACGGTGTTGGACTGGGGTGGACAAAATTAAAAATCACGTATCACCAGGAACAGGTTTATTTGGAAGCACCAGCTTTTGGAGCGCTGCTTCTTCATCAAGTGGCTGTGGAACAGGATCATAAGACACAGAGTTTATAGCAAAAGATTACGGTTTCATGCAAGTAAAATGATATGTTGAACAAACACAGATTGCTCTTAAGTCTTTCATCTTTTAGAATGGGTTGCAGGTTTCAGTTCATTAATATATAAATCTAGGCTCAGACAATCCATCAAAGGTGTGAGGTCAGAGTCTGTCTGTATCCCAATCTTAAGTCAGACTCAAAGGTTTTCACCTTTGACAACCAGTTCTTCATCCAGACACACGGAACAGCTATGGGGACTACACTGGCACCCCAATATGCCAACATCTTCATGCACAAGTTTGAACAAGATTCTTTGCTGCACAGGATCTCCAACCAACACTATACACCAGATAAGCTGACGTCATTTTCTTCCTCTGGACCCATGACGAGGAGTCACTGAAACAACGAAACAGCGATATCAACAAGTTTCATCCCAACATCAGACTTATCATGGACTACTGTTCAGTATCTGTCTCATTCTTGGGCACATGCATCTGCATGAAGGAAACTCACAGATAACCTCACAATGCTACACTCCCACCCAAAACTTATGAAAACAGCCATTCCCTATGGACAAGCCCTATGCATACACAGGATCTGGTCAGATGAGGAGGAAGGCAACAGACACCTAAAGATGGTCAAGGATTCACTTATAAGAAAGGGGTATGATGCCTACTTCATCAATCGCCAGTTCCGATGTGCCACAGTGAGAAACCATAATGACCTCCTCAGGAGACAGGCATGGGTTGCAACAGATAAGGTAGGGTACCCTTCATTGTCCAATACTTCTCGGGAGCCAAAAAAGTACGGCATGTTCTTCACAGCCTGCAACACATTATCAGCGAGACATTCCCTACACCTCCACTTATCACCTTTAAACAACTGCTAAACCTTAAACATGCCTTGGGTCTGCAGGAATAATGCAGAAGGCTGGAGGATAGCGAATGTCGTCTCCTTGTTCAAGACGGGGAATAGAGACAACCCTGGTAATTATAGACCAGTGAGTTTACTTCGATTGCAGGTAAAATGTTGGAAAAGATTATAAGAGATAGGATTTATAATCACTGAGAAAGGAATAAGTTGATTAGGGATAGTCAGCACAGTTTTGTGAAGGGTAAGTCATGCCTCACAAACCTTATTGAGTTCTTTGAGAATGTGATGAAACAGGTGGATGAGGGTAAAGCAGTTGATGTGGTGTACATGGATTTCAGTAAGGCATTTGGTAAGTTTGCCCACGGTAAGCTATTGCATAAAATACGGAGGCATTGGATTGAGGGTGATTTAGTGGTTTGGATTAGAAATTGGCTAGCTGAAAGAAGACAGATGGTGGTGATTGATGAGAAATGTTTATCCAGGAGTTCAGTTGCTAGTGATGTACCACAAGGATGTTTTGGGTCCACTGCTATTTGTCATTGTTATAAATGGCCTGGTTGAGGGCATAGAAGGACAGGTCAGTAAATTTGTGGATGACACAAAGGCCGGTGGAGTTGTGGATAGTGCCGGAAGAAGTTGCAGGTTACAGAGGGACATAGATAAGCTGCAGAGCTGGGCTGAGAGGTGGCAAATGGAGTTTAATGTGGAGAAGTGTGAGGTGATTCACTTTGGAAGCATTAACAGGAATAAAGAGTACTGGCTAATGGTGATATTCTTGGTAGCGTAGATGAGCAGAGAGATCTTGGTGTCCACCAAGTTGCTACCCAGGTTGACAGGGTTGTTATGAAGGCATACAGTGTGAGAGTTTTGTTGGTACAGGGATTAAGTTTTGGAGCCACGAGGTCATGTTGCAGCTGTACAAAACTCTGGTGGTGTCGCACTTGGGGTATTGCGTACAGTTCTGGTCACTGCATTATAGGAAGGGCATGGAAGCTTTGGAAAGCGTTCAGAGGAGATTTACTAGGATATTGCCTGGTATGGAGGAAAGGTCTTATGAGGAAAGGCTGGGGGACTTGAGGCTGTTTTCATTAGAGAGAAGGTAGAGAGGTGACTTAATTGAGACATATAAGATTAATTAGAATGTTAGATAGGGTGAACAGAGCCTTTTTTCTCAGATGGTGATGGCTAGCGTGAGGGAACATAACTTTAAATTGAGGGGTGATAAACGTAGGACAGATGTCAGAGGTAGTTTCTTTACTCAGGAAGTAGTAGGGCTTGGAACGCCCTGCCTGCAACAGCAGTAGAGTCGCCAACTTTAAGAGCATTTAAATGGTCATTGGATGAGCATACGGATGAGAATGGAATAGTGTAGGATAGATAGGCTTCAGATTGGTTCTCCACGTCAGGGCAACATCTCGGGCCAAAGGGCCTGCACTGTGCCGTGACGTTCTATGTTGTAGGTTAGATTATTATTTGCAGCAAATTGCCCAACCTTCAGGACAACATTGACCACAACACCGTACCAACCCTATCATGTCAACCACTGCAAGACGTGCCAGAGTGTCGACACAGATACCACCATTACACGTGATGACACCACCCACCATGTATGTGGTAGGTACTTGTGTGACTCGGCCAACATTGTCTATCTCATACACTGCAGGCAAGGATGCCCTGAGGCGTGGTACATTGGTGAGACCAAGCAGAGGCTACGGCAACGGATGAATGGACACAGCACAACAATCAACAGACAAGAGTGTTCCCTCCCAGTTGGAGAACACTTCAGCGGCTAGGGACTTTCAAATTTGGATCTTCGGGTGACCATCCTCCAAAGTGGACTTCAGGATAGGCAACAATGTCAAGTGTTGTGGCAGCACAGTGGCTCAATGGTTAGCACTGCCACCTCATCGCGCCAGGGACCCGGGTTCGATTCCACCTTCAGATGCCTGTCTGTGTGGAGTTTTCACATTTTCCCTGTGTCTGCATGGGTTTCCTCTGAGTGCTCTGGTTTCCTCCCACAGTCTAAAGATGTGCAGGTCAGGTGAATTGGGCATGCTAAATTGCCCATAGTGTTCAGGGATGTATGTGTAAGTTAGGTGCATTAGTCTGGGGTTAATGGAGGAGGGAATGGGTCTGGGTGGGTTACTCTTCAGAGGGTCAGTGTAGACTTGTTGAGCCAAATGGCCTGTTTCCATTCTGTAGGGATTCTATGCAGAGGCTGATAGCCATATTCGGTACCCATGAGGATGGCTTCAACCAGAATCCGTCAAAATACAGGTGACCCCACTACACTATATGCACAGACACACACAGAGACAGATCCTTTGTCATATACACGGTCTCTCTCATACACACACACACACAAACCCCACAACCTCACTCAAACCCACGCACGCACCCTCTCACAGGCTTACACCCCATCATACCCACACACACACTTTACCAAGCATGCACACATGCAAACACATGTGCACTGACATGCGCGCACTGTCTCTTTCTCCTGCACACGCAGACACATATAAGTCTATGGGATAAATTTGTACTTGCAGACTTATATTTGTAGATACATTCTATTTTGCTCAAAAAAATGCACAACCTGTCAACAGCCAGTCCATGCAATATTCTGTAAATTCCACTTTGGAAGTAGAACCAGTTTGACTCAAGATTGGAATACAGACAGACTCTGACCTCACACTTTGAACGCATTGTCTGAGTTGAGATGTCCCCATTTTTTTTATAAAACTTTACGTTATCTTGAGAAGGTGATTTAAAAGAAGTTCTGGGATTTACATATTAATAAAGTGAAACCTGTAACCCAATCTAAAAGATGAAAGACTTAAGAGCAATCTATGTTTGTTCAATATCTCATTTTAGTTGCATGACACTGTAGTCTTTTGCTACAATTCCTGTGTCTTATGATCCTGCTTCACAACCACCTGATGAAGAAGCAGCGCTCCGATAGTTCATGCTTCCAGATAAACCCGTCGGAATAAAGCCTGGTGTTGTGTGATTTTAACTTGGCATTGGAAGTGCACATCTAAATACTTCTTCAATGTAATGAGGGTTTCTGCCTTTACAACCCTTACAGGCAGTGAGTTCCAGAGTCCTCACACTTCTTTAAGCCTCTTTTCCTTAAATCTAAGACCCCAGTCTTTGATCCCTCTGTCTTTCCTATTTGCCATGTCTGTGGCGCTCATAATTCTCAATCATGTCCCTCCTCAGTCGCCTCTGCTCCAAGGAAAACTACTCCTAATCTTGATTTGGAGATGCCAGTGTTGGAGTGGGGTGACAACATTAAAACTCCACAACAACAGGTTTATTTGGAAGCACTAGCTTTCAAAGAGCTGCTCCTTCCTCTACAACCACCTGTTGGATTTTTAACTTTGTACACCTCAGTCTGTCCAAAACAAATGCAAAGACAAAAATTGCTGGAAAAGCTCAGCAGGTCTCGAGTTCTGAGGAAGGATCCCTGGACTCAAAATGTTACCTCTGATTTCTCTCCACAGATGTTGCCAGACCTGCTGAGCTTTTGGAACTGTATAAAATGTTATTTTGGAACTGTATAAAATGTTGTGCTGGCCACAGCTAGAGTATTGTGTGGAGTTTTGGAATCCACATTATTGAAAGGATCTGATAGCACTGGAAAGAATGCAGAGCAGATTAATGGATGTTAGCTGGGCTGGAGGGTTTCGGTTTTGATGAGAGATTGGACCAAATGAGTAAAAAACTGAAAGAACTGCGGACGCTGTAAATCAGAAACAAAAACAGAAATTGCTGGAAAAGCTCAGCAGGTCTCGAGTTCTGAGGAAGGATCCCTGGACTCAAAATGTTACCTCTGATTTCTCTCCACAGATGTTGCCAGACCTGCTGAGCTGTGGCCAGCACAACATTTTATACAGTTCCAAAATAACCTCCCTGCTCATAAAGTATACAAGCAAGTATCTCACATGCCTTTTTAACCACTTCATCTACCTGGTCTGAACATTTAGTGGACTAATGTATATGTACTCCAAGGTCCCTCTGTTCCTCAATGCACCTCAGGATCCTACCATTCATTGTGTATTCCCTTGCTCAGTGGTCCACTCCCTGGCCCAGTACAAGAAAATTGTGGGAATGAGTACAAATTGAGTTCTTTGAAACTGAAGGAAAAGCAAACCTTGTTTTGACCTATAACTACAGTAAGTGAAAAAATGTTGACTCTTTGCCCTTTACGAGGAGAAAGTGAGGTCTGCAGATGCTGGAGATCAGAGCTGAAAATGTGTTGCTGGAGAAGCGCAGCAGGTCAGGCAGCATCCAAGGAACAGGAGATTCGACGTTTCGGGCATAAGCCCTGATGAAGGCTGCCTGACCTGCTGCACTTTTCCAGCAACACATTTTCAGCTCTTTGCGCTATACCACAAGTATCAAACCTGTTGAGGTTTTGAGACGTTGGTTTGCAATTTACAGGTTGCCACAGGAGTTGGCTTCAGAACAGTTTGAAATATTTCTGAGTGAGAATAGCGTCAATCCTACTCTAATTGTACAAGCCTCTGACCAATACCCCAATATCACTGAAACACCCAGCATTGAACAGTGCTGCAGAAAGAAATGCACAGATTGTGAAGACATTTTTACATAATTATTAGCTTGAATGACAAACTATGCAGTCATTTCTGGGGACAATGGGCTTATATTGTCTGGATTTCCAAGAACAAGAAATGCAATCTCACTTACACAGGAAGATTTGACCCGAAATGCTAAGAGGCACTTTCCTCTGTCCGATGGATTCAGAACTAGGGGGACATAGTCTCAGGAGAAGGGTTAATTCTTTAGGATTGAAATGAGAAGATTTTGTTCACTCAGTGTTAGGATGTTAAAGACCGAGAGCAGTTGTATTTTGGGCACTGAGAGATTCAAGGAACATGGGATTGGGCAGAAAAATAGTTTTGATGTGAAGGTTCAGCCATGACCTTCCCAAAAGGTTCTGCAGACTCAATGTGTCACATGAATACTCAGATTTCTTATACTTTGCAATCTCTCATCAAGATCCTTTGGTCATTTTATGATATTATTGTTACATAAATGTAAATTTATGATTACATTACCTACAATATGGAAACAGATCCTTTGGCCCAACAAGTCCACACCAACCTTCCAAAGAGTCACCCGCCCAGATCCATTCCCCTACATTACCCCGACAGATGCACCTAACACTATGGGCAATTGAGCACAGGCAATTCACCTGACCCGCACATCTTTGGATTGTGGGAGGGAACCAGGGCACTTGGATCAAACCCACACAGACACAGGGAGGATGTGTAAAATCCACACAGACAGTCACCCAAGGCAAGAATCAAACCTGGGTCCCTGGTGCTGTGAGGCAGCAGGGCTAACCACTGAGCCACTGTGCCACCTGTTGGAATAGAAATTCTTTATCCCCTGTGATCATCTCCTGCCACCTTTACACTTTCAGCTGAGATGTAAGAGAGGTTCGAGTTACTCGGACCTCCCCACTCTTTCAACGCCATCCTAAAATATACAAGTTGCGTGCTTTTCTGAAGCGTGCATTATCTCAAGCAGGTTTGACTTGAATCCATGCACAATGCACTTTCCCAGTAATAGGGTGCAGTACATAATCTTCCCCCTGGTCCTGGCATTGGAAATATATTCCAGAGGAGACCACTTTTCATTGCTCCTCTGAGTTGTCACCAACATACCCGAATCACCACTAATTGGAGTAACCATTTCAGTCCATCTAATATTGTTGTGTCAGTATAAACAGCATGAAATGGTATCCAATTAAAAACGCTCAAATTAGTTGTCCTTCACCTTGCACATGAGTTGAAAAGGATATATTAAATCAATGTCTACGTGGGTTTACACAGCGGTATCAGGAGAGATAAATGAATGGAGGGAGTAGTGCACAGTTTAATGCAGCCTCCCTCTCAAAAATTCAGAATTTTATTTGGTATCTGGATGAAGAACACCTTTAAATGGTTTGTTCTACTCCCACCTCAGGTTTGATTTGACACAGAGCTAACTCCAGAAGCCCAGAGACACTCAACATTAGTCCAAATGACACTCCTTCCTTGTTAAGATTTTTAAGATTGCAAGGATAATTGAGATGCTGTACAAATCTGAGACTTTCTTTCTCTCTTACAAACAATCCTGCAAAGATGCTCCATAATGCATTTTTGTTAAAAATTTTAAAGCATAATGCACAATTTGTGGTGTAAGTACAGCACAATTCTCAAAATATTGTGCCTGGGGTGAGGGACAGCAACATGTAGTTGACCGTCCAGTGACAACTTCCCCACTAAAGAGTTCTATCACAATAGGTGAACTTGCCCTGTAGATATGATCCAGGCTGCAACAGTTATATTAACTTTACTTCAACAATCAGCCAAGTTATTTGACAACAAAGGTGAAAATATGTATGAAAGGATGCACTTGTCATTAGGTCCAGTTATATCAAGTCCTTCATTTAAGCAACCAAAATGAATAACACTACTTATAAAACACGGGACAGCAACACCACAATTCAGCAATAATGCTAATGCAGAAACTTACCAGACAATGCAACTGTCGTTAGTGGAATATGAACACATTACTTCCAATTAATACAATTATTTTTCATTATAGTTCGAATGTCTGCAGTTAAACACTACCTTGAGGGCATATCTCTGGCAGCACACTGATGAAGGAATGACTTTTCTCAAACTTCTGTACTGAAGAGAGAATATTGCACAAGTCTCCCAAATCCCTGTTGCTCAATCGCTCAGCCACAAATCATGTACAAACATGTGTAAGGACGTTCATCCGCCATGGAAACAAATCTGATGAAAAATTCTGAAAAAATAGTAGCAGTCCCCAGCAAGACCTCGAAGAGGAGCACTGTGCTTTAAACAGGTTTGTCTCTCCTATCGCAAACTAAAAACATTCTCATTTTCCCCTCCTCAGATTTGCTTTCATGCAAACTCCAAGGTTTAACTGGTGTGAACCCGTCACTGTGAGCATTACTGAATATACTTAACAATGACAATGTGTTTAAAACAACTTGCCAGTGCCTTGGCTGTTAAACATAACCTCATTGTGAACGGTCTGCAGATCAGCAAAATCTTAGACACAAGTCGTGATCAGCAACAAGTGAATTGATTGGACATGTGGCACAAATTTAATCATAGGTTTTAGAATCCTTCAGCAAGGGAAAGGATGGGATGTGAGCCTATGCCACATGTCTTTGAGGATTAACCATTTGTCATCTGCTGGGAGACCTCCACAAGACTGTCCCTAGAAAGAGTCACTGGACTCAAAACACAAATGCTGTTTCTCTGATACTCACGGACTGGCTGATTTTCTGCAGTACTTTCTGCTTTTATTGAGTTGCCTTATCGATAGGATTCCCTGCTGGCACTCAACATCTAGCTTCACAAATGATTTATTTGGAAGCACGAGCTTTTGGAGCGCTGCTCCATCATCAGATGGTTGACTAAGGGGCAGCACTCCAAAAGATAGTGCTTCCAAATAAACCTGTTGGACTATAACCTGGTGTTGCATGATTGTTAATCATGGTTATCATTAGACCTTTAAGTTGAGTGGCAGATTTGAACCTAGGCTCCTGTGACATTACCTAGGTTACTTGATTCCTCATCCAGCGATAATGCCACTAAGTTACTGCCTCTCCTTCCAACACTTGGAGAATACGCCATGAATTCTGGCATAGTTTAGGCTGTCCATGTAACACCCTCGGTCCTGGAGGAACACTGTCTTGTTTTTACTCTATCAGTTTTAAATGGTAGAAATGACAAATAAAAAGGGACGCTACTCTAAGGCATACTGCAATACTTGTCCATGCTCAAGAAGAAAGTGCTGGCAAATCAGCAACTTTTTAAAAATATCTCAAAGATTTGACTAATTTGCCAGATTCACATTTCTCCTCAGCATATGAGCAATAAATTATAGGGATAACCATGTGGAAACACTGCAGCAAGATATTTTGGGAAGCACACCACAAACCTAGAACCCACTAATAATACACAAAATACAGAGATGCAAAGATAGATCTAGGCTTATTTTTCTTGTACAGAACACTACCAATTGATGTAGATAGTGTAACACAGTACAAAATCGACTGTTCATTGTCACACTGAGCCTAGTGTTACAATGTGGGACATGTAACGTAGGCAGCTCTAAGGCAAAAGCAGAAATATTCACTGTGACATACCTTGGGCAGTGAGTTCATTCAGCGGATAGCCCACAGTTCCATGTGCTTCTGTCACAGAGCCAGAATCCCGAACCTTGACTTCACAACTTGCTGTCTCGACAATGCTCTGAATTAATTGAGTTGCTAAGTGCTGGAATCCAGACACTGCTGTGAGTGAACGCTTGTGACAAAAGGCCTCGCTCCGACAATGCCACAAGCCTAACTGTGAACTGGCTTCACCGACTACCTCACTTTGACTGAAGTGCCTGGAGAACTGAGTTTGAATGAGCTGAGAAGCAGGTTTCTATCTGTAGCCACAAGCAGAATCGACCTCAGGGAGGGGTGCACAGCTCAGTCATTGCTTTTTTTTAAAAAAAAGAAAGCACTTGCCTAAATCTTCCAAACGTTTTCTTTCTTAAAGCAAGCACGTGTCCCTAGACAGACCAAATAAAGCTGTATGCAAAGCATGTTTCTATTGTCCTAACACAAATATGCCGTCCTTCTAAAATGTTCCCAAATCATTTTTAAACAAAAATTTATAAGTAGTTATAGGTTATGGCTCGGTTTCCTGAAGACTGCACACCAACTCCTCAATGAACATTTCAGACAAAAGTACAAGCAGTAAACAGAATTAAATACTTTCAAAGGCTTCTACCACAACACTTTAAGACAAAGATGAATGTAACAGCCAAAAGGCAGGTTATAAAAAAAACACTTGGGACTAAGTTCCGGGTGGCAGCTGGGAGAAACTTGGTGAAAGAATAAAATATGCAGAAGCAGCCCTACCAACAATTACTAGCTGCTCAAAATGGTTTTCACTCGAAGAACTACAACAGCAATCACTGCCAAAGAACTTGCCTTGAGGCCTCTGTCCTCTCATATAACACAGCCAGGCAATTTAAAAGGACAAAGCCCCTCAGGTACTGCCACCATATCCCACCTGACTTTGCGAGTGCTTTTAATGCTTGGTTTGAGAATGCTACTTAATTACCCCCTACCCCTCCCCCATCAACCACAATAAACCTCTGCAGTTAAACATTTCACAAATGACATCCCTTCCCCTCCCCACACCCCCACCACTGCCAATCTGCCGTCACCTCCTGTACAGTCCAGAATGTTATCAATCAGGTTTCTAAACAGTGTTGGAGTGAAGAACAAGATCATCATCTGAAGTGTTTCTAAAGCCAAGCACTGACTGTCTGACTAACTCTCCTTAATAGGTAAAACAGTATTTAATGCCATGAAAATGTAACAGCCAAAACTGCCAAGAGATGGGATTTCTGATTTATCAAGTGAGAAGAAAATTTGTGTTGATTTCAAACATTTAAGCACGACACACAGGGCTAGATGGGTATGTCTGTCTATTTCACTTTGAAACCCTTCCCTGTAACTGATCCCCTCTCCACTATAATGAAACTGCCTGATGCACAAAAGGCTGTGACAGAGACAACCCATTAGTCTCACGTCTGGAGTTTTGATGCAAACTGAGGTAATGTATTAACTACCGAGCTTCGCAAAGGAAATCTCTCTGCAAATTTATCTGCATTACAGCATATGAAGAATATACTTTGGGAAAATAAATTCAATTTTGTTTAAGAAATCCATTTCCATTGAGTGAGAGCCTTGTTGGCTCTTCCCCTTCCTTCCTCAATCCTGTCTTCATCATTGTTGTGTTCTTATTTAATTTCTATTACTACATTGTTCTAAACCTTGTCCAAATGTTGTTTTTCATTTGTCAATTGAAATAATTAACAATAGCAAATATTGCTTAAACATCACGTCAGTTGCTGCATTAAATAATCCAATCTGTAATACACTTTGGTAAATTATAATGAGGAGAAAGTGAGGTCTGCAGCTGTGGAGATCAGAGTTGAGGAGGGTGGTGCTGGAAAAGCACAGCAGATCGGGCAGCATCCGAGCAGCAGGAAAATTGACGTTTCGGGCAATCAGAAATCAGGATGAAGGGCTTATCTCCGAAACGTTGATGTTCCTGCTGCTCGGATGCTGCCTGACCTGCTGTGCTTTTCCAGCACCACTCTCTCGACCCTCAATTATAAGGTGAAATGCAATAAACAAACACGTGATCATTTAGTTCCACCAATGACTGTGCTGTGAAATACACTGAACCAAACTTTCCACATTAGATTCTTGACCAGTATTGAGATGAATTTGATGATCTCAGTTGAGGTGGTTAAAAGTGGCACTAAACTGGCCTCAGTTTCTGACAGTTTGGGTTGGGATAGTTCTTGTGGTGCAGGGGTAGTGTCCTTATCTTTGAATGAGGCGACATGGGTTCAAGACCCACTTGCGCCAGAGGTATATTCTAACACAGCTGAAAGGGCTATTAAAAACATATAGGATGAAACTCTCGATTATGATCTTGCTATAAAGCACAATGTGTCACTATCAGGCAAGAATGGGTCCATATTGGCTACAATATTGTTAATCAATTGACACAACAATAGGCAACTACCTTTCACAGGGCATCTTGAATGTAACTGAAACGTTTTCTTTTATTCATTCACAGAAAGAGGGCACCATTGGCTATGCCAGCATTTTTTAATTGTCTTGAGGGCAGATAAGAGTCAATCACATTGCTGTGGGTCTGGGATCTCACATAAGTCTGAATGGCAATTTCTTTCTCCAAAGGAGATCAGTGAGCCAGACAGATTTTTTTTCCCCAACAATTAGGCAATAGTTTTGTGTCCATCACTAGAGTCCTAATTCCAGATTTTTATTGAATTCAAACTTCACCATCTGATAATGTGGGATTTGAACCCAGGTGCCCAGAACATTATCTGGGTCTCTGGATTGACAACCCAGTGATAATACCCACTGGGCCATCACCTTTCCTGTAGATAATCCCCTGGGGTTGAGAATGACTTGCGCCCACTGTGGTTTGACGGGTTGTGAGATGGATGTTGAGTGCAGTGTTCAATCTGCAGACTGTACCACACACGGGTGGGTGGTGCACAAGGGGTGAGCCAAATGGGTTGACTAGAGAATTGTGAGCTGTCTCCAATACACCAACTTGGCACCCGCACATTCTCTCAGGAATCACTCAATGTGTTCAGTGTCATCTTGAATGAGCCAACTCCGTTTTGATCAGCCACAGTTTCTTTGGATTTGACAGGTGTGATATTTGGATGACATTCGAGGGTGCTCCCTCCCCCGGGAGCCTGCTGCTGAGATTGAGTTCCAAGAAGAGCGGTTGCTTTGGGAACCTGGTGTCAGATACATGGGATATCTGTCCCACCATGCAGAACTGAGAGCGAATGATTGACACCTCGATGTCTGACAGACGGGAACAACAATTCCTATTGACATCAGCCTCATTCCTGATGAAGGGCTCCGGCCCAAAACGTCAATCCTCCTGCTCCTCGGTTGCTGCCTGACCTGCTGTGCTTTTCCAGTATCACACTCCCAACTCTGATCTCCAGCATCTGCAGTCCTCACTTTCTCCGAACTTCTACTGATTACGCATTTACTGTAACAAAATGATTCAAAGCACTTTGTGGGAGTGTTACAAAAGAAAAATAAATACTGAGCCATGTAACAAGATATGAGGGCAAATGGGTGAATGGAGCTCCACAGTGCAAAGAGGCCATTTGGCCCATCATTCCTGTGCCAGCTTCTGAAAGAGACATAGGGATTCAATACTAGAGCTTAGCAACCTGATGGCCAAAGGGACATCAAGCACAGTCCTATGCAGAAGGACGACAGTGTGGAAATGCTGGAGGAGTCTGGTGTGGTCAACCAAGTCAAAGGTTGCAGTCAGGTCAATGAGGATGAAGGGAGAATAGTCATCACCACACAGGGTGGCCCTGTTGCCTTTCATAACAACTGCTTCATGATCGAGGGATTCACAATCAAGGTAAATGTGAAAGAAGTGGATTGCAACCAGAGGAGAAAGCTGCAAGGGGTATATATGACATGATCAAATGGTAGAGCAGACTTGATGGGCCAAATGCCCTAATTCTGCTCCGATGGTCTTACACAAGAGAAAGTAGAACTGGAGGGTCAGCGTTAGAGACTAGGGCCAAAATGACTGACAATTGTCACCAGCAGCCAATGCACTGCAGCCGATTCATGAAGAGAGCACAGTCAGAGGGGGGTGAGGATAGGACAGGATTCATAGAGAGAGCACAGTCAGAGGGGAGTGTAGGATTCATGAAGAGAGCACAGTCAGAGGGGAGTGTGAGGATAGGACAGGATTCATAGAGAGTGCACAGTCAGAGGGGGGTGTGAGGATAGGACAGGATTCATAGTGAGGGCACAATCAGAGGGGGGTGTGAGGATAGGACAGGATTCTAGAGAGAGCACAGTCAGAAGTATGTGTGAGGATAGGACAGGATTCATAGAGAGAGCACAATCAGAGGGGGGTGTGAGGATAGGACAGGATTCATAGAGAGAGCACAGTCAGAGGGGAGTGTGAGGGTAGACCAGAATTCATAGAGAGAGCACAGTCGGGGGGGGGGATAGGACAGAATTCATAGTGAGGACACAATCAGGGATGGGTGTGAGGATAGGACAGGATTCATAGAGAGAGCACAGTCAGAGGGGTGTGTGAGGATAGGACAGGATTCATAGAGAGAGCACAGACAGAGGGGGGTGTGAGGATAGGACAGGATTCATAGGGAGAGCACAATCAGAGGGGGGTGTGAGGATAGGACAGGATTCATAGAGAGAGCACAGTCAGAGGGGTGTGTGAGGATAGGACAGGATTCATAAAGAGAGCACAGTCAGAGGGGGGTGTGAGGATAGGACAGGATTCATAGAGAGAGCACAGTCAGAGGGAGGTGAGGATAGGACAGGATTCATAGAGAGAGCACAGTTAGAGGGGAGTGTGAGGATAGGACAGGATTCATAGAGAGAGCACAGTCAGAAGGGGGTGAGGATAGGACAGGATTCATACAGAGAGCACAGTTAGAGGGGAGTATGAGGATAGGACAGGATTCATGGAGAGAGCACAGTTAGAGAGGGGTGTGAGGATAGGACAGGATTCATAGAGAGTGCACAGTCAGAGGGGGGTGTGAGGGTAGGACAGGATTCATGAAGAGAGCACAGTCAGAGGGGGGTGAGGATAGGACAGGATTCATAGAGAGAGCACAGTTAGAGGGGAGTATGAGGATAGGACAGGATTCATAGAGAGAGCACAGTTAGAGGGGGGGTGTGAGGATAGGACAGGATTCATAGAGAGAGCACAGTCAGAGGGGGGTGTGAGGATAGGACAGGATTCATGAAGAGAGCACAGTGAGAGGGGGGTGTGAGGATAGGACAGGTTTCTGGAGAGAGCACAGTCAGGGAGGGGTGTGAGGGCAGGACAGGATTCATTGATGAGATAACAGTCAGAGGGGAGTGTGAGGGTAGACCAGAATTCATAGAGAGAGCACAGTCGGGGTGGGGGCGGGGGGGGGGGGGGGGGGGGGGGGGGGGATAGGACAGAATTCATAGAGAGGACACAATCAGGGATGGGTGTGAGGATAGGACAGGATTCTAGAGAGAGCACAGTCAGAGGTATGTGTGAGGATAGGACAGGATTCATAGAGAGAGCACAGTCAGAGAGGTGTGTGAGGATAGGACAGGATTCATAGAGAGAGCACAGTCAGAGGGGGGTGTGAGGATAGGACAGGATTCATAAAGAGAGCACAGTCAGAGGGGGGTGTGAGGATAGGACAGGATTCATAGAGAGAGAACAGTCAAAGGGGGGTGAGGATAGGACAGGATTCTAGAGAGAGCAGTCAGAGGGGGATGTGAGGATAGGACAGGATTCATAGAGAGAGCACAGTCAGAGGGGGATGTGAGGATAGGACAGGATTCATAGAGAGAGCACAGTCGGGGGGGGGGGTGTGAGGATAGGACAGGAAGAAATTGCATGAGGTGTGCATCAGGAACGTCAGAAGGAAACTAAAGATGAGCAAAAGAATTTTAAAATTCTTCTCCAGAGAGACAGGGTGCCAGTAAGAATCATTAAGACAGCGATAAAAACCAAAAGACCTGCGGATGCAGTCAATCCGAAACAAAAACACAGATTGCAGGAAAAACTCAGCAAGTCTGGCATCACCTGTCGAGAGAAATCAGAGTTAATATTTTGTGTCTGGTGACCCTTCCTCAGAGGAACTGGAACCGAAATGTGAACTCTGATTTCTCTTCCCAGATGCTGCTAGACCTACTGAGCTTTTCCAGCAATCACTGGTTCAGTTCACAGTCAATCACATTGCTCTGGGCTGGAGTCACATGTAGGCCTGATCAGGTAAGGATGGCATTTCCTTCTTGAAAGGACATTAGTGAGCCAGATGGAGTTTTACATGGTCACTCAATAGGTGACCCAGGGATGATGGGCAAGTCGAACATGAGGGTAGACTGGATGTGACCGGGTAAAAACAATGACTGCAGATGCTGGAAACCAGATTCTGGATTAGTGGTGCTGGAAGAGCACAGCAGTTCAGGCAGCATCCAAGGAGCAGCGCTGTGTTTGAGACAAAAGGTGGAATTTATGAAGGGTGAAGGAAGGTCAGCAAGAAGGCTCTGGAATAATTGAAGCTGGAGATGTTAAATGAAATGAAATGGGTTTCAGTTCCTATTGGTCCACCTCTAACTCAGACCCTCTGAACTGTAGGAGCAGCTCAAACCTGACATGGGGTAGGGCACAGTTTTCTACAGTCTGAATGATTTCGGCAGGTGGGCTGAAACAAACTATAGCAGCTAGTGAAATCCATCTGGCTCACTAATGTCCTTTCAAGAAGGAAATGCCATCCTTACCTGATCAAGCCTACATGTGACTCCAGCCCCTAGCAATGTGATTAACTGGTAACTGAACTCTGAGCAATTAGGGATGGACAATAATTGCCAGACTCACCAGTTTTGCCCATATCCCATGGATGAATAAAATTCCTGCTAGCCATAACCTTTGAAGTAGCATCTTATACTTTCTGGAAATCCAAGTACAATACAATTACAAGGTTCCCCTGTATCCCCAGCATATTCTACTGCTTCAAGGAATTTCCAATAAATCGGTTAAGCATGATCTGCTTTAACAAATCCAGGCAAATTCTTCCCAATTACTTTGCATTTTTCAAAGATCTCAACTACAGCCTCTGTAATGATCGATTGCAACACTTCTCCCATGACGGATATCAAGTTAACTAACCTATCATCTCCTGTCTTCTGCCTCCCTCCCTTTTGAATTCTGAGAGATTGTATTTGCTACTATCTAGACCCAAGGAACCTTTCTTGAATCCAGGAAATTCTGGAGAAATATTGCGATCAAGAGCAAATGAAACTTGTACTTAACAAACCAGTGAAGGCTATTTCAAGGAGGTGACAGTTATGAGGATAAGGCAAGGTAGGAGTTTGTGGTGCACATGAAACCACATGAAAGATCTTGACACGGAACTACAATATAAGGAGCTGATTGGAGAAAAATATGTGTTTGGAGTTAGGGGCAGTTAACAAATTGGATTAAAGCCTAACCAGAAGGGAGGAATCAATGAACAGCCATTAAGGCTGTTTCTCAGGGCGACTGAAAGTGGGTAATGGTGTTCCCACAGGATTCTGTTCTGGGACTGCTTCTGTTTCTTGTACACATTGCTCATTTGGATGTGGAGTGAGCAGGACTTTCACATTAAAGTACAAAACATATTATGGCAAAAAAAACCAGAGGGGAGATGGGAGAAATGTATTTCTGCAAAGAGTTATTCGGATCTAGACTGCAGAATGCATCAGGATCAAGGATCAGTGCAAACAGGTCCAATTTCTGGAAGGAAACTGGATAAATGCTGAAGTATTGTGTGCATTTCTGGAATTCACATTTTAGAGTAATGTGTTAACACTAGGGAGGGCGTAGAGCAGATTTACCAAGAGGTTGCGTGGGCTGGAGTGTTGTAGTCATGAGGAGAGATTGGATAGATCGGAGATGCTTCCCTTGGAGCAGAGGTGTCTGAGAGGTGACTTGATTGAGATGGTATAGAATTCTGAGCGGCATAGATTAGGTAGACAGGAGTGAACCTTGTGATTTTTAATCCTCCCTCTACAAGGATTTCAGTGAGTCCCTCCCTCACTGCACCCCCCAGGTCATCTCCTCTGACCTCCTTCCACCTATCCCACCTCCATCGCCCCTCCCCCTAGTCCCTCCTCCCTACCTTTTATCTCAGCCGGCTTGGCTCTCTCTCTCTTATTCCTGATGAAGGGCTTATGCTCGAAACGTCGAATTCTCTATTCCTGAGATGCTGCCTAACCTGCTGTGCTTTGACCAGCAACACATTTGCAGCTGTGATCTCCAGCATCTGCAGACCTCATTTTTTACTCGAAGATTTTAACCTACTGCGAATCCTCTTACAAGGATGCCTTCCTTGAAGAAGCTCTCTTCCTCCCTCTACAAGGATTTCAGTGAGTCCCTCCCTCACTGCACCCCCCAGGTCATCTCCTCTGACCTCCTTCCACCTATCCCACCTCCATCGCCCCTCCCCCTAGTCCCTCCTCCCTACCTTTTATCTCAGCCGGCTTGGCTCTCTCTCTCTTATTCCTGATGAAGGGCTTATGCTCGAAACGTCGAATTCTCTATTCCTGAGATGCTGCCTAACCTGCTGTGCTTTGACCAGCAACACATTTGCAGCTGTGATCTCCAGCATCTGCAGACCTCATTTTTTACTCGAAGATTTTAACCTACTGCGAATCCTCTTACAAGGATGCCTTCCTTGAAGAAGCTCTCTTCCTCCCTCTACAAGGATTTCAGTGAGTCCCTCCCTCACTGCACCCCCCAGGTCATCTCCTCTGACCTCCTTCCACCTATCCCACCTCCATCGCCCCTCCCCTAGTCCCTCCTCCCTACCTTTTATCTCAGCCGGCTTGGCTCTCTCTCTCTTATTCCTGATGAAGGGCTTATGCTCGAAACGTCGAATTCTCTATTCCTGAGATGCTGCCTAACCTGCTGTGCTTTGACCAGCAACACATTTGCAGCTGTGATCTCCAGCATCTGCAGACCTCATTTTTTACTCGAAGATTTTAACCTACTGCGAATCCTCTTACAAGGATGCCTTCCTTGAAGAAGCTCTCTTCCTCCCTCTACAAGGATTTCAGTGAGTCCCTCCCTCACTGCACCCCCCAGGTCATCTCCTCTGACCTCCTTCCACCTATCCCACCTCCATCGCCCCTCCCCCTAGTCCCTCCTCCCTACCTTTTATCTCAGCCGGCTTGGCTCTCTCTCTCTTATTCCTGATGAAGGGCTTATGCTCGAAACGTCGAATTCTCTATTCCTGAGATGCTGCCTAACCTGCTGTGCTTTGACCAGCAACACATTTGCAGCTGTGATCTCCAGCATCTGCAGACCTCATTTTTTACTCGAAGATTTTAACCTACTGCGAATCCTCTTACAAGGATGCCTTCCTTGAAGAAGCTCTCTTCCTCCCTCTACAAGGATTTCAGTGAGTCCCTCCCTCACTGCACCCCCCAGGTCATCTCCTCTGACCTCCTTCCACCTATCCCACCTCCATCGCCCCTCCCCCTAGTCCCTCCTCCCTACCTTTTATCTCAGCCGGCTTGGCTCTCTCTCTCTTATTCCTGATGAAGGGCTTATGCTCGAAACGTCGAATTCTCTATTCCTGAGATGCTGCCTAACCTGCTGTGCTTTGACCAGCAACACATTTGCAGCTGCGTTTGTACACCCCAGTCCAACATCAGCATCTCCAAATCATTTCCTTTCGTTGGAGGGATCAGTGACCATGGAGTATAGATTCAAGGTAAAGATCAGGAGGTTTACAGGGATATGGGGGAAAAGAAATTCACCCAGAGAATGGTGGGAATCTAGAACTTATTGTCTGTAAGGACGGTCGAGACAAACCCTCAGAAGAATTTATCATTGCACTTGCTATGTCAAGGAATATAGGACTATCGACGAAGTTCTGAAAAATACTTGTGAAGGACAAAAACATGTGGAGAAAGAGCATTTGGAGACCTCTTTCAGAATTCAGTCATTCAATTAAATAATTCAAAGGTCTTGTGGGAGCTGCAAGGTGCTATCAATATATGGTGGCACTCGGGCAAAGAAACGTATTTAATGAAACTAAGTGTCACTACGTGTAAAAATGATAACATATTGTTCACAAACATCGCGAGTATAGTAACTGGACTGTGTTTTGTAGAAATCTGGGTCATGTGGAATTGTAAGAAAACTCCTGACTGAAACATCGATTCTCTTGCTCCTCTGATGCTGCCTGAATTGCTGTGCTTTTTCCAGCGCTACAATTCATCAACTCAAGCGAATTTGGATTTCAGGTTTGCAAACCATTAACAGAATCTCAAGTGGATAACACGCCAATGGAATAGTGGTTTTATAGCAAGGGATATGGAATATAAATTTCAATGTAATGGAGAAGCTATGTAAAACCTCAGCTAGATCACAGTTGGAATATTACAAGCAGCTTTGTTTTTCACAAAAGAAATGATAATAGAAGCAATAAAGAGGGCAGGGTGTCAATCACCAGGATAGTCTGGTGTTCAGAAATATAAAACACACCTTAAAAAGGTTGCCGAAATAAAGAAGCGCGTGGTGTGTTTAAAATCATTAATGGATGGGACAGAGCAGACAGAAACAGTTCCCAGTGACTGAATGGCCTGGAATAAAGAGACCTAGGTACAAGATTAAGTGGAAAAGCATTATGACAGTGAAAAGGGTAAACCGTTGCTTTTCCAGAGAGAGTTGTGAGATACATTGGCAGTGTTCACAGTCAAACGAGTCACCGTGAGAACACAGAAGGACAGGTTAAATCAGTGGTTCATAAAAAGAGGAATAAAGAGACGTGGGAAGAGGAGAGTCGCATGTAAGTTAGATACAGTTCTTAGGGCTAAAGGGATGAAGGAACCCTGGGAGAAACTGGAAACAGGGTATTGAACTTGGATAAACACTCTGACCACATCGAATGGGGAAATAGGCACTAAGGACTGAAAGGCTACTTCTGCTTCTACTTTCTATGTTTTTATCATAACTTCCGCTCATGTGTAGGTTAAGGACCAATCCAGTTATTTTGAGCAAGATTCCAAGCTGCAATTTTTATGTAATTCTCAACAAAACATTTCCTCAATTCTGTGTAATAGTTGTTACAAGGAGAGTACCTCTGCTCACTGCAAATGTCCAATTAGAGTGATTAGTTTCTTATCTGTGGCTATCCTGTTTCCTTTAAACCAGCATATTTACTGTCCAATTTACAACTTCCGACCTCATCCCAAGAGCTTTCCCGTTAGCCATAAGTCTTTTATGAAGGGTATTCATTATCAAATCCCCTCTGAGAGCTCAAATGTATAACATCACTGCCTTAACCTCATTGTCAAATCAATTATGCTTCAAAAGGAATTCGAGCAAATTTGTCAGATAGAAACTGCTTTTCACCTTAAGTGGATTTCTGACTCCTGTCTTTACCAATAGCATATTTACGAATAAAAACTGAAACAGTTATAACTTGCTGAACATTTCTGTCTACGTTTCCCATTAAGTTTCCGCAGCTCGAGGGTCCCAACTCTTGATGACTCTCTGGTATATCGGGTCATGGGGATTTGAACCTCACAATTCAGGAAGCACCAACTGTGATCCCACAGCTGTGCTGAATTACTCAGGTTTTGCAAGGCTACCAGTGTCGGGTAATGTTGACGGCCCTAATATGGGAAAGGGTCTGTGCAGCGGCTGGAGTTCTCGTCTCAGTGATCCCAACCCATTGATCCCACCTGCAATGGCTGACTCTCAGAGTTACATTAACATTTTACTGGACAAGAACTGAATGGCTTTATGTAGATGAAACCAAGAAATTACATTTCTAACATTTATTTTTATTCCTTTGTGGAATGTAGGTGTCAGCGATTGAGCCAGGATTTATTGTCCAACCCTAACTGCCCTGAGGGTCAACCCCATTGCTGTGGGCCTGGAGTCACATATAGGTAAAAACAATGACTGCAGATGCTGGAAACCAGATTCTGGATTAGTGGTGCTGGAAGAGCACAGCAGTTCAGGCAGCATCCAAGAAGCAGCGAAATCGACGTTACGGGCAAAAGCCCTGATGAAGGGCTTTTGCCCGAAACGTCGATTTCGCTGCTCCTTGGATGCTGCCTGAACTGCTGTGCTCTTCCAGCACCACTAATCCAGAGTCTGGAGTCACATATAGGCCAGACCAGGTAAGGTCGGCAAATTTCCTTCCCTAAAGGGCATTAGTGATCCAAATGGGTTTTAGTGATGACCAGCCCAAATGTCACCATTAGGTCAGCTGTTCTTTTAGTCCAGATTTTTACTGAATTCAGACTTCACCGTGTGTCATGGTGGGATGTGAACCCATGTCCCATCAGATTCGGATTCTGGATTACTAATGCAGGGACATTACTACGACACATCACTTCCCAATGGCCCAATAAGCCAGCAAAACTAAACTCAAACCGCTGGAGGTTCCTCTGGTGATATCACCATTGCTCTCTTCAGTTACCAACCCATGAGAGCATAACAAGGAGGGGGTGAGGGATTCAATAAAGAGAGGTCATGTGTTCAGGGTGAGAGGTGAAATGTTTAAGGGGGATACATGCGGAAAGTACTTTACACAGAGGGTGGTAGGTACCTGGAACATGTTGCAAGCAGAGGTAGTGGAGGCAGGCATGGTAGGTTCACTTAAGGTGCATCTGGACAGATGCATGAGTAGGTGGGGAGCAGAGGGATACAGATCCTTAGGAATTGGGTGATAGGTTTAGACAGTAGATTTGGATCAGCTCAGGCTTGGAGGGCTGAAGGTCCTGGTCGTGGGCTGTAAATTTTCTTTGTTCTTTGTACTGGTGACTTTAGACCTGTATGTGCAGGCTCACGGTTATGCTTGGTACAGTTCAGCACCTGGTTTATTGCCTTCAGCATGTGGTCTTGCCATCAATTTTAAACTATACCATCAGCTTACAAACAATTTGATTAACGTGAATTTACTTTAGAAGAAGGACTACAACTATTAATTACAGTAAGTCCTTCCCGAAAGGCATTATGGGTCTACGTACAGCATATGGGAAATGTGGAATTATCGGGACCAGGTCTGGTGGGATACTCTTCAGAGGGTTGGTGCAGACTTGATGGGCTGAATAGACTCTTTCTGCACTGTAGGGATTCTAAATTAAAAGGCAAGAGGACACAGTCTAGGATTGTAATATTTGGAATTTAGGTAGTTGAGGGACAACATGATAAATATATGAAGGTGTTATGAGGGTGGAGAGAGAAAAGTTTGTTCCTCTGGTCTGTGAGTCTACGACTTGGGGAACAGCCGAAAAATAAGCCTTTCAGAAGTGAAATTAAGAAGCACATTTACACACTAAAGAAAAAAAGGAGTTTGGTATTCTCTTCTGCAAATAGTGATTGATGCTAGGTCAGTTGTCAATTTTAAAACTAAAATTAGTAATTATTTTGTTACCAAAGGTGACAAGGGACATGACATATGAAGTTAAGACACAATCAATCATTATCTCAGTGAATGGCCAAACAGGTTTAGAGACTCACTCACCTTCACCTGCATTGCAATGTATCCTTTTTTTAAATTCACTCATGGGATGTGGGTATCACTGACTGGAACAGTGTCATTGCCCAGTGAGTCAGCCACATTGCTGTGGGTCTGGAGTCCAGATGTAGACAAGACCAGGCAAGGATGGCAGTTCCTTCCCTAAAATCATTAGTGAACCAGATAGGCATTTTCCCCAATCAATCTACAATGGTTTTACGGTCATCATTAGAACTCGTAATTCTAGATTATCATTACTACTGTTATTGAATTCAAACTCTACTCCCTGCCATTGTGGGATTTGAACCGCGCTCCCCAGAACATTCTCTAGGCCTCTCAATTAATAGCCTAGTGATGATACCACTAGGCTATCACCTATAGCCCATGGTTGCATGTCCTCAGCAAGATACTTGAAGGAACAGTTTAAAGTCCAAACTGGATGCTGCTAGGGGCTAAAATGAACACTTCTAAGGACTTTTCACCCTGAAGTGCTACAGGAATGTGCAAACATGTGTCTCTGCTGAATCAACTTCATGATCCACTGCTCCTGAGTCAGATGCAAAGGATTGCAAAGACAGGCAAGTTTATATTCCCATGACCTGAAAAGCCAATTCAGAGCAATAAAAAATTACTTTAATTGGACACCTTGCGTTCAAACTTTCTGTGAGCTGCTGATTTAATCATTGCTTTTATTGTTGATTAACTAGCAATGAAGGTGAAATAAGGCATAGCACCATTAATTCACAGCAGTCAGCTATTAAAGTTCCTATATCACTGGGTGATATTTAACTTTTTCAATAAGCGATCAAATAAACTCTCAATTTGTTGAGGGATATGGGAAATGAAAATGTGCAACAGATTAGAAACTTCGAGATTAAATAAAGAAAATAAAAAATGCAAAGTTCTGATTAAAAGAAGTGTAGATCTTTTCTTTATTTTTTCATAGGATGTGGGTGCCACTGACTGGATCAGTGCTTGTTGCACTTTCCGAATGGCTCTTAAAAGGTGGTGAGCTGCCTTCTTAAACTGCTGCAGTCTATGGGATGTAGGGACATCCAGAATACTGTACTGTGAGGGGTGGAGGTTCCAGAATGTCATGAATGCTCAGGAAGAAGCAGGAATAAAATGTAATGGTCTCCATTTGTAAACTGGAATGATTTATTGAACTAGCTCTTCTTGAAAAGAATCACCATTATCAGATTAAGAAAAGGGAAATCAGCCTCTGGTTATACACATCGAAAGTGACCTTCTTACAGTGTTCTTAAACAATGAGCATTTTCCAAGTAGCTCTCCTAAAAGTTTTATCTCTGAACTACTGAGTCATTCAGCAGTTAATCTTGCTAATAATGTATGATAACAATTTCTGAGAGCTAAAGTTACAAGCCATTGCTAGGATACATCAGCTTGTACAGATTTCACAGAATCAGCAGTTCATCTGTCAAGGCTTTTTTATGTTGCTAAAATTCTTGAACATAAGCCAAGAGATAGTACAAAAGTGTTGCCAAATAAAACATCACAAGGATGATTGCACTTTATAAAAAGTACCATTAGGTGGCGTGTTATTCAACAGCAAACTTGATAGGGTTTTCAAGTAAATCAGAGAAGTATGATTTATTCACACAACACATCAAAGATTCCTGTAAACTACTTCACAATCTGACACTGAAACACTGTTTGCTCATCACCTACAAAGATACTTATGCTCTACCTCTGCTGTTCAAATATTTTTCCTGACAGATGTATTAATGTACGGGAAAATGAAATTTATCTAGCATTTTTCATAGTCAGAATGCTTCCCGGCCAGTGAAGTTGCTGGTCAGGGAACACAGTAATATGTTGAAATGGCATGTAACAGGAAGCTCTGGGTCCTCAGGAAGCTCAGTGTGTTACAACACATCACCATGTTCCCTGGGCACCATCTCTGTCTCAGGCTTGCTGCAGTGCTCCAGCCAAGCTCAACACAAGCTGGAAGAACAATATCTCATTTTCCACTTGGGGACCCTGCAGCCTTCTGGTCTCAATATCAAGTTCAATAATTTTAAGGTCTTGGCACCTTCTCCCAGGTCCTTACCCTAAACCTCACACCCCAGGCCTCGTCATCACATGGGCTGCTACAACAAACAACCCATTGTCAGCCACTAATGGTCCCCATTAGCAGCTAATGATTTTCCCAGGCTGACCTTTGTCAGGCCAATGCTGTTTTTTTTCTCTCTCTGTCTGTCTCTCTCTTTTTTTATATTTCAAAAATATACTTTATTCATAAAATATTCATAAATTATTTGATACACTGTACATTTCGTAATGCCATACATCTGTCAATATTTACATACACAGCTCAGAATTTTCATTATTACATACAGATCTGTGCATTTCTCACTCACATATTGAGCTAAGGCGTCAGCAGAGCCCAAAATACTGCAGGGCCCCCTGATCTTCTTTCGACAGGCAGGTGTTAAACGGTGGTCTTTCCCCACCGCGCCTTGGCGGCAGCTGCCCCAAGCTTCAGCGCATCCCTCAACACGTAGTCCTGGACCTTGGAATGTGCCAGTCTGCAACACTCAGTCGGGGTCAACTCCTTCAGCTGGAAGATCAACAGGTTTCGGACCGCCCAGAGAGCGTCCTTCACCGAGTTGATGATCCTCCAGGCGCAGTTGATGTTCGTCTCGGTGTGCGTCCCGGGGAACAGGCCGTAGAGCACGGAGTCCCGCGTCACGGCGCTGCTCGGGACGAACCTCGACAAATACCACTGCATTCCTCTCCAGACTCCCTCTGCATAGGCACATTCCAGAAGGAGGTGTGTGACAGTCTCTTCCCCCCCGCAGCCGCTTTGAGGGCAGCGTGCGTTGCGGCTGAGAGTCCGGGCGTGCATAAATGATCTCACAGGTAGAGCCCTTCTCACCACCAGCCAAGCCATGTCTTGGTGCTTGTTGGAAAGTTCTGGCGATGAGGCATTCTGCCAAATTGCTTTGACAGTCTGCTCAGGGAACCACTCAACAGGATCCGCCCTCTCCTTTTCCCGAAGGGTCTCGAGGACGCTACGTGCTGACCACTTCCTGATGGACTTGTGGTCAAAGGTGTTTTTCTTCAGAAATTTCTCCACGAAGGACAGGTGATACGGAACGGTCCAACTACTCGGAGCGTTCCGCGGCAGCGAGGCCAGGCCCATCCTTCGCAACACCGGGGACAGGTAGAACCTCAGTACGTAGTGACACTTGGTGTTTGCGTACCGGGGATCCACGCACAGCTTGATGCAGCCACACACAAAGGTGGCCATCAGGGTGAGGGTGGCATTGGGTGTATTTTTTCCCCCGTTGCCCAGATCTTTGTATAGTGAGTCCCTTCGGACCCGGTCCATCTTTGAACTCCATATGAACTGGAAGATGGCCCGGGCGACTGCAGCGGCGCAGGTTCTGGGAATAGGCCAGATCTGTGCCACGTACAACAGCAATGACAGTGCCTCACACCTGATGACCAGGTTTTTTCCCGTGATGGAGAGCGACCGTAGCCTCCATCTGCCCAGTTTCTGCCTCACTTTACTGATACGCTCCTCTCAAGACTTGGCGCACGCCCCAGCCCCCCCGAACCAAATACCCAGCACCTTCAGGTGGTCGGTCCTGACGGTGAAGGGGATCGAGGATTGGTCGGCCCAGTTCCCGAAGAGCATGGCCTCGCTCTTGCCTCGGTTTACCTTGGCCCCCGAGGCCCGTTCAAACTGGTCACAAATGCACATGAGTCTGCGCACGGACAGCGGATCCGAGCAGAAAACGGCAACGTCATCCATGTACAGGGAGGCCTTAACCTGCAGGCCCCCGCTGCCCGGAATAGTCACCCCTCTCAGGCTCGCATCCTTCCTGATGGACTCGGCAAATGGCTCTATGCAGCACACAAACAAGGCTGGAGAGAGAGGGCAGCCCTGCCTGACTCCAGCTCTGACTGGGAAGCTATCTGATTCCCACCCATTGATTGAGACTGCACTGACGATGTTGGTGTAGAGCAGTCTGATCCAATTGCAGATTCCCTCCCCAAAGCCCATTTTGGAGAGAACATCTCTCATATACATGTGTGATATCCTGTCAAAGGCTTTCTCCTGGTCCAGGCTGATCAGGCAGGCGTCCAACCCTCTGTCCTGCACGTAGGCGATCGTATCCCTGAGGAGTGCGAGACTCTCAGCGATCTTCCTGCCTGGCACAGCACAGGTTTGGTCAGGGTGAATCACCGACCCCAGAGCAGACCTGACCCGGTTGGCAATTACCTTTGACAGGATTTTGTAATCTGCATTCAACAGTGTGATCGGTCTCCAATTTTTGAGTTCCTCCCTCTTCCCCTTCCGCTTATAGATGAGGGTGATGATGCCTTTCCTCATGGATTCGCTCATGGTACCTGCCCGAAGCATACTGACATACACCTCCAGCAGGTCCTGGCCAATCAAGTCCCACAGAGCGGAATAGAGCTCGACCGGTAAGCCATTGCTTCCGGGAGTTTTATTCTTTTCGAAGGACTCGAGGGCCTTGGTCAGCTCGTCCAGAGATAGCGGCTGGTCCAGCCTCTCCCGTGTTCTGTCGTCTAAGACCTCCGTGATAGACGACAGGAACGACTGGGAGGCCGCGCTGTCGGTCGACTTCGCGTCATACAGACTGGCATAGAAGGATTTACTGATCCTCATGACGTCAGCCTGAGATGACGTTGTCAAGCCGTCTTCTTCTTTCAGGCTGCTGAGCACAGAGCTCTCTTTGTGCACCTTCTGGAAGAAGAAACGTGAGCATGTCTCGTCCTGCTCCACCGAGCGGACCCTGGACCGGAAGATTATCTTGGAGGCCTCTGAGGCAAAGAGCGATGCTTGCTGGCCCTTCGCCTCCTTGAGGTCCTCTGTGACATCAACCCCCATCGTCTGCAGCAGGAGCAGGTTCTGCATACTTTCCGGAGCTGGGACAGTTTTCCCCGCCTCTCTCTCGCCTCCTGAACACCTTTGAGGATGAAGAACCTCTTGATGTTCCCTTTAACTGTTTCCCACCAGTCTGCTGGAGACTCAAAGAGGGGCATCACGGTTCTCCAACCTGCGTAGTCCCTCTTGAGCTCCTCAATGTTTCCCGGGGTCAACAGCTTAGTGTTCAGCTTCCACGTTCCCTTACCCGCCCGCTGCTCGTCCTGTAGGTGACAGTCGGCCAGCAGGAGGCAGTGGTCAGAGAAGAACACCGGCTTGACGTCGGTGGATCTGACCGAGAGCGTTCGGGACACAAACAGGTAATCTATCCTTGAGCGGATAGACCCGTCTGCTCGTGACCAGGTGTATCTACGCTGCGCTCCGTCTGCAGGGGTGCTGAAGACGTCGTGCAGCTTGGCATCTTTTACCGCGTCCCGCTCCACCTCTGCATTTTTTAATTGGCTCATGAGATGTAGGGCTGAAAAAGCTCCCTCTCCAGCATCTGCAGACCTCACTTTTTACTCATGAGATGTAGGGGTCAACATTTATTATTTGTGGGTCTGGGTAGGTTGCTTTTCAGAAGGATTAGTGCAGATGATAGGCTGGATGGGGCTGTTTCACACTGTAAGGATTCTGTGATTCACATTGCTGTGGGTCTGGAGTCACATGTAGAGCAGACCAGGTAAGGGCAGCATTTTTCCTTCCCTGAAGAACATTTGTGAACCAGATGGTTTTTTTTTAAACTGAAAATTGACAGTGATTCCATGGTCACCAGGAGGCTAGCCATTTATTAAAATTCCACAGCTTTCACCATCTGCTATGCTGGGATTCAAACCCACGCCCCATCCCCACAGCATTATCCTGTAGTCCTAGATTACTTGTCCAGTGACAAACTTTACTATAGCAGCATCACCTCCTTTAAGGCAATATCAGGTGGTGAAGTCAGTGTAGGTCAGTGAGCACAGGGTGAATGGGACTTGATGCAAACAACATTGGGAACAATCAACAGTGTGTCAATCGAGTCCAAAAGGGAATTGAACTTGGAGGTGGTGAAGACATGTTTCAGAAGATCAGCTTGAGATCAAATTGGACAGAACATCTTTTCATACCTTTTCTGAAAGAAGGTATCAACAATACAGCATGAAACCAGTGTCTCATTTACATATTAAATAGACTGTATGGTCAAAACCAAAAGTTAAATTGGAATTGACAATGTTTTGTTTCACATAAGAGTGCTATTAACTGAGTCCAACTGAGCCAAACTAACCTGTTATTCTGAGGGACACAATAGAGAGATAAACTGAACAATATCAATACAGGAAAACCGTCTTATAAATACAGGAAACAATACAAAATCTACAGGAAAAAGGTCATACCATGACCTTGGAACAATGTGTTATAAATATAGTGATGCTGCCACGGTGATTGCTTCCTGTATGTGCACAATCTAAACCAATATCTATTTTAAAGAATGACCTATTTATTTCAACAACTGTGGTGGCCTATTGGTACAATTAGTAGTAAGGCAGAGGCCTGGATAATATTCTGGTGAAATAGATTCAAATTCTGTCATAGTAGGCATTAGATTCAATTAATGTCAAAAATTAAAAAGCTAATCTAATGGTGATCAATGTAGTTTAAGGAAAAAACGTTATCAGAGTTTACTTCCACAGAATTAAGCAATCAGTAGTAAATACACATCTATAGCTGTTCGTAAAGCTTTGTCGGGGTCTTATTACATTTTGCAAATGGTTCAACACCCTCTCCAAGGGGGAGACTAACTGTGTGTGAACAGGGTAAGCAAAAGCAAACAATCAAGCTGAAGAATGCCTACTGAGGCATATCGAGTTTAAAGTCAGGACATACGGTTTAGAATGTTTAATGCGAATGTAAACTCAGAGATGGAACATTAAAAAAAGAGAAATGAGAGTAAAAGGGAAGGAATGAAAAAGTAGTAACAAATGTAATTGTTTAAAACATCTTTAACCATAATCTAGTATGAAAGAACGAGACTCCACATTCTTAAAAGTAAATTTTCAGTGATGGCAAGGTTGTTTGGCACTAATTAAGACTCATTTCTCACGCTAAAATGGAGCAATAAATCGGAACAAAGTCACATGTTTTGCATGTTTTATACTGATTCTCTCTCAAAATACCGATGATAAATAAACATGTGAAGAAATACAGCAAATCAGACTACAGTTTTCTGATTTCGACATTTAACTGTGCATGACAGGGAACTAAAGACTGGTGACCCTGATGTTGGTGGTGGGCAAGTTGTTAGAGGGAATCCTGAGAGGCAGGACTTAGATGTATTTGGAAAGACAAGGACTGATTAGGGATAGTCAACATGGCTTTCTTCATGGGAAATCACGTCTCATGAAATTAATTGAGGTTTTTGAAGAGGATTGATATCAGCAGAGTGGTGGACCTGATCTATATAGACTTCAGGGTAAAAACGAGGACTGCAGATGCTGGAAACCAGATTCTAGATTACAGTGATGCTGGAAAAGCACAGCAGCTCATGCAGCATCCGAGAAGCAGGAAAATCGATGTTTCGGGCAAAAGCCCTACATCAGGCTTTTGGCCGAAACGTCGATTTTCCTGCTCCTCAAATGCTACCTGAACTGCTGTGCTTTTCCAGCACCACTCTAATCTATACAGACTTCAGTAAGGCATTCGACAAGATTCCCCACGGGAGACTGATTAGCAAGGTTAGATCTCATGGAATACAAGGAGAACTTGCCATTTGGATACAGAACTTGCTCATAGGTAGAAGACAGAGGGTGGTGGTGGAGGGTTGCCTTTCAGACCAGAGGCCTGTGACCAGTGGTGTGCCACAAGGATTGGTGCTGGGTCCACGACTTTTTGTCATTTATATAAATTATTTGATGTGAACACAAGAGGTACAGTTAGTAAGTTTGCAGATGACACCAAAATTGGAGGTGTAGTGGACAGTGAAGAAAGTTACCTCAGATTACAAGAGGATCTAGATCAGATGAGCTGATGAGTGGCAGATGGAGTTTAATTTAGATAAATACGAGATGCTGCATTTTGGGAAAGCAAATCTTAGCAGGACTTATACACTTAATGGTAAGGTCCTGGGGAGTGTTGCTGGACAAAGAGACCTTGGAGTGCAGATTCATAGCTCCTTGAAAGTAGAGTCGCAGGTAGATAGAATAGTGAAGAAGGCGTTTGGTATGCTTTCCTTTATTGGTCAGAGTATTGAGTATAGGAGTTGGGAGGTCATGTTGCGGCTGTACAGGACATTGGTGAGGCCACTGTTGGAAAATTGCATGCAATTCTGGTCTCCTTCCTATCGGAAAGATGTTGTGAAACTTGAAACGTTTCAGAAAACTTTTACAAGGATGTTGCCAGGGTTGGAGGATTTGAGCTATCGGGACAGGCTGAATAGACTGGGGCTGTTTCCCTGGAGGGTTGGAGGCTGAGGGGTGACCTTATAGATGTTTATAAAATCATGAAAGGCATGGCTAGGGTAAATGGACAAGGTCTTTTCCCTGAGGTGGGGGAGCCCAGAACTAGACAGCATAGGTTTAGGGTGAGAGGGGCAAGATTTAAAAGGGACCTAAGGGTCAACTTTTTCACGCAGAGGTGTTGCATGTATGGAAAGAGCTGCCAGAGGAAGTGGTGGAGGCTAGTATTATTGCACATTTAAAAGGCATCTGGATGGGTGTATGAATAGGAAGGGTTTGGAGGGGTGCTAGCAAGTGGGACTAGATTAGGTTGGTTTATTTGGTCGGTATGGACAAGTTGGACCGAAGGGTCTGTTTCCGTGCTGTACATCTCTATGACTCTCTGAAGGTGCTGTCCAAATAATTGTTCATGACGGTGATGAGCATTGACAAGTTCACGATGATTCTTCCTGCAAAGTCCAGCCCTTATCTTTCGAAGCTAATAAAAACCTCAGTCTTTTCATTGAACGAAGATTCTGGTATTTTCTTACATAATAACTTTTCTTACATAATAGTTAATGGTTCACTAATGCTCTCGAGGGAAGGAAAATGCCATCCTTACCTGGTCTGGCCTACATGTGACTTCAGACCTAAAGCAACGTAGTGATTTTTAACTGCCCTCTGGGCAATTAGGAATGGGCAATACATGCTGCCTAGCCAGCGAAGTCCTCATCCCATGAATAAATAAAGAAAAAAAACAGCAACTGCACTTTGAGGTGAACAAGGCATCTCAGGAATTCAGGTACAGAGTTGAATGAACTTTGTAACCTTTAACTTTAACCTAAAAGAATTTGCCTCCTGAGTCATTATGTGAAAAGACTTTGGTATTTAAAGATGAAATGCTCTCAAACACAGAAATAAAACAAAGAACTGCAGATACTGAAAATAAAAGCAGAGATTGCTGGAGAAACTCAGCAGGTCTGACAGCAATTGCGGAGAGAGAAACAAAGTTAATGTTTTGAGTCGAGTGACCCTTATTCAGAACTGATCAAATGCAACCTTTATTAAAAGTAACCTTTTATCTTCAGATTGCTAAGTGAGAAGTTTAATCATTGTGTTGACATCAGGCTGGATTTTGAACTTCACTTTCCTTATGAGTTCATAAGTTTTTCCTTATGAAGGTTAGTACTGGAGAGTGGCACCTTCATAAATCATTCCCAATTACTTCCATGTACAGCTTAGAAAACGGGCCTGCATCTCTTGCTATAGTCCAAACCACATCTTGGATATGCATTGTTTAAAAATAAAAATGGGTAGATTCAAACCAAAGAGGGACGTTGAAGGGGTGGGGGGAGGTGACAGAGAGAGAGAGAGAGAGAGAGAGAGAAAGACAAAACCTGGGGGAGAAATGTTGTACAATCTCCTCCTCCTTAGCCCTGGAGTGGTTAACACCACACAACTTGCAGTGTTATAAATCCATTGTGCTGAGATCAGCAAAGCACCTGAAGGCCAGGGCCAACATTACAGACAAAAGATCATTAACCTGTAAGTTAACTCTGTTTTTCTCTCTCCACATACACTGCCAAACCTGCTGAGTGTCTGCGTGCATTTTTTGCTTTATTTTACCCTTCTGCTCCATGTAGTCAAAGCTTTTGATGGTTAAATCACTGGGGAAGCCAATAAAAATATGGCCTACATTTTTATATTTAGCTAAAGTTTTCAGGAAATGTTCTACATTTCTAAGCAGTTTGTTAAGGTTGAGAAATCCTCCTGTCAGATTTTGGCACAGCTCTCCTTGCTAATACTTTCATGGTTTTTCGATGAATGTATAACCTAGTGTCACTTGGGGGTCAGTTAGCTCAGCTGGCTGGATGGCAATGCAAAGTGACATCAACAACGCAGGTTCATGTCCTGCACCAATTGTGGACCCTACTTCACAGTGTATCTCCTGAGGCACGGCAACCCTTAGGTTAAACCACCATGAGTCAACTCTCTTAATGGTAATTTTACCTTTCCTAATCCAGTGCTGATCACTTATACTCATGTCTTCTGAATTTAGAATTGACATTGAAATGTAAATTATTATCAGTATTTACAAAGAACTGGAAATTGTTTCCCTGCTTTTGCCTTGAACAGAGGAGCAGCATTGGTGGTACTTCCATAAGAGGTAGGTTTATTATTATTTATTCTTTCACTGCAATGTGGGTGTTACTGACAAGTTGCCCTTTAATGCCCTTGGACTGAATGGCTTTTTTGGACAATTCAGAGCCAGTTAAGAGTCACCATATTGCTGGGGGTCTGGAGTCACACAGAATCATAGAGCTGTACAGAAGGAAACAGATTCTTCGATCCAATTTGTTCATGCTCACTAGGTATCCTAAATTAATCCAGTTCCATTTGCCAACACTTGGCCCATATCCCTCTGAACCCTTCCTATTCATACACCCATCCAGATCTCTTTTAAATGTTGCAATTGTACCAGCCTCGACCACTTCCTCTGGCAGCTCATTCCATAATTGCACCACTCTCTGTGAAAAAGCTGCCCCTTAGGTTCCTTTTAAAGTTTTCCCCTCTCACCGTTAACCTATGCCCTCTAGTTCTGGACTCCTCCAACCCAGGGTAGGTTAATTTCTGGATGACAGATTCTCTTCCCCAAAGGACATTAATGATGAACCAGGCTGGTTTTTTTAAACAACAGATGACAATTTCCAAGTCACTGTCACCAACAATAGCTTTTAATTCCACATTTTTAAAACTTATCTTATTCAGTTTTAAATTAATAAATGCTGATTTTTATTGCTGAGCAAAGTCATGACCTGCATTTGCTGCGCAGAAAATCTAGCCTGATCTCACCAGATTTCAAAGCTCAACCGTTGCACAGTCGGCCAAGTGGAAATCTGTCAGTGCTCAGTAGGAGTGAGAGCAAAATCCATCATTTATCCACTCTCTCATGTCTCCATATTCAGCAAATCGTTCCAAAATGCAAACTGCCAATTTTTAATCCTTGACGTGTTCATTAAACTTCAACACCTTGAGAATCATTTCCCCTCAGTAAATTTTTCCCTTTCTGGAGTGGAATAAGTTTTACAATCACAATATTGCTTGGAAGAGCTGTCTTAAGAGTTGGATATTTTAAGGTACTGTGGGACATCAACATTGTGCAGCCCTTAGTTCTTTCAGAAGTGGAAAGGGTTCAGAAAAGATTTACATGAATGTTACTGAGACTGGAGAGTTTGAGTTATAAGGAGATGCTGAACAGGCTGGGGCCTTTTTCACTGCAGCATAGGAGGTTGAGGGGTGATCTTATAGAGGCTTATAAAATCATGAGGGACATTGATAAGTTTAATAGCAAAGGTTGTTTCCCTAGAGTGGATGAGTTCAAACTAGGAGGCATATTTTTAAGGTGAGGGGAGAAAGATTTAAAAACAACCTGACAGGTAACTTTTCTCACATAAAGGATTGCTTGTCTGTAAAAAGAACTGCCAAAGGCAGTGGTAGTTGCAGGTACAGTTACAAGACGTAGAAGACATTTGGATAGGTACATGAATAGGAAAGGTTTAGACGGATATCGGTCAAACCCAGGCAAGTGAGATTAGTTTAGTTTGGGAAACTTTGCCAGCAAAGCTGATTGAAACTTACAGAATACTGAGAAGCCTGTACAGAGAGGATGTGAAGATGAGATTGCTGAGTACTTGGAAGTGCATGAAAGTGCAAGGATGTCAGTGGAACCGCCAAAGGGTCTGTTTCCATGCTGTATGACTCTATGACTCCAAGTTAGACAGGCAGGAGGCTGGAAGAACACAGCGAGCCAGGCAGCATCAGGAGGTGAGAGTGTGGTGCTGGAAAAGCATAACAGGTTAGGTAGTATCTGAGGAGCAGGAGAATCAATGTTTCTCATTGTAGACGTTCTCTGCCTCCCTCAGACGTACCCTCAAAGTGGACATCCTTTGAAGAGACTTTGCAGTGGAACAAACTTGGAAGACTCTTCAAAGGATGCCCACTTTGAAGACATTCTCTGCCTCCATCAGACGTGCCTCCCTCAGTGAGTCCCTTTCTCACTGCCACAACACTGTGACCTCCTCAGCCCTCCAGCTCTACCACACAATCTGCAGCTCCCCCAACACCCACTCCCAGTCCTGAAGAAGGATTACACCCGAAACATCGACTTCTCCACCTCCTGCTGCTGCCTGGCTTGCTGTGTTCTTCCAGCCTCCTGTTTGTCTATGTTGGATTCTAGCATCTGCAGTTTTTTTTATGACTCCAAGTGCCAGCCTTCTCTCTGCGGGTTGCTATCTGATCTGTAACTCAGATGACTGAAGCCTTCAACAATTAAGTGTAGATAATCCAGTGTGGATCTGAGAGACTGTCATCTCTCAAGTGAATGTGAAATATCAGACAGAAACCTCTGAATAAAAGCATGGGGATTTCTCTCCAGTGACTTGCCAGTATATATCCCTCAACCAACACCATTTAAATACGCATTATTTATAGCAAATGTTTACAGTGTGATGGAACTGAAATTATGTATTGAGAAAGACTCGGACTGTTTGTTAAGTCTCATCTTTTAGAATCTAAATCTTCTAAAAGAAGTTCTAAAAGATAAGAGATTTAACATACAATCTGTGTCTTTTTCAATATCTAATTTCAGTTACATCACACTGTAAACATGTGCTATATGAATTCTGTGTCTTATGATCCTGTCCCACAACCATCTGATGAAGGAGCGACGCTCCGAAAGCTAGTGCTTCCCAATAAACCTGTTGGACTATAATCCAGTGTTGTGTGATTTTTAATATTTTCTCACATCATTACAATGATTATAATTCAAAACAACATCCCCCATGGCCATAAGTTGAGTCATGAGATGATCATGAAAGGCAAATTCATGCAAGTGACTTTCTTCCTTCAAATGGTCAATTAGATTGCTGAAAGCCACAGTTTTTGTGACTGGAACCTGACTGGAAAGTCGTCATAAGACCATCAGATGTACCAGCAGAGTTAGGCTACTCAGCCCATTGAGTCTACTCTGCCATTCGTTTATGACTAATATGTTTCCCAATCCCATTCTTCTGCCTCTTCCGCACAACCCCTGATCCCTTTACCAATTAAGAACATAGTTATCTCTGCTTTAAATACACTCAATAACTTGGCCGCTACAGCCCTCTGCAGCAATGACTTCTATAGATTCACCACCCTCTGGCTGAAGAAATTCCTCTCCATCTCAGTTTTAAAGGGTTGGCCCTTCACTCTGAGATTGTGCCCTTGGGTCGTGGTCTCTCCTACGGGTAGAACATAAGACCATAAGACCAGGAGCAGAAATTAGGCCGTTCAGCCCATCGAGTCTGCTCCATATTCAATCATGGCTGATAAATTTCTCAATCCCATGCTCCTGTTTTCTTACCGTAACCCTTGATCCCCTTTACAATCAATAACTTACCTATCTCCATCGTAAATATACTCAATGACCTGGCCTCCATAGCGTTCTGTGGCAGTGAATTCCATAGATTCCCCACTCTCTGGCTGAAGAGATTTCTACTTATCTCCATTCTAAAATATCTTCCCTTTACTCTAAGGATATGCCCTTGGGTCCTAGTCTCTCCTACCAACAAAAACATCTTCTCTGTCTTGTCCATTCAGTATTCTGTATGTTTTAATTAGATCTCTCCCCTCATCCTTCTAAACTCCATCGAGTATCAACCCAGAGTCCTCAAACATTCCTCATATGTTAAGCTTTTCATTCCTGGGACCATCCTCTGAACGTACTCCAAGGCTTCTTTCTCCTTCCCGAGATGTGGGGCCCAAAACTGTGCACAATACTCCAAATGTGGTCTGACCAGAGCCTTATAGAACCTCAGAAGTACATCCCTGCTTTTATACTCAAGTCCTCTCAAAATAAACGTCAGCGCTGCATTTGCACTCCTAACTACTGACTCAATCTGCAAGTTTACCTTGAGAGAAATCTGGACTAGAACTCCCGAGTCTCTTCGCACTTCAGATTTCTGAATTTTCTCCCCATTTAGAAATTATTCCATTCCTCTATTCTTCCTACCAAAGTGCATGACCTCACACTTTCCCACGTTCCACTCCATCTGCCACTTCTTTGCTCACTCTTCTAACCTGCCCAAACCTTCTGCAGCCTTCCCGCCTCCTCAATGCTACCTGTCCCTCTACCTGTCTTTGTATCATCTTGAAACCTAGCCAGTCAGTTACTTCATCTAGATTGTTCATGTATAAAGTGAAACGTGGTCCCAACACTGAGCCTTGCAGAACACCACTTGTCACCAGCTGCCAAGGACCCTTTTATCCTCACTCTCTGCTTTCTGCCAGACAGCCAAGTCTCTATCTATGCTAGCACCTTGCCTCTGACACCATGGGCCCTTATCTTACTTAGTATCTTTCTGTGCGGCACCTTGTCAAAGGCTTTTTTGAAGTTCAGGTGGATAACATCCATTGGATCTCCTTGGTCTAACCTGCTCATTATTTCCTCAAAGAATTCTAGCAGATTTTTCAGGCATGACTTCCCCTCGATGAAACCATGCTGACATTGCCCTATTTTACTTCCAAGTATTCAGACATCTCATCTTTCACAATGGATTCCAGGATCTGACCCATTATTGAAGTTGGGCTAATTAGTCTGTAATTTTCCATCTTTTGCCTTACTCACTTTTAAAAAAGGGGTGTCATGTTTGCAATTTTCCAGTCCTCTGGGTCCCTTCCTGATTCTAGCAATTCCTGCACTATCTCTTCAGTTATTTCCTGCTGGACAGTTAATCCAGAGACCCAGGGAATGTTCTAGGGATCCAGGTTCAAATCCTGCCACAGCAGTGAGTCAAATGGGGACCATGAATCCATTATTGAATGTTGGAAAAACCCATCTGGTTCACTAAGGTCTTTTAGGGAAGGAAACTGCCATCTTTAGCTGGTCTGGCCTACATGTGACTCCAAACCCACAGCAACGTGGTTGGCTCTCACTTGCCCTCTGAGCTATTAGGGATGGGCAATAAATGCTGGCCTAGCCAGTGACGCCCTCATCCCATGAATGATAAAAAAAATCCAGCCCCCTTGAAATAAGGGCCAACGTTCCATTAGCCTTCCTATTATGTGCTGCAGCTGTGTGCTAGCTTTCTGCATGTTTTGCAGAAATACCCCCAAATCCCTTTGTAGTTTTCTTTGTTTAAATAGTCCTGTACAGAACATATCCTAGTCAGTGGAAAATCAATAACACAACCCCACAGCTTGTCAAAAGTAACCGCCACATTCAAGCTGCTCCAACTGGAATACAATTGTCATTATATTCATTTAACACATTGGAAAGGATGAAAGGCTTGCAACCCAACTCGCTACTCAGGACAGTCGGAAAAATCTCCTCTGTAAGAAGTTAATTTTCAAAAAGAATTAACGTCCATGTATCAGGTTCCAAGCTCAGTGACAAGTGAGGACTGGAACTGACTTTAATAGTTTTCATGGTTTAACAGTAATACTCAGTATCCAATGTCAAGTGCAATGAATAGCCACACAAAGTTTGACATATTGTGCGGCGACTAGAAAAGGCATCAGGAAGACATCACTTAATGGAATGAGCTGGCCTGTGGCAAATGGGATTTACTGGAGAAGCCCCTTGACAGGCAGATCCACAGGCAGGGACACTGTTTTGACATTGACAGTGTTGATGATTAGCATTACTCCCGTGACTGTGTCTTTCAACTTCTCCACTGTGCTGTCCAACTGTTTATTTGACATCCAGACCCTGATGAGCTGCGATTTCCTCCGGTTAAATGCTGGAAAAGCGTTGATTTTTGGCCTTTGCTTCTCTCCTTGCCACTGATTTGTCACCCAGGTCACTGTCACAGTGCACCCTTGTCCTACTCACAACTGAACATCAAATCATGGAGGCTATCCAGCATGGAAACAGACCCTTCAGCCCAATTCGTCCCTGTCAATGGCCTGCATTTAGCCCAAATCCCTTTGAACCTTTAAACCTGGCAATCATGTTCAACTTTTAGGTGTGATTAAAAATGGGACACTGAATGAAGGTACAACTTCAAAAGGAAAGCAAGGCAGAGGGCTACATACTCAGTATAAAGACATTGAGGTTAAAAATGTGTTGCTGGTTAAAGCACAGCAGGTTAGGCAGCATCCAAGGAATCCATTGAGGCTGGTGAATGAACAGAGAGATTCAGGGCATGAGAACTGTACTTCCTTTAATTCCACAAAAATCCAAAAGCCTAAATTGACTTGCAGCTTTTATCATTCTTAACAGTTCCCTGGAAATTATTATTTTCCTGGAGAGTCAAATGGTAGATAGGCCATTCACTATAATGACATCCTACAGCAATCAACAGAAGAAAGGAATGCTTTACTTGCCATCTTGTGGCAACATTGAGTTATGACAAGAAGCTCCCAAACTGAGTCAGCTGAGTGACTCTCCAGGAACAAAGAAATACAAAACACAAGCTATTTGGAATGAAAGCAGAAATTGCTGGAGAAATTCAACAGCTGTGTCGGCATCTACAGAGAGGGAAACAGAGTTGATGTTTCAGGTTCAGTGCCTGAAGAAGTGCCTGCTTTCTCTCCACAGATGCTGCCAAATCTGCTGAGTTTCTCCAGCAATTTCAGGTTTTGTTTGAGTGATGAGCATTGTCATACCAGGCCCCAAGGTCAGCTTCCACTGAACTATTGAAAGGAGAACAGGAGTAGGCCATTCAGCCCTTCAAACCTGTTCTGCCATCCAAGTCAGTTCCCTGTTCCTGCTTTCACACCATACCCTTTGATCCCTTTAGCTCGAAGAACTATATCTAACTCCTTCTTGAAACCATTCAATGTTTTGACCTCAACTGCTTTCTGTAGTACAGAAATCCACAGGGTCCCCACTTTCTGGTGAAGAAATGTCTCTTCAATTCAGTGTCAAGTGGCTTACTCAGTCGCCTAAGACTGTAACCCCTGGCTCTGAACTCCCCCGATCATCAATAACAGCCTTTTTGCATTTACCTTTCCTAATCGGTTAGAATTTTCGAGATTTCTATAAGATCCTCCTCATTCTTCAGAATTCCAGTGAAATATAATTCTGACCAATCCAGTCTCCCTTCATGTGTCAGTCCTGCCTTCTCAGGCCTACTCTGCCTTCCTGAAGAAGGGCTCATGCCCAAAACGTCGACTCTCCCGCTCCTTGGATGATGCCTGACCTGCTGCGCTTTTCCAGCAACACATTTTCAGCTCTGATCTCCAGCATCTGCAGTCCTCACTTTCTCCTTCTCAGGAATCAGCCTGGTAAACCAGTCTAAGTTAGGAAGAGTCCAGCAATCATAGTGGCACGACTGCTTTCGGGTTAAGGGGAGAAAAGTTGACCGACTGCTGTGTCTAAGAAGGATATAGCAATCCATGTGTAAGTGGAAAGACTGAATTGAACTTAGCCTTGATGCCCCGATAGTTCAACAGTCACATCTGCCATCAGCCCATAGGTTACACAACTGTGTCCTCAGGAATCAAAACCGGAAGCCATGCAATATTTTCAAGACATGGAAAAGGTTATATTAAAATCACAGTAACACAGCTTTTATCCAGCTACATTTGTTTTGCATTACTAGGATGATCTGCAGTATGGAGGGACTGTCTTATGAGCAAAAGGGTGAACAGACTGGGCTCTACTCACTGGAGTTTAGAAGACTGAAAGGTAGGTAATCTCATGGAAACGTATCAGGTCCTTAGGAGGCTTGACAAGGTAAATGCTGAGAGGATGGTTCCCCTCATGGGAGAGTCCAGGAGCGTAATCTCAGAATAAAGGAGCACCAGTGTAAGACTGAGACAATGAGGAATTTCTTCTCTCAGTGGAATTACAGTCTTTGGAAATCCTTGCCATGGACATGTTGGGGGGATGGTGGCAGAGTGCTTGTGTATCTCTATCGCTAAGATAGAAAGATGCTTGATCAGAGAGTCATACAGCACGGAACCAGACTCCTCGGTCCAACTAATCCACGGCGACCATGTTCCCAAACAAAACTAGCCCCACCTTTCTGTGTTTGGCCCATATCCCTCCAAACCTTTCCTATTCATGTACCTATCCAAATGTCTCTTAAACATTGTAACTGTACCTGCATCTGCCACTTTTTCCTACAGTTTATTCCACATATAAACCACTCTCTGTGTAAAAATGTTGCCCCTCATGTTCTTTTTAAACCTTTCACCTCTCACTTCAGAAATATGCCCCCTGGTTTTAAAGTCCTCCACCCTAGGGAAAAGATCCTTGTCATTCACCTTATCTATGCTCCTCGTGATTTTATAAACCTCAATAAGGCCACCTTTTTCTACCAATATCATTGTAAAATCCATGCAAACCTTGATATCACCCGAGGAATCAAGGATTACAGGGAAAGGGCAGGGAAATGGATATGAGGAATGTCAAATTCGCCATGATCCTATTGAATGGTGGAGCCAAATGGCCTACTCCTGTTCCTAGATGGTCAGTTACTAGGAAGAAATAACAATAACCAGAATCATTAACCATTGTTAAATACAAAGCTGGACATGTGGGCATGTCTGAGTCTAGTTGCATGGCTTGTGTGTTGATATTGCCCTCTCTCATACTGCAAGTGCTTTTCCCTTTCACCACTCCAGCTCAAAGGCATTGCTTCACACAGTGGCACTGTGCCAATGCGCACTGACCATTCTCTAGTGCCCCGTCAGAGTGTCTCTTCCTTAACTGTTAGTTCAGTTGGCCGGGTGGCTGGTTTGCAATACAAAGTAATGCCAACAGGGTGGGTTCAATTCCCACACAGACTGAGGTTACTGTGAGGGACTCTCCTTCTCACCTTGTTCCCCCCCACCCACACACCCTGAACTGTGGGGTGGCTCAGGTTAAACCACCACCAGTCTTCTCTCTCTAATGCCTTATTGTCTGATAATAATATAATAGCTTCACCTTTTACCTTTCTTCCTCAACTGTGTGTTGTGACAATGAATGGGAACAAGCCATTTGTCTATGGGAGCATCACTAATGCTGTGTATACAACAGAAACAGCCAGCTAGGCATGAAGGGCACCTTGCTGCATTTTGTAGGGGTTCTGCAAACTCAGGCCATCAGTTGCGGGAGTCGGGGGTGGTGAAATCATGAATCCACATTGTAACCTTCACAGCAAATATCTCCAAACAGAAATGAGTGCTTCAAAGGAAATGTCTTTGCACTGTTCAAAGATGAAAAGCTTGTGAAAACTTTGAAAACACTCGGACATGAAGCACAGAAAGAAACTGTGTCCTCAACAATCTGAGTCACCTCATGTAATAATGAACATGGAAACAGTAGGCCATTCAGCCTCTCCAGCCTGTTCCACGATAGCAGTTCCATGCCCCAACTCCATATTCTGGCCTTTGGCCCATATCCCCGAATACGTTTGCTGAAGAAAGAAATCTCTCCCTCGGATTTAGAATTAACAACTGATCCAATATTCACTCCTATTTGTGGAGTTCCAAACCTCTACCAGTCTTTGTATGTGAAAGTGCTTCCTAACATCTCTCCTGAACAGTCTGGCCCTAATTTCCAGACGATGTTCCCAGTTCAAAATCCCCAACCTGTGGAAATAGTTTCTTTTCAACTACTCTGGCTCACTTTGCTCATCACATAATAAAAGACGAGAGGAGAAATATATTGACCATTAAACTCTCCTTACCCACTCGCTATGTCATCGGTGCGTAGATTTTTGCCCAGGACGTCACCATCGCTCATGTATCCAGCTACGTCCATGTTGATGCCCTCCATGTCCATGTCATCCCCACTCTTCTCTGGAAGGTCTGAGTGGCCCACACTGCTGCTGCGTGATGCCAGCTGCCTGCGGAGAGGCGTGGGGTACACATAACGACCGGACTCCGGATGGATGTAACGGCTGGCATTGGACCGAGGAGGGTACCCATTCCCCATCGATGGAGCGTCTCCGGCCTGAAGGCGAGGGCTGGACTGTCCAAGTCGCCATGACAACGGGGCCTGCCTGCCTGTCATGCTGAGTATACTGCGGCCACTGATCTCCGTGGTAACACTGCTGTCAAATGTCGTTTCCAGTGTGCTGAAAGGGAAAGCAACAAAACCCATCAATAAAACCCAACTAGACAAAGCCAACCATTTCCAAGTGGCAAAGGGTATGTAACATAAAGATAGGCAGCAAAATCAGCAGGTCTGACAGCCAGACTGGGTCGTTAAGTATATTCAAGGCTGTGATAGACAGACTTTTAATCAGTAAGGGAATCAAGGGTTCAGGGATAAGGCAGGAGTTTAGTGGCAGAGTAGAATTGATGGGACAGTATAGCCTACTTCTGTTCCTGCTTCTAATGGTTGCTGTTATTCCCATTCAATACAAATTTGAGCTGAAAATGTGTTGATTAGATTTTTTTTTAGATTAGATTTACAGTGTGGAAACAGGCCCTTCGGCCCAACAAGTCCACACCGACCCGCCGAAGCGCAACCCACCCATACCCCTACATTTACCCCTTACCTAACACTACGGGCAATTTAGCTTGGCCAATTCACCTGACCCGCACATCTTTGGACTGTGGGAGGAAACCGGAGCACCCGGAGGAAACTCACGCAGACACGGGGAGAACGTGCAAACTCCACACAGTCAGTCGCCTGAGTCGGGAATTGAACCCGGGTCTACAGGCGCTGTGAGGCAGCAGTGCTAACCACTGTGCCACCGTGTGTTGCTGGAAAAGCGCAGCAGGTCAGGCAGCATCCAAGGAGCAGGAGAGTCGATGTTTCGGGCATGAGCCCTTCTTCAGGAGGGCTGAAGAAGGGCTCATGCCTGAAACGTCGATTCTCCTGCTCCTTGGATGCTGCCTGACCTGCTGCGCTTTTCCAGCAACACATTTTCAGCTCTGATCTCCAGCATCTGCAGACCTCACTTTCTCCCAATACAAATTTGAGCAAAGAGTAAAGAACAGTACAGCACAAGAACAGACCCTCCGGCCCACCAAGCCTGCGCCAACACTTTTCACCTTTCTAAACTAAAATCCTTTCACCTCTACTCTATCCCCCTATTCTCTGCCTATTCCTGTATCTGTCAAGATGCCTCTTAAACATTGTTACTGTATCTGCTTTCACCAACTTCTCTGGCAGTACACTCCAGGCACTTACCGCTCTCTGAGTAAAAACAAACCTGCCTCTCACATCTCCATTAAACTTAATCCTTTTACCTTAAAAGTATGCCCCCTAGTAATTGACATTTCTTCCCAGGGAAAAAGACTCTGAATATCCATTCTATCTGCACCTCTCATAATTTTGCAACCTTCTATCAAACCCTTCAACATTCAAGCACAAAAATACTGAGTTTGTCCGATTTCTCCTCACAGCCAATACCCTCCTAACCATGTAACATCATGATAAATCATTTCTGTACCCTCTCCAAAACCTCCACATCCTGCTGGTAGTGTGGAAATCGGAACAGTATACAATATTCCAAATGTGGCCTAACTAAAGTTCTATACAGCTACAACATGACTTGCCAATTTTTACACTATATACCACGACTAATGAAGGCAAGCTTGCCATACCCCTTCTTGACCACTTTATACACTTGTGTTGTCACTGTAGGGAACAGTGGACCGTATGTCTAGACCCCTCTGTGTGTTGACACTTCTAAGAGTTCTGCCATTTACTATATATTTCCCACTTGCATTAAATCTTCCAAAATGCCTCGCCTTGCAATCGTCCAGATTAAATTCCAGCTGCAATTTCTTTGCCTAAGTCTCCAGCCTATCTCGATCTTGCTGTATCCTCTGGCAATCCTCCTCACTGTCCACAGCTCACTCAATTTTTGTGTCGTCCACAAGCTTACTAATCAGGCCACCTACATTCTCCTCCAATCCTTTATAAACATTACAAACAACAGGGGTCACAAGCACTGCTCCCTGCCGAACACCACTGATCACAGAGCTCCAGTCAGCAAAACACCCTTCCACCATTACTTTTTGTCTTCTATGATAAAACCAGTTCTATATCCACCTTACCAGCTCACCACCAATCCCTTGTGCCATGTGGGACCTTGTCAAAGGCCAATGCAAACGTCCATATAGACAACACCTACTGCCCTTCCCTCATCAATCATCTTTGTCACATCCTCTAAAAAGGTAACCAAGTTTGTGAGATACGACCTACCCTGCCTCTCACCAGTGTTTCCATACTTTTCCAAATTACAAGATCCTGTCAATGTCAGGGGTCAAACTTTGCTAATCTGTTCCTAATAATCTGTGCTCAACAACAGTATAAATTTTGCAAGAGAGCCATTAAAATGTTCACAAGCAAGAAGAACACAGTTTTAGATTATACAGCAGCTGCATTTAGGAACATGTAACACACAGTCCAGAGCATACTGTTCATAATGAAGCTCAATTATTCAGGCTGAAACAGGCATTGTCTGAACTGAACTGCATTCAACTGGCCAGATATCTGACAATTATTTCCAGTTTATAACCATGATGAATCTCAAAGGTGACCATCAAGATATAGAAAGTAGCAGCAAGAATGGGCCACTTGGTCCACTGAGCCTGTTCCAACATTTAGTATGATCATGGCTGATCAACCAACTCAATCCCCTGTTCCTGCTTTCGCCCTCATACCCTTTGATTTCTTTAGCTCTAAAAACTATACCTAACTCCTCTTAAAATCATTCTGTATTTTGTCCTCAACTACTTTCTATTGCACAGAATTCCACAAGCTCACCACACTATGGGTCATTCCAAAAAACATTTAAAAAACATTGAATATAATTAAGAGAGAAGAATCAGACCACCACAGAAATCCAAAATATGGAATTTTAACAGGATTTCCCGAAACACTGAGTTGGTCATTTGTGGGATAAGAAAGGGTGTTTACATTTCAGACTGATGACCTCGCCACAAAAACCTTTACAGGACGTATGCTCCTTCATAAAGCAAAGCATTTTATTTTTAAAAAATAATGCAACTGAGCATTTTTTAATCTGATTGGGCTGTTAAAATAAAAATGTTCCTAGTTATTTTTGTCCAGCTGTTATGGTCATATTACTGACCTTGACTTGAGTGAACATCCTCAAGTAATACGACAAATATTCAAACCCAAGTCATGGCTTCGATTATAACTCAATCACATTTGAGATTCTACACTGGAAGAATTAGTGGTAGTATCTGTGTAGGAGAAAGTGAGGTCAGCAGATGCTGGAGATCAGAGCTGAAAATGTGTTGCTGGAAAAGTGCAGCAGGTCAGGCAGCATCCAAGGAACAGGAGATTCGACGTTTCGGGCATAAGCCCTTCTTCAGGAATTCCTGCGCTTTTCCAGCAACACATTTTCAGTAGTATCTGTGTAGTCAGGACATGAGACAATTCCCAGCTTAATCAGTGGTGGTACACTTGCCTTGGATGTGGCATGTTGTGGGTTAAAGTCAGCCTTTTGAATCAGAAATGAACTCAAGGATCCTTCAATCAACACCCTGAAAACAGATGGAATGACCATTCCTCTCTCCAGTCCCTAGGACCTTGCCTAGCACAAAGTGATTGTGTTTCTATAATAGTGGAGACTACATTTTAAAATCAATCATTGCTGTCAGAAGATGTGGGACATTCTGGGAGTTCAAAAGGTGATATGTATGTGCTAGATCCTTTTTCCTAATCCACTTTGATTTAACTGTCTCTAGTATTAGGGTAACCTTTCAAATTGATGCACCTTTTACAAAAATAAGGAATGCTTCTTCGTTAAATTGCAAATGCTAAAATGATTCACATCAGCTGCTTATATTTTATTTGAAACCTGCATTAACGATTTCGTCTCGCTGTGCTTTTAACCTCATGAAGCGTTCTCAGCAAGTGTAACCTTTCAGTTATGTTCCTGACTGAACAGTGCTTTTGATCAGTGCTGTGTAACACTCCAACAATGTACTGCTGTTGCATTGAAGTTCACAGCTGGAGCACTCAATGCCCTGCCAACTTTCTCTACTTCAGCATCATCAGAAGCCAAGAAAGGAAACAAGAAAACTCTGCAATGAGATGAAATTATTCTTACCTGTGTGTGATCTGAGTCCCCCGTAAACTCGACATAGTCTCCTCCAGGTTCTGTCGGAGGTCAGCAATGTTCTTCACGGTGCGTAGCCTTCGAGTCTCCGGGTCCTCCCCTACAGCCACAGAAATGTCTATGAAAGTTAGTGCTTCAGGGCAGTCACAGTCACTGAGTACAATTCTGGCCACCCTACTATGGGAAGGATGTTTTAAAATGGAATGGTTGCAAAATATATTTACAAGGATATCACTGAAACTGGGAAGTTTGGGTTATAAGGAGAGGTTGGATAGGCTGGGGTGTAAGAAGTTTATAAATGTTTATAGAGATTTATAAATTCATGAGGGGTATAAATAAGGTGACTATCCAAGGTCTTTTCCCCAGGGTAGGGATGTCTAAAACTAGAAGGCACAGGTTTAAGGCGAGAGAGGAAAGATTTAAAAGAGACCTGAGGGGCAATCTTTTTGCACCGAAGGTGGCGAGTTTGTGAGATTCCTCTGTGAATAGATACAATTAAAACATTTAAAAAGACATTTGGACAGTACATGGATAGGAAAGGTTTAGAGGGACATGGGCCAAATGCAGAAAACCTGGTTGGCATGGATGAGTTGGGCCAAAAGTCTGCTTCTGTGCTATGATTCTTGCCTGTCTGAGTGAAATTTACTCTAGATTCCTTTAGATTAAGTAACCTGGTGGCTCAGTGGTTCACAGTGTCAGGGACCCAGGCTCAGTTCCAGCCTTGGGGGAACAGTCTGTGTGGAGTTTGCATGTTCTCTTCTTGTCTGCGTGAGTTTCCAACACAGTCCAACTTGGTGCAGATGAGGTGGAATGGCCATGCTAAATTGTCCCAGAGGTCCAGGGAGATGCAGGCTAGGTGGGTTAGCCTGGGAAATGTGGGGTTACAGGGAGAGAGTTGGCCTGGGTGGGCTACTCTTCAGCGAGGCAATTCAGACTTGATGGGCCAAATGGCCTCTTACTGCATGGCAGAGATTCTATGATTCCATTTTCATGCTGGAAAGGCATGTGCCACAAACTGTCATTCACTGATAAGTCAAATCATAAATAAAAACAATTCAGCTACAAATAATTAAGACTAGAATATTTTTCGACAGAACTTCATTCAGAACCTTACATTTCTTTCTGACATTTTAATGTGAATACAGTTGGTTCTGCTAAACAAACGTTTCTTCAACAACAATTGGCTGCAATGCAATTGAAGGATTCTGACCATTATTTGTAGAACACAAATTTTCCTCACCTGTATTGACTATAACATGATTCTGGCCCCATTAGTTTAAATGGGCGTCTATTGCGCGATTTTCTTATAACACGAGATTGCATGGGAATGGACCTATCGCATGATATCAGAACAGACTACATAAATGGTATTTGGAATAACCCTCAAATGCTGTCCTTTTTTGTTGCTAGGAAAGTCAACTGATATTTTAAATAGTCTCTTATCAACTTGTTCAGATGCACTCTGGAGTGGACGAGACTTGAACCCAGACCTGTTGTAATTTGCACTCATCGTTCAGAAGCTTCAGTAGAGACACAGCAATTTTTAGTCACAGGCTGATATCCCTGAGCTGCAACATTGTAATTACTTTACTCTGACTGCACTATCAGGCCACTGACTCAAAGCTTTTGTCCTTCCAAGGAATGGAGAACGGGGCAATTATCAATGACCAAATCACCCAGGCCCATCCTGTTGGTTTTCATTGCTTCAAACTCCCATTCTACATCTTCCAACCACAGCAAAAGGAAATCTCTTTGAGCATTTCTGCAGCAACTCCAATTGTTACTTGTTTTTTTAACATTTATTTTAAAATGACATTCAGTTTGGTGATATTCCGAGCAATGTTCTACGATTGGCAGCACAGTGTTCACCTGTCTTCTTAAATGGACATTTATGTTGAAAATGCTTTTGCATATAGCTGACAAACAGAGGAGTGTTGCCTGTGACAATACTATGGCATTCCGAGGTGCACTTAGGTCTGTTTCTTTTTGTGAAGAAGGTTGAGACAGGGGGATCCAGCAATCTGTTCCAAAGGCAACAAAGTAAACACCTTTTGAGGCCTTGGGTTTTTTAAAAAATTGGATCAATAGAAACTGCCTGAATGGATGGGGTCAAACTCTCACAGAATCAGGATTTTTAGTTTTAGTTTCTTATTTGCATTTGCCGGAGTCTCAAAGCTGAATTTGGAAGCTCTGATTCCTCTCTTTGTTAAGCTAAAAGCTGGGGTTCTCTTCTTGCTGCTAGAATTGCATGTGAGACAATCTATTTTACAGAATTTGCCTTTGCCAAGGGTGCATTAATGGGATGTTACTGTATTGGAACAGCTAATTAGTAGTAGTTAATATATATATATTATTTGTTAAGCATTTCAATAGAATTATAGCTAAGCAAATTATTTTCTTTTATATTTATTCTGTCCATGTTTTAACTGTAGTGAAAAAATTAAGCATGTTTTGCTTGAAGTCAAGTAGTTTGACCAACTAAATTGCAGTTGGAACGCAACACCTGATACTCACCTTTAAATTAAGTCAAAGTAAAGAGTGTTGACTATCTTCTGAATATATTTCAAGGGGATTTGGTCTGGTCCATGACATACCAAAGCTTTCCATTTGCACTCACCAGGACAAATGCATAAACCGTTATGTTTCAGTCAATTGAACACTTGTATCCTTTTAACTTACCCGTGAACTGAACTATTACAAAGCTTGACACTAACTTCACCCACACAGACTTCTGAGGAGGGATCACTGTACCACAATCAAAGTCAGTAATCGCAGATAAAATTCCCTCTTTGGTCCTTACATATGGAGACCAAATTGAGTGGCTTTACAAGAACATTATCCACGATCAGTGAACACCATACAGGATGAGATCAGCCATGATCATATTGAATGGCGGTGCAGGCTCGAAGGGCTGAGTGGCCTACTCCTGCACCTATTGTCTATTGTCTATTGAGATCCAAACTTCAGTCCCTTATAAAACTCAGCGAGATTACTGATTAATCAACAATTTGAAAAAACATTTTGCATGGGATCGCATTGTCAAAATGTATGTGCATTTAAGTATTTATTCTGTTATCCAGATAATCACTGGGTAGTGCAGGTATTGCTTACTGCTGAAAAATTACATGTTGTTGAAACTGTCCATCTTGCACTAATCAGGACAATTTGCAAGAATACCAAAGTAAATGGAAAGCAATATTTATACAGTATAAGAGGACAGTATTGGCTGGTTGTCAAATGGACTCTCATTGGTGGAGATATTGACATGGATAATGTATTAGAATCTGACTGACTAAAAAACTGAAATAAGCCTGGCAGTTAATTGTCAATCATCATTAACAAATGCATTCACTATGGATACACTTCTACCAATCAAAGGCAACTTGTTAATGAATCAGCAGTCTCTACTCATATAGTAGTCATGTTGGTTCTCCCTCTTAAATTCATATTCTTGCTAAAGGTCCTGGTGCGTGAAAGACAGAAAGCTTCAATAAATTGTCTCTTTTTTCAGAGATCCTGAATTACTTGTACTTTAGCTGAGGCAATGTCCTAAAGGCTTTTCTTCTTCAACAAACGGCTTAGCAACCAACAGAGCAGGAAGTGAAGTCATTACCAAAACCCACCTAAAAGACTTAGAAAATCCAAACACAGGGTTAATCACTCTTATGAAAAACACCCACTGACAGCAGAACTGTCAGAATTACTGAGCAGCTGAACATGCAATTACAGGATGATTCTCTCGATGACTCTGAGCCTATCAGCATCAAATGGAGGGAAAAAGCCAGCAAGTCTGAAGGTGGTGGGTCATCAATGATTATTAAGATTCAGAGTTAGCTGAACATACCAGGAGAACAGGAATCAAAGCTGGTCCAGCCCAGATAGCAAGGAAGCCAAGCCAGATGTAGCAAGGCTAGAGAGCATTCAGAATGATGTCACCAAACTGGGGTCCCAGGAGAAGGAAGTGATGCTACAGAACGTAGAGTGAGGAACTGCATAAGCAGGAAGAAGGGCTGCAAAGGGGAGACAGCAGTTTTAAACCCTTAACCAAAGGAATACTCAGTTAATAAGGGACTACATTACGTGGTAGAATTTAGCATTCATTTGGGAGTGAGAAATGGGTGTTCGGAGGCTAATCACTTACAATTCACTCCTTACTAATCCTGGCATCCTCCACCTGAAAATCACCTTTTCCACTCCCTATGGTTAAAAAAAGGTACCTTTGATCCACACCCCTCAACACCTCACAAATGTTTACCTCTACTCTGTTTTCCATTCAAAGTGCTCAAGCTTTGAAAGCTGTCTTCCAAATTCATCGCTATTTTCCTGTCTTTTCAGCTGTGAGTCTCTCAAATTAAGATCACAACTAGACTGCAGGCCCAGGTCAGAGACATTTAAAAACAACTATAAATGTTAAATGGTTTTGAATTTCAAACAAAAACAGAAATTCCTGGAGAAACTCAGCAGGTCTGTCAGCATCTGTTGGGCGAAAGCAGAGTTAACATTTCAAGAAGGTCTGAAGAAGAGTCGGATTGGACTGAAATCATTAACTCTGCTTTCTACCCACTGATGCTGCCAGACCTGCTGAGTTTCCACAGTAATTTCTGTTTTTGCTTCAGATCTTTGGTGTCCACACTTCTTTGTTTTATTTGAATTTGGAACAATTTCTTGAAATAGCATGCATTCGTCTTTAATTTCAATCATTATTATACTTACTGTTGAGACTCTGATAAACGTCAAGCATTGTCAGCAAACTCTGCTCATTAACATGAGTAATTCCTTCCCATACACATGTATGCTGAACTTGCACTTGACACAACTTGCTGCTGCTACTGATAGACAAGCTCCTGCCTCCAGCACTTTGACTTAATCCTGGTTTAGCCCATTGCTCCTGCCTTCTGGTTCTCAATCCACATAACTGTGGGATCTTGCTCACTGGGGATCCAGGTTTGGTTTGTTCTAAATATCCATTTCCTGACCCAAGAGCCTTCCTTAGAATCCTGGAAGAACTGAGCTCTCCAGCAGTGGCCAGCAACTTCACATCATCTCGTCCTTTTGGTTTGTAAAATAGATTTGATTCTCTCACGGCACGGGTGTAGCCCCAAGACAACAGAGAGCTGCCAAGTGCACTTCTCGGTTTTGTTTCATAATGCCTGGACGTTTCAGGTGTATAAAAGTGACTTCTCTCATTTGGTTGATGCATCCTTGGAAGTGCAGTATAGGCACCTTTTTAATCACTTGTCCTGGTTGCAGTTTGGCTTATTGCAGCTTGAGGGAAATTTTTTTTAATCCTGTTAAAACGCCAAAGAAATTCACGTCGGGTTCGTGAATGCTCTCAGCAGATACCTAACTCACGATAAGAAATGCAATTCAGGTTCCAAATTGTGGGAATGTAACTTCGCTGCTCAGCCCCACTTTGGAGAACAGCGACTTCTCAGCTGGGTTTACAGACCTTGCTTCGAAGAGATCGGTTTGCCTTTCTCCAGGCTTCTTCAGCTGGTGTTTAAAATGACTGATGGTAAAAAGATGCCTGTTGTGTGCTTGGATCAGGAACACAACAGAACAACTTATTGACAAAACTTTGGTCATTATAGAGGCCAGCTTTGAATCCCCACACCGTTTAATATTCATCTGGTGTTGCTCTTTTTCATACTTTTATTTGTCTTTCTTTAAAGTCTGCCACAGCACAAACAGCTAGAAAGGCACAATAAGATCTGGCCAAACCTCAGACTACAAAACATCCATTCAGTCCCTTTAATGCACTGAATCCTGCTCCATTGAAGAATCTATTGCCACAGTTCTTTTTTCTCTCAGTTCCTCCCCACTTGCAAAATAAAAGAGAATGCATTCTAATCTTCAGAAGAAAAATTGGAGGTTAACTTATGTTTTCTCACCATTTTCAATCAAAATGAATCTGAGAATTTATAAGGTTTTGGTATCAGGGACAGGTTTCTTTGAAAGAATTGTCAACTAGGTCCTAGAGGTTTCCTTTTTAATAAACTGCATGATGGTCAAGTATTGGAAATGTAAATTTATGACATGAATCATTTCACTTTGGAGTGCTCCCAGTGTTGCTACAGGTAATATAGGAGAATTTCAATTTGACATTATTTAAATAGAGCTGATTCAGCGATGTCGGGGTTGAAATTATAACCAACAAAATATTTCCAATTAAAAAATTCTGCTGATTGCTAACCCTGCTTGGCAGGAGCTATTTTTATGAAAACACCCTTTAATAGTTTCTTCTCAATTTTGTTTTGGGAAAAAAGCATTGAAGTTGACCAAAACATGTTCAAGATGCAGTAGATATCTGTGACGTTGTAACCCCTCTGTTCAGGCACACTGTTGTAAAGAGGTAATGAGGTGTAGGAATTGGGAGGCGAGCTAATGGGAACAGCCTCAATAGTTTAGTTTGTCACTTGACCTGTTAAAGGTTCTCTCTGTTAAAATCCAGTGTAACAGTGACATGATGTGTTTAAACAAAAACATCAGTTGCTCAAGATGGTTTCAGCTTTGGTTTGAGCCATAAATGTTAAGGGTTGTTGATAGATGGGGGAAGAAGGGTTTACACACAGGAAGCTTTAGACTACACTTTAATTGAGAGACTTGCTGCTGTAAAACACTAGTGCGTATTGAAACCCCTTCCTGACCGTGATTCAAAACGTGATGGCATTCAATTGATGCAGGAGCCAAACTGAGGAGGGGGACAGTTTCCCACTGAAACAGAACAAACAAAGGAACCAGCAGAAAACAAAACCCAACTCAACAATCAAGCTCCTCGTCGACTACACATTGCGAGTCCTCAGTTCCTGACACAGGACTGAGCCCCTTGCAGGGTTTTGTTTTGTGTACTGAATAGCCCTGGACTCGAATGCACTGTACAAAAGGTAGAAACAGATTCAATAATAACTTTTCAAAAGGGAATTCCATAAATAGCTGAACAGGAGAATGTTCCATGGCCTTGAGGAGAAAGCAGGAATGTAGCAAGTACTGAACGGGCTGACAAAGAGCCCACTTGTCTGTCCTCGGCAGCTGCAGTGTTCCAGAGAATCCCAGCACAAACTGGAGGAACAACATCGCATCTTCAGACTAGGCACTTTACAGCCTTCTAGACTAATATTGAGTTCAACACCTTCAGATTGTGAACCAACTCCCATTTCTTCGCTTTCTTTTAGTTTTACATGTTACGTTCCCTGTCACCATGTCCTATCTCTCTCTCTCTTGCTCTCTCTCTCTCCCACCTCCACCAACGCACCCTTCCCCTGTGAGACTGTCCCTCCCAGACGTTAGACATACCATTGTTCTGCCATTCTCATATTCTGATCACCTAATCTGCACTATCAACATCTTTTCTCCAGCAGCACTCTATGCCTCCTCACCCTCACAAGCAGCCCCCCTCCCCGAGAGTATAAATGCTGTTCCCCTGCACACTTCAGTTTCAACAAAGAGTCATCTTGACTCGAAACATCAGCTTGCTCTCTCTCCATGGATGTTGTCTTACCTGCTGTGATCTCCAGCAGTTGTTGGCTTCAGTAAAGAGCCAATACTATGGCACATTAGGTTAAAGATCTCCTCCCAGGCTATATCATTCTAAAATTCTAGACATGATCTTTCAGAGCTTCTTTTTGTTAAAATTCAGTGTAACAGTGACATGATGTGTTTAAGCAAAAAAAACATCATCAATAGGGAAAAGAAGAATTTGCCATGGTCAGAGATCCAGGATGCTGCAAGAAAAAAGTAACCATGTGCCTCAACAGTAGAGTTGGCCTTTGTGAAACTAACTCTCCTTTAGTTACCACATTGCAGCAATTGTCTGATGCAGCAGGAGCATTGTCCCTAGTGAAGGAAATCCAAGAGACAAAATGTCCTTCAGTTTAAACAGATTTGCTTGGGAAAAGAATCAAGGTCAAAAGTCTACAGCATGTAGATGTGCCAATCTTCCAAATCCAAAAACAACACTTTATATGAAAACCGTGAAACCTCCATTATATCTGCATTGGGGGAGTCAAGTCTTGGGGAGATGGATCTGGGGTAAAGAGGGGAAGTGATGGCCTGATGTTATTGTCAGTAAACTATTAATTCAGAAACCCACGTAATGATTTGGGGATCTCCCACCATGGCAGATGGTAGAGTTTGAATTCAATAAAAAGCTGGAATTAAGAGTCTAATTGTTGTCCCGTTCTCCTCCTCCTCCCCCCCTCCCTCCCCCCAATCAGTCAAAGCAAAACGCTCAAGACACAGTATGGTTTTACCTCCTTCATCTTTATTCCAGGCCCTGGAGGGAGAGAGAACAATTGCCCATGTGCACAGAGACATGTGTTCACAGTCTTCTCTGGAACAGCAGTTTCTCAATTAACTAGATAGTCATTTTACAAGGAGGAGGATCCAGATAAGTCAACATACATAATAATCGGGTGACTGTTACAATCAATGAGCATCAACAGTAAAGGTTAAGCCATCTGCTATTACACAATGAATGTTCTTAACCTTAACTGGCTTCACATAATGTATACTTTTCATCTTGTTAACTGTTGTTACATACTGAATGCTATCTCAGCTTGTTAAATGGCTCTACATAATGAATGCCTTCCTACCTTGTTAACCAATTACCCTTGCCTCCAGCATCCCATTGTTAACTGTAAGTTATTATCTGATCTGAATCATGCTCAGCTGAACCTCTTGTTTTACAAAACTCTGAACTTAACTCTTTCCCTGTCTGTTTATACCCTGTACACATTCTCATAATGATGACCATACAATTATTGTCAATTCTTGGAAAACCCACTTGGTTTACTCACGTCCTCTAGGGAAGGAGATTTGCTGTCCTTATCTGGCCTAGCCTACATTGACACCAGACTCACAGATATGTAACTGTTAACTCCCCTCTGGGCAATTAGGAATGGACTCTTGTGATGCTGCCAGACTTGCTGAGTTTCTGCATAAATTTCTATTTTAGCTTTCGAAACAATTTGTACACAAATGTATAATGTGAAAAATGGGAATAAAAATGTTGGAGAGATGTATAAGTTAGAAAGTACCTGAAAGGGTTAATGCTGAGGGGTGTATTAGGTACCACCCACTATGATGATGTCACATGGACTTGGGTAGAAAATACAGCTTTGTATTTGGAGGAGTAAGAACCAACATCCAGGTCTCTGTCACAGTCTCAGTAACACGCCCATCGTATTGTTATAACCTACATGGCAATGTGCACAAATTCCCGAGTCCCACTTATTCCCATAAGAGTTAATGATTTAATTAAATCACATAAAGCCACCTCTTTGTGACAAAAGTGAACAGAAAATATTGACTGGGTTCCTGGACTTAATTAGAATGACTACTTATTAATAAAAAGTAAGTTTAATCGCAAGTAAACAGCCATGAACTATCAACATATGGCTCTCCTGGTTAAAAATACAGAAAACAAAATGAAATGTTTTATTTAATAAAGCAGTGCAAGTTGCACACAGTTGCCAGCTTTCAATAAACTATACCTTGTTTAAAACATGAGCTTCTTCTCTTTCAAATACATCATGCTTTCTATTTGAACAGGAACATAAATAGGCCATTCAGCCCCTCGAGACTGACCTATCATTGAATAAGATCATGGCTCATGTAACCTCAAATTTACCCCCCAATAACCTTTCACCCCACCATGCTTAATAAGAATTGATCTATGTTAAAAATACTTAGAGGTTGGAGGCTGAGGGGTGACCTTAGAGAGGTTTGTAAAATCATGAGGGGCGTGGATAGGGTAAATAGACAAATTATTTTCCTTGGGGACAGCGGAGTCCAAAACTAGATGACACAGATTTATGGTGTGAGGGGAAAGATTTAAAAGGAACTTAAGGGGGAACTTTTTCTTGCGGAGGTGGCGCATGTATGGAATGAGCTGCGTACTCCTGGTCCTATTTGTTATGGTCTGGAGGTTTTACATTGATCCTGTCAAGAATCCTCAGGACCTTAAATGCTTCAAACAAGTCACCTCCAGCAGTTACAAAACCAGCCTTTTCAACTTATGCTGATAAAAACAACTCTCAACTGCTCCAAAGCAGTTATATTCTTCCTTAAAGTAAGTGACCAATACTGTGCAGCGAATTTTAGATAAGGTCTCACCAGTGCCCTGTACAGGTGAAGCTTAACCTCCTTACTATAGTATTCAATTCCCCTCCCAATAATGATCATGTTCTGTTAGCTTTCCAAATTCCTTATTGTGCCTACTTACTAAAGTTTTGTGATTCAAACATGATGACCCCCATATCATTCCATATTTAAGCTCTGCAGCATTGAGATAAGATTTTCTTTTATTCTGTCTGCCAAAATGGACAACATCGAATATTCCAAGTGGAACATTCACATTGCACTTCATTTGTCAGGTGCATGCCCACTCATTTTATCTCTCGATATCACTCTGTAACATTCTTAAGTCCGCTTTATAATTTATTTCCCACCTATCCTTGTATCATCAGCAAATTTGGCAACGATTTCTTCCATCTTGCTATAAATTTTAGAGCTGATATAGAGTGTGAACAGTTGAGGTCCTTGAGGCTCACCACTCATAAGATTGTGCCTACCTGAAACAGATCCACTTATACCTCCTCTGTTTGCTGTTAGATAGTCAATCTGGCTGTAGGCTTGCTTGCTGAACTGGAAGGTCCATTTCAGACGTTTTGTCACCCTACTAGGTAGGGTGTTACTAGGTAACATCTTCAGTGGGTCTCCGGGCGAAGCTCTGCTGATAATTCCTGCTTTATGTTTATATGTTTGGGTTTGATTAGATTACTTACAGTGTGGAAACAGGCCCTTCGGCCCAACAAGTCCACACTGACCCGCCGAAGCGCAACCCACCCCTACCCCTACCCAACACTACGGGCAATTTAGCATGGCCAATTCACCTGACCTGCATGTCTTTGGACTGTGGGAGGAAACCGGAGCACCCGGAGGAAACCCACGCAGAACATGCAAGTCGGGAATTGAACCCAGGTCTCAGGCGCTGTGAGACTGCAGTGCTAACCACTGTGCCACCATGCCGCCCACCGTTTCTTTGGTTTGGTATCGTCATTTCATGTGGTGATGTCATTTCCTGTTCTTTTTCTCTGGGGGTGGTAGATGGGGTCTAACTTGATGTAGTTGTTGATAGACTCTATTCAACCTCTCCCTATAGCTCAAATCCTCCAACCCTAGCAACATCCTTGTAAATCTTTTCTGAACTCTTTCAAGTTTCACAACATCTTTTCAATAGGAAGGAGACCAGAATCGCATGCAATATTCCAACAGTTGCCTAACCAATATCCTGAACAGCCACAACATGACATCCCAACCCCTGTTCTGAATACTCTGACCAATAAAGGAAAGCATAACAAATGCCTTCTTCACTATCCTATCTACCTGTGACTCCACTTTCAAGGAGCTATGAACCTGCACTCCAAGGTATATTTGTTCAGCAACACTCCCCAGGACCTTAGCATTAAGTGTATAAGTCCTGTTAAGATTTGCTTTCCCAAACTTCATTGAAATCATTTAAATAAATGACGAATAGTAGTGAACCCAGCAGCAATTCAGTGGCACTCCACCGGTCACAGTCTGAAAAACAATCCTCCACCACCACCCTCTGTCTTCTACCTTGGAGCCAGTTTTCCCTGTATTCCATGAGGTCTAGCCTTGCCAATCAGTCTCCCATGGGGAACCTTGTCGAACACCTTACTGAAGTCCAAATAGATCACATCCACCATGCTGCCCTCATTGATCCTTTTTGTTACTTCCTCAAAAAACTCAATCAAGTTTGTGAGACAGGATTTCCCATGCACAAAGCCATGTTGACTATCCCCAATCAGTCCTTGCCTTTCCAAATATATGTACATCCTGCTTATCACCAACATCAGGCTCAGTGGTCTATAGTTCCCTGGCTTGTCCTTACCCCTTTCTTAAATAGTGGCACCACATTAGCCAACCTCCCATTTTCTGGCATCTCACCTGTGACTATCGATGATACAAATATCTCAGCAAGGGGACCAGCAATCACTTCCCTAGCTTCCCACAGGGTTCTAGGGTATACCTGATCAGGTCCTGGAGATTTATCCACTCATCCACAAATTCTATCAACAAACACATCGACCTAGACCCTATATACCGGCCACTGCAGCGGACAGCAACTGACAACTGGAAGCGGCAGATTCAAACCACTATAAATACCGGAGGAATCAGCACAGAAGCACTTCACAGGAGGCTCCCAAGCACTGAGGATGTCACCTAGAAAGGGGACGAAACGTTTGCAACAAAAACTCCCAGCTCGGCGAACAGAACCACAACGAGCACCTGAGCTACAAATCTTCTCACAAACTTTGAAGATTTATCCACTTTTATGCATTTCAAGATATCCAGCACTTCCTCCTCTGTAATATGGACACTTGCAAGATGTCACCTTCTATTCCCCTACAGTCTATACCTTCCATATCCTTTTCCACAGTAAACATTGATGCAAAATATTCGTTTTGTATCTCCCCCATCTCCTGCAGTTCCACACAAAGGCTGCCTTGCTGATCTTTCTCTCCCTAGTTGCCCTTGTCCTTAATGTATTTGTAAAAACCCTTTGGATTCTCCTTATTTCTATTTGTCAAAGCTATCTCATGTCCCCTTTTTGCCCTCCTGATTTCCATCTTAAGTAGACTTCTATTCTTCCCATTTTCCAGCCATCCCTTTACCTGTGAACATCTGCCCTCAATCAACTTGTAAAAGTTCTTGCCTAATACCGTCAAAATTAGCCTTCCTCTAATTTAGACCTAACATAAGCTTTTATTTTTCACAATAACCCTTTGACATAAATCTAAGTCCAGTATATCCACTGGTTTTCTCTTTATCAACAGTGTATGTTATGTCATCAAACAACCAATTAGATGGGAGGAATGGTTAGTAAGTTTGCGGATCACTCCAAAAATTGGTGATATAGTGGACAGTGAAGAAGGTTATCTGAGGGTACCATCAATGGACCAATGGGCCAAGTTTAATTTTGATAAATGCAAAGTGTTGCAAGGCAAACCAGGGCAGGACTTACACAGTTAATGGGTGGTGCTGTCGAACAGAGATGTGCAAGTTCATAGTTCCTTGAAAGAGGCGTCGATGGTAGACAAGGTGGTGAAGAAGTTGTTTGGCACGTTTGCCTTCATCGGTCAGAGCACTGAATTGGGTGTGGTGTTACGGTTGTACAGGATATTGGTGAGGTCACTTTTGGAATACTGCATACAAACCTGGTTGCCATTCTGTAAGAAGGTTGTTGTTAAACTAGAAAGGGTGCAGAAAAAAATTACAAGGGTGTTTCCGGGATTGGAGGGTTTAACTTATAAAGGAGAGGCTAGATATACTGGGACTTTTACCTTTGAGTGTTGGAGGCTGAAGGGGTGACCTTAAACAGATTTGTAAAATAATGACGGGCATAGATAAGATGGATAGCAAACGTCTTTTTCCAAGGATAGGGCAATCCAACACTAGGGGCTGCAAGGTGGTTCAGTGGTTAGCACTGCTGTCTCACAGCGCCAGGAACCTGGGTTCAAGTCCAGCCTTCGACGACTATCTGTGTGGAGTTTGCACATTCTCCCCGTGTCTGCGTGGGTTTGCTCCGGGTGCTCCGGTTTCCTCCCACAGTCCAAAGATGAGAGGTCAAGTGAATTGGCCATGCTAAATTGCCCATAGTGTTAGGAGCATTAGTCAGGGGTAAATATAGGGTCTGGGTGGGTGACTCTTTGGAGGGTTGGTGTGGACTTGTTGGGCCAATGGACCCATTTCCATACCGTAGGGAATCTAATCTAGAGGGCATTGGTTTAAAGTAAGAGGAGAAAGATTGAAAAGGATCGGAGGGGCAACTTTTTATGCAAAGGTTGGCGCATTTATGGAATGAGATGCCAGAGGAAGTGGTGGAGATGAACACAATAACAATAGTTTAAAGGTATCTGGACAGGTGCATGGATAGGAAAGGTCTAGAGGGATATAGATCAAAAGCAGGCAAATGGGTCCAGTTTAGTTTGCCTCGTCATCATGGATGAGTTAGACTGAAAGGTCTGCTTCCATCCTGTATGATTCTCAGACTCTCTGATGTCCCTTTCATAAAACCATGTTGACTCTGCCTTGAATTTTTTAAATACCTTCCCATAATATCTTTAAGAATAGTTGTTATGTTCTTCCCTTCGACTGACAGTAAGCTAACAAGCTTGTAATTCCTTACATACCATCTTCCTCCCTTTTTGAATAAAGAATTACATTTGCTTCCAATTTATTGTGACCGTCCCTGACTCAAAGTTATCTAACTGACCATTATCCTTGAATCGAATCTGCTAATTTACTTTAGACAAGTCTACTTTCATATCCTCATAATTGCCCTTACTTCAATGTCTCAGACTCCTCCTCTCTCCCTCAAACCAAATGTAAAACTAGTTCTATAATGGTAACTGCAAAGATCATTGCCTTCAATAGAGTCATAGAGATGTACAGCATGGAAACAGACCCTTCTGTCCAACCCGTCCATGCTGACCAGATATCCCAACCCAGTCTAGTCCCACTTGCCAGCACCCGGCCCATATCCCTCCAAACCCTTCCTATTCATATACCCAACCAAATGCCTCTTAAATGTTGCAATTGTACCAGCCTCCACCACTTCCTCTGGCAGCTTATTCCATACATGTACCACCCTCTGCGTGAAAAAGTTGCCCCTTAGGTTTCTTTTATATCTTTCCCCTCTCACCCTAAACCTATGCCCTCTCGTTCTGGATTCCCCGACCTTAGGGAAAAGACTTTGCTTATTTACCCTATCCATGTCCCTCATAATTTTGTAAACCTCGATAAGGTCACCCCTCAGCCTCCGACGCTCCAGGGAAAACAGCCCCAGCCTGTTCAGCCTCTCCCTATAGCTCATATCCTCCAATCCTTGTAAATCTTTTCTGATATGTGGAAGGCCATTAATTAACTCTATCATGTTGCACAATGCCAGGGCTAGTTATCAGTACCTCGCTCGATCAAGATTTTATAGATCCCTTTTCAGAAAAATGATGGGGTCAGCAAATCTAGCTGATAGATCTAACACCATGATTGTCTGTGGTGAGGATTCATCTTACAACAGACATTAAATATTTTACAAATTGTCAAAGTACAATTAATAGTAAGGCCCTGAGTAGTGTTGTACAACAGAGAGACTTTAGGGATTCAGGTACATAATTCTTTGAAATTTGCATCACAGTTGGACAGTGTGGTTAAGAAGGCATTTAGTACGCTTGCCTTCATTGCTCAGACCTTTGAGTATAGGAGTTGGTACGTCATGTTGAGGTTATACAGGACATTGGTGAGGCCTCTTCTGGAATATTGTGTGCACTTCTGGTCATCCTGCTGTAGGAGGGATATTATTACATTGGAGAACATTCAGAAAAGATGTTGACAAGAATGGAGGATTTGAGTTATGAAAGTAGGCTGGGACTTTTTCACTGGAGTGTAGAAGATTGAGGGGTGACCTTATAGAGGTTTATAAAATCATGAAGGGTATACATAAAGTGAATAGCAAGGATCTTTTCTCTATGCTGGGGGACATTCAAAACTAGGGGGCATATTTTTAAGGTGAGAGGAGAAATTTTTAAAAAGGACATGAAGGGCAACATTTTTAGGCAGAGAATGGTTTGTGTGTGAAATGAAATTTCAGAAGAAGTGGTGGATGTGGGTAGAGTTACAATGTTTAAAAGACATTTGAATACATACACGAATAGGAAATGTTTAGCTGAATATGGGCCAAACACAGGCAGGTGGGATTACTTTAATTCGGGAACATAGATGGCACAAACTAGTTGGGCTGAAGGGTCTGTTTCTATGCTGTATGGTTCTATGACTCTATGGTGTGTCGAGAGCTGTGATTGGTTAGTGCAAAGTACAGTAGGGATCGATTGTGGAAACTTACAAATCTCCACACTGCCGTCTCAAGACATTGGATGTTATACATCTCCACTGAGCTTCCAGAATAATCCTGTGATATTCTCCCTTTCATGGGGTAAACACATTTCTAGACGTGAATGATGATTTCAATAATATCATCTTATTTTTCATTAAGGTTGACAGTTTAACAAGAAATAAGTTGGGCGGCACGGTGGCACAGTGGTTAGCACTGCTGCCTCACAGTGCCTGAGACCCGGGTTCAATTCCCGACTCAGGCGACTGACTGTGTGGAGTTTGCACGTTCTCCCCGTGTCTGCGTGGGTTTCCTCCGGGTGCTCCGGTTTCCTCCCACAGTCCAAAGATGTGCGGGTCAGGTGAATTGGCCATGCTAAATTGCCCGTAGTGTTAGGTAAGGGGTAAATGTAGGGGTATGGGTAGGTTTCGCTTCGGCGGGTTGGTGTGGACTTGTTGGGCCGAAGGGCCTGTTTCCACACTGTAAGTCTAATCTAATCTAAAAGTTGGAGTCTCTCACACCATTAAGTATAGGTCTAGATCGCATTGCCACAACTGCATATCACTACAGCAAATTGATGGAGAGATGATGGTGAAGTGGCAATGTTACTAGCCTAGTATTCCAAAGATGCAGGTTCATAGGCTCAAATCCCACCATGGAGTTTAGGTTCAATTAATAATTGTACGGGTCCAATGCAGTGTCATTGACTTTTAACTACTCTCAGAAATGGCCCAGTGAGCTGCTCAGTTTCAGGGCAATTAGGGATGGGCAACAAATATTCATGTTGCCAGAGAATCCAACAAAAACGTAAAGGGAGAGGAAAAATAATTGGACTTCCTGTGCAGACTGTAACACACAGAGTCAGGATTCAAGCTATAGAGAGAAAACAGCTTAAAGAAAAAGCTGCAACAAAAACGGAGATTGCTGGAAAAGCTCAGTAGGTCTGACAGCACCTGTGGAGAGAGAAGCAGAGCTCATGTTTCCACTCCAGACAGCCTTCTTCAGAATTCTGTTCCTGAAGCGTCAACTCTGATTTCTCTCCACAGATGCTACCAGGCCTACTGAGTTTTTCCAGCAACTACCTGGTATGGCAACTGTACCATTCAAGATCGGAGACGGTTACAGAGAGTGGTGAACTCAGCCCGGACAATCACAAAGGCCAACCTCCCATCTGCAGAATCCATCTACCAGGCCCACTGTCAAGGAAAGGCTGCCAGCATTCTCAAAGATCCATCCCACCCTGGCAATGTTTTTCTACAACCTCTACCATCAGGGGGAAGGTACAGAAACCTGAACACATGCACCAACTTGTTTCAAAACAGTTTCTACCCTACTGTTGTTAGAATACTGAGTGGACTCACAAACTCTTAGCATTCGTCTGTACCTGTGTTTTTGTTTTTGCTGCTGTTTACCTATTATTTACTATCTCTCCTAGTTAACTCTGTGATCTGCCTGTATTGCTCACAAGACAAAGCTTTTCACTGTGCCCCGGTACATGTGACAATAAATTCAATTCAATTCAATTCAATTCATTCAATTCAATTTCTGTTTTTGTTCCTGATTTATAGCATCCACAGTTCTTTCTGGTTTTTTTAACCAGCATCTGCATTTCTGCTTTTCTTTAAATGTTGCGTTACGACCAACAAGGATCTTAATGACAATGAATTTCAAACTTTTTTGAAGCTATGAGGCCACTGGAACACAAGTAGGCCATTCAGCCTATCAATTCTACTCCATCGTTCAGTAAGATCAGGGCTGATTTAATAATCCTTAACTCCACTTTCCTGCCTTTTCACCTTTACAGATTAAAACTCCATCTATTTCAGCCTTGAATGTATTGAATGATCCAGCCTCTGTGATCAAGAATTCCACAGATTCACTACCCTCTGAGAGAAACTAAAGCACTCCTCGTCTCTATCCTAACTGGGTGCTCGCTTACTCTGAGATTATGCCCTCTGGACCTGGACTCTCCCCCAGGGAGAAACAACCTCTCAGCACCCATCCTGCTAAGTCCCCAGGAGTCCTGTACATTTTAATAAGGTCACCTCTCATTCTTCTAAACTCCAGTGCATTTTGATATCACTGGGGTATTGCCCTAGGAGCCCTCTGATCTCCATTTTGGATGCTGTTGTTTGTTCATCTGCCCTAATATTGCACTGTTAACTTAGACTGTAAAAGGAATTACTCTTCTTTTAATAATTTACTTCAGAAGTGTTCAACCAAGAGATAATGCGGAGAACAAAAGCTTGAATCTGTGCTTGTCCTGCTTTGTTATACAGCTCGATGTAGGGGGATTGGAACACACAGTATTTATCCCATGAAATCTGGCCAAGCATCACAAAGAACAGGGGAAGAAAAAGGAACATTGTTGTATTCCCTAATTGCTCAGCACTTGGAAAGGATGAAAGAGGGAATAGCAACATTTTGCTGTATTCCCTCAATTATCTCATAAATGGATGAAAGAGCTTGCCAATGGCTTAGCAAATTTAATCAGCCAGGAGCTAAAACATACAGGCCTGGAGAGCACAAGGACCTATCCTTAGCTTCCATTGAATTAGCAAATGTTCACTGGAGGCAGGAGGGGGGTGACCACCAGCCTGTATGTCCCTAACTTAGAGGAGGGTAACAGAACAGCACAGAAAAGAGCAGTGGCTTTCTCAGCTGTTGGTATACCATGACTAGCATTGGGAGTGACCTTGTGGGGATGCTCTTGTTCAGATGTTCCACAGTTAAATCACCTGTCAGACTCAACACTTCAGCAAGACAGCAGAGGAGCAATCAACACCAAAGGAACTGCAACCCAGCAGAGTCAATACCTCTGGTAGCAGAAAGGGCAGCAAAAATGAACCAAAATTGAATTCAAAACTAAAAGAAAATACAGGTTTGGCAATGCAGAGTTTGAATACTGCTGGGAAAAAGTCATTTTTCTCTTTCACTCATCAGGACATTTTGTGAGAATAACAACTTAGAAGGAAAAACCAATGTTTGTATGACATGAGTGCTGATTGGACTCTGACTTATTGAGGCATTTGAATTAAGAATGCACCCATTAATGATAACTGACAGTTAACAGCCAAGCTTTTCCTGAGTTTCAAAACAGGCAGAATGACTCTGATAGACCAGGGTATTGCCCTGAGAAATAAACCAATGAATAGCAATCACCTACTTTATTGAATTTCAATAACCATAGTGTGTGCATATTCATTTTGTCGGCAAAGAACAGGGCCTGTGTATGACTATACATAGTTTCTAGCAGATGTAATTGTGCTACACTGCAAGTCCAAATGACAATCTGAAAGTGCTTGTCCATGTCATTCTTTGCACTTGCAGGATTATTCAGCAAATGTTGTCTGATTGCAGAACCACATCTAATCTTGGACACAATGGTGTGAGTGTTGCAAGCAGAGGCTGACTGGGTACATCAGGACCTTGCTTTGATGCAATCTGCCAGTTGTTAGATGTATGGCCCTCATCACTGGCATCACACCAGCAGTAAAATTCATCTACCACATTACTCATTTTGCTGTCATCTCTCTTGGCTTGACAGTAGCATCCTATTGATGGCATGCTGAGTTGCTGTGTAAAACATCTGTTACTCACACCTTTGGGACACCTCAACTTTCCAGGCGAAGCTTAGATACACAGGGCACATCACAAGACCAAGTGACAGTTTTAAGGCCATTCACGAGTTTATACAAATACTCAGCAAGAAATGATCTGATCAGGGTTGTCATTATCCCATGTGGCTTCAATGGGCCTTTTCCAGTATCGGGTTTACACAGTGAACAAATTACCTGGACCATATTTACAAGGTTGATGATAAAGTCAATCTTATAGCAACTGTAGGAATCCCAACGTGAAGGACCAGTGAAGGTGGTTTGCAATAGATGGCCCCTGCTCATTTCTCAGTTAACACAGCAAGGAAAGGGAGTTCAGTTGTCTGCCTAGTTCTAAACATGTGTTTAAGAGCAGGATGAAGACCATTAACACATTCTTAATGCAGCTTCAGTTTGAAAAATAGCAAAGGGGTCATCAATATATCAGAGATTTGCAAGGAGTAGGTTGTCATTACAACAAAGACATATGGACAAAGATATTTTGTAATCATGGGCCTAGTGGGATCCCATGGTATCACCATCTATATGGTCATGAATGACTTCATATAGTACTACAGCACAAATATCTGTGGCTTCTTTCAATGCTACATTAGCTAATACGCTAGCAATGGTTCATTTCTTTAGGCAATACTTTGGCCAATCACAGTCAACCTGCATGGTTTAAAATATAAACAAAGCTTGGCTGTTAACTGTCAATCAGCATTATTGGGTGCATTCTTCAAGGTAATGCCTCTACCAATCAGTGTCCAACTTATCAATCAATAAACACGATAAATCAATACAACCTTGAGAAACAGGAACAGGAGTAGGAAGTTCAGCCCTCAAGCCCACTCTGCCATTCAATAGAATTGAAGGTAGACAAGCAGGAATCTGGAAGAACACAGCACGCCAGGCAACATCAAGTGGTGGAGAAGTCCACATTATATCTGAAACACTGACTTCTCCACCTCTTGTTGCTGCCTGGCGTGCTGTGTTCTTCCAGCCTCCTGCTTGTCTCTCTTAGATTTCAGTGTCTGTAGTTTTTTTGTCTCTAAGGATCATGGCTGATCTGACATTCTTCATATCCACTATCCTATCCTTTCCACATAACCTTCGATTCCCCAACTGATCTGTCTATCTCAGCCTTAAATATACACAGGGACACTGCCCCCACAAGGTCTCTGTGGCAAGGCATTCTAAAGAGTCACAACTCTCTAAGAGAAGAAATTCCTCCTCATCTCAGAGGTAACTTGATGACCTTTTATTCTGAGATTGTGCCCTCTGGTCCTAGCCTCTGCCATGAGAGGAAACATCTTCTCAGCATTTACCCAATCAAAGCCCTTAAGAATTCCATATATTTCAATGAGGTCAGCTCTTATTCTTCTAACCTGCAGTGAGTAGGCTCCAAAGATGTTTAACCTTTCCTTATCGGATAGAACATAGAACATTCCAGCGCAGTACAGGCCCTTCGGCCCCCGAGGTTGCGCTGATCTGTGGAACAAATCTGAAGCCTATCTATCCTACATTATTCCATTTTCATCCATGTTTATCCAATGAACACTTAAATGCCCTTAAAGTTGGCGAATCTACTACTGTTGTAAGCAGTGCAGGCCCCTACTACTCTCTGAGTAAAGAAACTACATTTGACATCTGTCCTCTATCTATCACCCCTCAATTTAAAGCTACATCCCCTTGTGCTAACCATCACCATCTGAGGAAAAAGGCTCTCACTGTCTACCCTATCTAACCCTCTGATTATCTTATATGTCTCAGTTAAGTCACCTCTCAACCTTCTCCCTAATGAAAGCAGCCTAAAATCCCTCCATATCGGGGATCATCCTGGTGAATTATGTACAAATGTTGGTCTTACTCTTTCATTTGTGTTCTTGTAAAATATCCTGATAGGTGCAAGATGAAGGCCTTTGTCAAGATAGGTCCTTTTTCATCAGTAAAGATATTTTCACCAGGTGAAATCTGCAGTAAGTCTTCTATTAATATCAATGCAGACTGATAGAATACGTCAACAAAAAATTTTGCCAACATTAGCTATTACATGGGTTAATAGCATGAGCAGTCAGAGAGTTGACAACAAAAGCAAACTTTTTTTGTGCTTTGTGTTGGTGTCCTCAGCAAACACTGTGGAGCTCCGTACACTCTCAAAGGCTCCTAGGAACACTGACGGCAGCTCCCAAAAGTACTAACAGCTGCCCAAACAAGAGCAGCAATGACAATGCAGAGTTTTAACTTAGTGCACAGCAACCAAAATAAGAGAGAAACACTTGAGAGCAGGAATAGTGAACACAAAGTTTCAAGACGGATGGGCACAAATTGTGAAATGTGTTTATCCCCAGACAGTGATAAATGTATAGATTTTGGCGATATCAGTTTGATATCGTGTGCCTTACAAAATGATGAAATGTGCTTTCTGGAAGAGCTGGGAAAATTTCTACATTTCTTTTGTATGTTCTATTGTGGTCAACACTGCACGAACTTTACATTAACAGTTGACCCAGCAGCAAAACTGAAAGACTCCACAACTGCATCTGCACCAGGATACAATTTATCATTACTTCAGTAGCATCGGATCAAAATGTCAAACCTCTCAGTTAACCCAGAATCCATGTTTGCACAAAACTGCAAAATTCATAAATAAACAACCGTAAGCCTTTACTCTTTCAGCACCAATGCCTTATTAATGTACAGAAAATCTGGATCAATATTTACCGGGCAAATCCTCGATGCACGTCGTTTGTCCATTTTTGCTGTACAGAACAGTATCCATATTCACTCCCCCTGAGCCAGATTCAGTCATTACATTTCCTTCGTTGTCAGTCTGTGACCTAAAAAATAAAGCACTGTAAATATAAACCTGGTTTAATGGAGTGAACAGAGGACCCGTCTACATAATTCATCGGTCCCTTACGAAGTAATCGCACAGAACCAGAAAAATGCAATCAACCATAGTTAAATCGGTTCCCTGCACACAAGAAAATTATTCGGTGAAGAACAACACAAATTATCTATCTTTTGTAAAAGAAATGGCTTCAGTGGTTTACCAGATTAATGTTTAAAGTAGAGCATTTAAACAAAACCCTATTGTAAAGGGTATTTGACTTCTGTCAATTACATTTGTATTCAGATTATTGCTTTCTCTCGACTTCCAGTTTCTTCTCTTTTATAAACATTTCATTTCACACCTTCTGTCCGAGCAGGAAGGAAGGATGTATCAGTTGTGAATGGATTCTAGCTCACCACTTTCTCCATATCCCATGAGTTTGAACCTGTTCTTTCTTCAACAACCACTCCACCGCGCCCCCCCCCCCACCTCCCCAACTCCGTAAAGCCACTTTTCAGTCTTCACTCAAAAAGAAAAATAATCAGGTCAGAGGAGGCAGCTGCACAGAGGACTGGGAGCCACTCCAAGGTAGTTACTGCAATAGAACCAAACAGCCCTGGCTTCCCAAGTCTTGGCAAAGCAACTGGTTAAGGAAGAGGGAGGGCTGAGCCCCTTCAGGAGTTGCATGCCCATTCCAACACTAATGCAAAGTATTCAGACAACCCAGAAGCAAATTAATTGTTCTCCCCAAAGTTTTGTTGAAAGCAGCTTCGACCTTTTGCTCAACCAACAGAAAATCCAGAAATTTTGTTTTGCTCTTGTGGTAAATTTTAATGACAAAGGTGTCCCAGAGTACTGGTGAGTCCAGAACCAAGGGCTCACAGTTTAAGGATACAGAGAAATGGTGACCAAACGGGTGGATGAGGGTAAAGTGGTTGATGTGGTGCAAACTGATTTCAGTAAGGGGTTTGATAAGGTTCCCATGGTAGGCTATTGTACAAAATACGGAGGCATGGGATTCAGGCTGATTTAGCAGTTTGGATCAGAGATTCGCTAGCTGAAAGAAGACAGAGGATGCTGGTTGATGGGAAATCTTCATCCTGAAGTTAATTTTCTAGTGGTAGAGAGCAAGGATCTGTTTTGAGGCCACTGCCGTTTATCATTTTTTATAAATGCCCTGGATGAGGGCACGTAAGGGTGGGTTAGTAAATTTGTGAATGACAGTGTCGGTAGAGTTGTGGATAGTGCTGAAGGAGGTTGCAGGTTATAGAGGGACATAGGTAAGCTGCAGAGCTGGGATGAGAGGTAGCAATTGGAGTTTAATGTGGAAAAATGTGAGGTGATTCACTTTGGAAGGAGCAACAAGAATAAAGTATATTGGGCTAATGGGGGTAAGATTCTTGGTACAGTAGATGAGCAGAGAGAGCTTGGTCTCCATATACATAGATCTCTGAAAGTTGCCACCCAGGTTGATAGGGTTGTTAAGAAGGCATACTGTGTGTTAGCATTTGTTGGTAGAGGGAATGAGTTTCATAGCCACGAGGTCATGCTGCAGCTGTACAAAACTTTGGTGCAGCTGTACTTAGTATTGCATAAAGTTTTCATCACTGCTTTACAGGAAGGATGGGGAAGCTTTGGAAGGTTTAGAGGTGATTTACTAGGACGTTGTCTGGTATGGAGGGAAGTTCTTATGAGGAAAGGCTGAGAAACTTGAGGCTGTTTTCGTTAGAGAGAAGATGGTTGAGAGGTGACTTAACTGAGACATATAAGATAATCAGAGGGTTAGATAGGGTGGACAGTGAGAGCCTTTTTCTGAGGATGGTGATGGCTAGCATGAGGGGACATAGCTTTAAATTGAGGGGTGATAGATATAGGACAGATGTCAGAGATAGTTTCTTTACTCAGAGAGTTGTAGGGATGTGGAATGCCCTGCCTGCAACAGTAGTAGACTCACCAGTTTTAAGGGTATTTAAATGATCACTGGATAAACATATGAATGAAAATGGAGCAGTGTAGAATAGATATGCTTCAGATTGGCTCCACAGGTCGGCGCAACGTCGAGGGCCGAAGGGCCTGTACTGCACTGTAATGTTCTATTTTCTTCTATATTCTATGTTCTACAGGGCAGGCCAATTTGGTCTGAGATGAGGAGAAATGTCCTTACCCCCAGAAGGGGTGGAATTCTCTACCATAGAAAACAGGTGAGGCCAAGATGTTGACTAAAGAAGGAGTTAGATATAGTTCTTAGGGCTAAAGGGGTCAAAGGGTATAGGGGAAAAGTGAGATCAGGAGACTGAGTTGGAAGATCATCTATTACTGCATTGAATAACAGAGCTGGCTTAAAGGGCTGAATGGCCTCCTGCTGTTCTGATTTTCAATGTTTCTCTGTTTCTCTTTTGCACCCTTCCCATCTCATGCTTTGGGCGATGGCATGTGTTCGGGTATTGCTGTCTGGTGGTGATCTCAGTCCTTCAGTATTCTTGGCAACAGGTTATACTCCACGTATGAGTGTGCACTTCCTGTTTCCAGGTAGCTCCTGGGTTTGGATGTGTCTGGGGCAGAACAACGGGGCTGAGTGCCATGGTCTGCATTCCAGGCAGCCACAGAACCAAGCAGCTCGCGTGGGCGAGCAGTCAGGGTTGAGAAGACAATGCCGCTCCTCATGGCTGGTTGATATTGTTCTGAGGTAAGGAGGGAAGCAGAGGCCCCTTGTGACAGCCCAGCTCTTTCTGACAGCAGGAAACTCAACACAGAAAAAAGAACCTGGAACCAATGCTCCATTTTGCTCAGGGAGTTGATAAAACGGCTTGAGCCAGGCCGGCAACACCAATGGACACAATGGGTATTAGATTACTTACAGTGTGGAAACAGGCCCTTCGACCCAACAAGTCCACACCGGCCCGCCAAAGCACAACCCACCCAGACCCATTCCCCTACATTTACCCCTTCACCTAACACTACAGGCAATTTAGCATGGCCAATTCACCTAACCTGCACAATTTTGGACTGTGGGAGGAAACCCACACAAACACAGGGAGAATGAGCAAATTCCACACAGACAGTCACCTGAGGTGGGAAGTGAACCCAGATCTCTGGCGCTGTGAGGCAGCAGTGCTAACCACTGTGCCACCGTGCCGCCCACGGTATTGAATATTGACTGTTTTCAGGGAGGAGTTAAATATAGTTCTTACAGCTTAAAGGCATCAATGGATATGGGGGAGAAAGCAGGAACAGGAGAGTGAGTTGGATGATCAGCCATGATCATATTGAATGGTGGAGCAGCTGAAAGGGCTGAATGGCCTCCCTCTGCTCCCATGTTCTGCATAAAGGTTCAAGTCAAATTTAGTAATTGCAGATTTGGGGAGCAGGAAATCAGCCAACATTTCATTCCCTGCTCCTGCTGGAAGTCTCCATGAGGAAATGACAGCAGAGGGTAGAGAGGATTTGGCTGTGATCGTGATTGCAGTTGAAATGACCTCCCGAGTGGGACCGGGTTTACAGATCGTCACTCAACAAAGTTTCTGGAGGATTGGCTGTGGTATTATCACCCACAAAGGCAGCGGTCCCTTCACAAACGAAGGGCTGGGGAAAATATGGGTGGAATAATTGAACTGGAATAACCTGGAATGCTCTGAGCAGTATTTCCTTTTATGCTTTTGTGGAATGTGGATATCACTGGCTAGCCAGCAGTTTTATTGCCTATCCCTCGTTGTCCTTGAGAAGGTGGAGGTGAGAGCTGTCTTCTGGAACCACCTGCTATAGCTTGACCCACAATGCCATTAGGGAGGGAATTTCGAGATTTTAACCCAGCGACACTGAAGGAATGGCAACACATTTCCAAGTCAGGTTGGTGAGAGTGACTTGTTGGGGAACTTGCAGGGGACAGTGTTCTCATGTCTTTTTAGATGAAAGTGTCGTGGATTTGGAAGATGCTGTCGAAGGAGCCTTGGTAAATATCTGCACTGCATCTTGTAGATAGTACACACTGCTGCTACTGAGGTGGAGGGAGTGGATTTTTGTGGATGTGTTGCCACTCAAGCGTGTATTTAATTATCAGAGAAGCAAATCATGGTAAATGCTATTGTGCTCTGAAGGGTTATCTACTCACCTACAGCAAAGAATTTATTATTGCACATGTCCAATATCACATTTATCAAATTAAGACAAAACATTAGAATAGTTTATGGTGCATAGTGCTGAATAATTCCCACCTGGCAATATGTCAATGTTAAGATATGAAGCATACCTGTACATGAATGGAGCAACAGTGGCAGTGTTGGGGTGGTTGTACTGGTGTTGTGGGTGAGGTAGCTGTACACTGACTGTGTTGCTTCCTGTAGTTTGTGTTGTGCTGACTGTAGTGGCAGCCGGAACATTGTTACTGCTTGTCGGGGGTGTTCCTCCAGCCCCTTTCCCCTCTGAGGAGGCCAAACTACTGGAACTGGAATTCTTACTGTCCAACTGTGATTTCTGCAGTGAGATTCCAGCACTGAGTCTCGCACTGCGGGGTCGCTCAGTCTCTTTCACAGAAGCTTGGGCACTTGTAGATTTCCCTGTCGAGGTTTTTAGCCCTGGTTTTGGTATTCCACTTTGCTGAGGCGCAGGGGGATCCTTTTTGGCACCGTTCGATTTCCCTCCTTTCGGGATAAAGCTGGAAAGTTTGGAGGATTTTTTTGGCATTTCGGGAGCAGTGACCTGCGGCCCCTCTTTCAGCTCCTTTTCCAATTCAGCTTTATCGGGGCCTGATGTCCTTTTGGAAGCTTCTTTCGTTCTGTCTCTCTCTTTCTCCTTCTGCTTCTCTTTCTCCTTGTCGCTGCCTTTCGGGGAGTTTTTCTTATTGCTCAGGGCTCGGCTGATGGTTCTTTGTGCAATGCCTTTTAGTGCAATCTTTGGGCTGTTTGAGGCAGGTGCGGCATTGCTCACACATCTGGCAGAGGGCTCTGATTCGCCGAGGTCCGCACAATTGGAAGGGGCCTCCACCCTCTCACAGCTGCCATCGCGAGACCCTGAGTATTCCAGGGTGGTCCCAGCAGCCTTGGAGCCACCTTTAGTGTTGAACAGCTTCAATTTCTCCAGCATGGATTTCTGGCCATTGGCACCAGACTTGGGAGTGGGTTCTACCGCTGGCTTCGGGGGTTCCTGTGGGGGCGACTTCACAGATAACATGGAAGACGTGGCAGTGTGCTTGGCATTGAGGGATTTGCTGCGCCAGGTCTTGGCTGAGTTTGGCTGGGGAATGGCAGACAAGCTCCCACTGACACCGGCCGTGCTGCTGCTTGCTGAAGATTGGACATTCTCATTCATTCCGGGCTGTGAGACTGCGTTGTCTGCTGGCTCTGCAACTGAAACAGGAAACAACTGTAAGTGCAGCATGTTTGCAAACTCTCCCGTACCTTTAGCTTCCTTCCATAAAAGGCAAGCTCTCATTTAAATCACTTAAATCAGAGGACGGTCAATTTGTCTTGTCCTGGACACTGCACTGTTAAATCTATTGGCATTTTAAGTAAATATGTCATGCTTAATGTATTTTTCCAAAGATATGTTAACAGTAACAGACACTTCAGTGAAAGACAGTTTTTAAATTACAACCCTGTTTGCTCTCTGAAATATAAAAATAATCACATAACAAGCAAAACAGGGTAGATGAATGGAGCCTGATGGCTAGATTGCTTTGTTTGGAGGCTAACAACACAGTATATTTCTTTCTCTAATATTCATTCATGGGATGTGGGCATGACTGGCTGGGTGAGTATTTTATGCCCATTCTTGATTACCCTGTGCAAGGTGGTGGTGAGTTGTCTTCTTGAACCCCTCCAGTGCTTGGGGTATAGGGATATCCACAATGCTGTTACGGAGGGTCTTGACCATGTCAGTTGATCAGACGTCATATAGGATTACTGCAATGTGATAATGCCTTCAGGTGAAGGGAGCTATCTGTAAGTTTTATTTCTGGAGCAAGTGGAACTTGAACCTGCATCTTCAGGCTCAGAGGTAGGGACACTACCATTGCACAACCACAGCTCCTAACTGCATGAATTTTATGCTGTGGGAATAACTTCACACTGGACACAGCATCAGCAAGTCTTTTCTACTAAATGTGGCATAAACACAAATACTATTCCCCCTTAGCACCTTAAGAGGTAACAGAGCAGAACCACAGTACTGCTTAGGCTACTAATCATCCACAGCAACAGAAAATACTGCTCGAGTTAGCAAAGTTTCAAATTGAAGACCCATGAGTTATTAAATCAGTGAACTGCTTAACTACTCAGACCAGGCAGCCCTACGATTTGACCCACTATCTATTCAGAGGTAGCAGCTCACACACTGTGAGTTGGACTATCAAGTTCTTCTCAACACTATTCAGTTTACAAGACAAAAGAGAACCCTGCTCTCCCTCATAACCTCATAATCTTAGGCAAAGCAGCCAAGGGTACCTAGTCTATGTACAACTATGCACAAAGAGAAATAAACTAGCAAGGCTAGCAACAGGGGGTGAAGGAGAGGTCAGAAAATGTCATCAATGTATTTGCACTTATATTACTGCTTTCCACTTCTCAGGTCAATCCAAATGCTTACAGGCAATGGCATGTTTTAAGAAGACATCACTGATATAAAATAGGAAACTCAACAGGCATTATGTACACAGCAAGCTCTCACAATTAGTGATTTGATAGTGTCAAATTAATAGGTTTTAGTGAAGTTGACATCAGTATAAATATTGGCGACAGCAAGGATAATCACCCAGACTTCTTTGAAATAGTTGAAAATGTGTTGCTGGTTAAAGCACAGCAGGTTAGGCAGCATCCAAGGAATAGGAAATTCGACGTTTCGGGCATAAGCCCTTCATCAGGAATGAATTCTTTGAAATAGTGCCATGCAATGATTCAAGCCAACCTGAGAGAACAGACAGTGAGTCAGGTTTAACTTCTCAATCAGAAGTCAGCACCTTCCAATACTGCAGCAGTCTCTTAGTGCAGTGCAGAGAGAGAGGGCAGTCCAGATTTGTATATTTAAGTCTTCTGTCTTAGAGAGAGTGCATTACCAACTGAGGTACAGCTGACACCAAGGTAGACCGAGATTTCCCAATTAAGGTTTTTGTTCTTTAAATAGACCTCACTTTCGTCTTTGTCAGCAGCTTTTAGGCAGAGAGGCACTTGCTACTTTGTCTCAAAGGGTCAGAATTGAAGTTGGTGAGGCTAAAAGAAAACGTCCACCGAGCAACGAACCGATGAACATGCCTCCAGTTTGTAGGCCAGCCATTTTCACAAGGAGTGGGGGGGTGGGATGGGCACTGAGAAACCACCTGCTCACATGAAGGAGACAGTTCTTTTGTTTAATTCACTCACGGGATGTGCTCATCGCCGGCTGTGGCCGGAATTCATTGCCTATCCCTAATTACCCACTCCGCAGTTAAGAATCAGCCACTTTGCTGTGGGTCTGGAGTCACATGTCAGCCTGATCAGGTAAGGACAGCAGATTTCATTCCCTAAAATCATTAGTGAACCAGATGGATTTTTGCTGACAATTGAAAACAGTTTCATGCTCATCATTATACTCTAAATTCCAGATTTTTATCGAATTGAAATTCCACCATCTGCTGCTGATGGTGTTGTGCTCATTCGGAGCACAGATCCAGTCATGGTTTAGGACAGCTGCCAGATATTGACAGCAGTCAGATTTTACAAAGCTGCATGAGTTAGAAGCAGGAGAAAGGGAAGTACAATAATTCTGCCTTCCTGACAACTGATCATTACACGCTGTCACATGAGTGTTATCAAAGGTCATTAAGTCATGACAGTGCTGTATTGGACTTGGAACACCCATTAAATAGTGGATGGAATTTAACGTCCCCTTAAAAAAGGCAAATTCATACAACCATAACAATTAGGAGCAGGAGTAGACCATTCTGCCTTCAAAATGCTCGGTCATTCAATAAGATCATGGCTGATCTGATCACTCTAGACTTTCACTTATCCCTGCTGACCTTTCACCTCCTCGCTTCTCAAAGATTTACTTAACTCTGCCTTAAAAATATTCAAAAACATCACCTTTTTAATGAAGGGAGTCAAAAGGCTCTCGACTTTCTGTGAGAAAAAAAACCTCTTTATCTCTGAGTTCAGTGGGCCAAACCTTATTATTAAACAGTGTTTTTGATGCTCCCATGAGAGGGAACATCATTTACATACTCTCTCAGGAACTGGTATGCTTCAATCAGGTCGTCTTTTATCTTCTAAATGGACAGGGAGAGCAGATTTCACACTTTGGAAGGAATAAAATTTTGCAAATATTTAAACATTGAAATATGTAAGATTTTTACAGGGACTTGGCGGGGTAGATGCAGAAAGGTTGTCTCCCATTGTAGGAGAGTGGAGGACCAGAGGACATAAGCTAAGAGTAAGGGGTCGCACAGTTCAGATAGAGATGAAGAGGATAGTAAATCTGTGGAATTCATTACTACAGAAGAGTGTCAAAGCTGGGTCATTAAGTATATTCAATGCTGAGATATGACAGGTTTGTAATGAGTGAGGGAATCATGGGTTATGGAGAAAAGGTAGGAAGGTGGAGTTGAGGATGATCAGATCAAGCATGATCTCATTAAATGGCGGAGCAAAACATAGAACAGAAAACATTCCAGCGCAGGACAGGCCCTTCAGCCCTCGATGATTGCTGATCTGTGGAACCAATCTGAAGCCTATCTATCCTACACTATTCCATTTTAATCCATATGTTTATCCAATGACCATTTAAATGCCCTTAACATTGGCAAGTCTACTGCTGTTGCAGGCAGACCGTTCCATGCTCACAGGTCTATTATTTCCAGAGTTGTCTGTCCTCCCCTTCTTGAACAAGGGGACAACATTTGCTATCCTCCAGTTTTCTAGCATTATTCCTTTAGATAATGACAACAGAAAGATCAAAGCCAAAGGCTCCACAATCTCCTCCCTGGATTCTCAAAGAATCCTAGGATAAGTCCCAACCGGCTCAGGGGACTTATCTATTTTCACACTTTCCAGATTTGCGAACGCCTCCTCCTTGTGAACCTTAATCCTGTCTAGTCTAGTTGCCTGTATCTCAGCATTCTCCTCGACAACGTTAGTCTTTTTCCAATGTGCATATTGATGAAAAATATTCATTTAACATTTCTATCTCCTCCAAATTCTACGCACAACTTCCCACTACTGTCCTTGATTGGTCCTAATCTTTCCCTAGTCATTCGTTGATTCCTGATATGCCAATAGAAAGCTTTAGGGGTTTCCTTGATCCTATTTGTCAACGATTTCTCATGTCCCCTCCTCGCTCTTCTTAACTCTTTCTTTCGGTCTTTCCTGGCTAACTTGTAACTCTCAAGCACCCTAAGCGAGCCTTCATGTCTCATCCTAACATAAGCTGTCTTCTTCCTCTTAACAAGAAATTCAACTTCTTTAGTAAACCATGGCTCCCTCGCTCAACCACTTCCTCCCTGCCTGACAGGTACATACTTATTTAGGACATGCAGTAGCTGTTCCTTAAATAAGCTGCACATTTCAATTGTGCTCATCTCCTGTAGTTTCCTTCCCCATTCTATGCATCCTAAACCTTACCTGATCACATCATAATTGTCTTTCCCCCAGCAATAACTCTGCGTTTCACACCTATCTCTATCAATCGCTGAAGTAAAAATAACAGAATTGTGGTCACTATCACCAAAGTGCTCACCTACCTCCAAATCTAACACCTGGCCTGGTTCATTCCTCAGTACCAAATCCAATGTGGCCTCACCCCTTATTGGCCTGTCTACATACTGTGTCAGGAAACCCTCCTGCACACATTGGACAAAAACTGACCTAGCTAAAGTACTCGAACTACAGTGTTTCCAGTCAATATTTGGAAAGTTAAAGACTCCATAACAACTACCCTGTTACTCTCGCTCCTATCCAGAATAATCTTTGCTATCCTTTCCTCTACATCTCTGGAACTATTTGGAGGCCTATAGGACGCTCCCATAGGGTGACCTCTCCTTTCCTGTTTCTAACCTCAGCCCATACAAACTCAGTAGTTGAGTTCTCAAACGTCCTTTCTGCCAGTGTAATACTGTCCTTGACTAACAATGCCACACCTCCCCCTCTTTTACCATCTTCTCTGTTCTTACTGAAACATCTAAATCCTGGAACCTGCAATAACCATTCCTGTCCATGATCTTTCTGAAATGGCCACAACATTGAAGCCCCAGGTATCAACTCACTCTGCAAGTCCACCCACCTTCTTTTGGATAGTCCTGGCATGAAGTAGATACACTTCAAACCACCTTCCTGCTTGCCAGTGACTCTTGAGACCTTGAAACCATATTTCTGACCTCACTACTGTCAACCTCCTGGACACTGGAACTACAATTTAGGTTCCCACCCCCATGCTGAATTAGTGTAAACCCTTCCGAATAGCAGTAACAAACTCCCCCCTAGGATATTGGTACCCCTCTGGTTCAGGTGAAGACCATCCTGTTTGTAGAGGTCCCACCCAACCCAGAATGAGCCCCAATTATCTAGGTATCCAAAACCCTCCCTCCTGCACCATCCCTGTAGCCACATATTCAACTCCTCTCTCTCCCTATTCCTCCCCTCGCTAGCACGTGGCACAGGCAACAAACCTGAGATAACAACTCTGATTGTTCTAGCAACTGAGCTTCCACCCTAGCTCCCTGAATTTCTGCCTTAAATCCCCATCTCTCTTCCTACCTATGTCATTGGTGCCTATGTGGACCACGACTTGGGGCTGCATCCCCCTCCTCCTGAAGGATCCCAAAAACACGATCCAAGACATCAAGAACCCTGGCGCCTGGGAGGCAACAATCAAGCGTGAGTCTCTCTCATTCCCACAGAACCTCCTATCTGTCCCCTTAACTATGGAGTCTCCAATGACTAATGCTCTGCTCCTCTTCCCCCTTCCTTCTGAGCAACAGGGATAGACTCTGTAGCAGAGACCTGTGCCCCATTGCTCAACCCTGGTAAGTCACTCCCACCCCCCCCCCTCCCCCACAAACAGTATAATTGTTATAGAGGGGAACAGCTAAAGGGAATCCCTGCACTGCCTGCTGGTTCCCTTTCCATCCCCTGACAGTAACCCAACTGTCTTTTTCTTTTACCTGAGGCGTGACTATCTCCCTGTAACTCCTCTCAAGAGCCCCCTCCACCTCCCAAATGATCCGAAGTTCATCCAGCTCCAGCTCCATAATACTGTTTCCGAGGAGCTGGAGTTGATGCACTTCCCGCACACTAGTGGTGACCCTTACCTCCCACATTCTGCAGGAGGAACATTCAACTGCCCTAACCGCCATTCCCAATGTTCTAAATTCCCAAAGAGACTGTAGAAAAATAAAGAATTTTTAAAAAACTATTTACTTTACCAATCCGGTGCACAGAACCTTTCTTTTTGGTTAGAGGAGGAGGATGGGTGGGAGACATATCTGAGTAGTGTTTCAGGTAACACAATGACCCAAGTATATTACCTCGCATACTCAGCAGTCCCATGTCCGCTCCTGCTCAGCGCTCACTCTGCCTACTCACGAGGTAAGTTTATATAATTTTAAATTTTTTTCCCGGCAGGCCCCTGGTCCTCGCTGTTGCTCCTCCTACTGTTGCTGCTACTGGCAAAATGGAGCTCGATGGACTGAATGGCCTACTTCTCTTCTTAAGTCTTTAATTTATTTAATCTGTTCCCATTACTTTGATGTTTTCAGTTTGGACATCTGTTGGGTTAGCAGTTATAAAATCTGCTTGTTTACTTGGGAGTTTCATGGGATCTTGGCTACAAGTGAACCAGTTAAACATTCCACAAGCGCTTGGCTCATTTTCTTGATTCAACTGCTTTGAAGAATCTGTCTGCTTACTGTGAGGATCTCAGTGGGCTAGTCAATGGCTTCCTATTGTATAGGGCTAACCAGGGATAATGAAAGGGCACGTTAGCGCTGTTCAAAAAGTACATAATGGGTGAGGAACTTGAGTAATTGAAGGCCTGAAGGGTGATGGGAGTGAAGATGTGAGTGAGGGGTGGGCTTCAAAATGGCCAGAAGATTCCCGTATAAAACTGTGCTGTTGTTGGCATCGCAAGTGCAAGTCAGATTTGTTTGGGAATTTGACCATTTCTTTATCAGCCTTCAGATGAGAAGCGCGAACAGGACACGGGACTCATTCAATTTGTTCGGATTCTATGTTGCTGCAGCCAACATGAAAAATCGGACCCACTACAACAACATAGAAAGTATCTGTGAATACTGAAAACCTGCAGCATTGGAAATTATCTCAGCTGAACCCTATGCCAACTATCATTCCCAATCTCCCAAGATAAGGTTACAGCAACTCTCCTCTTTCATAGGATATGAACTTACATTTATTGCTAATCTCTAATTGCTCTTGAGAAGGAGTGGCGAACCGCTGTAGTTAATATGGAGCAGAGCTGACTTGCCTGTTTCCATTCTGGTACAATTGAGTATCTTACTAAGCCACTTCAGAGGGCAGGTCAGAGTCTACCACATTACTGGCTGGGCTGGAGTCACATGTAGGTCAAACCAGGTATAGGTGGCAGGTTTCCTCCCCGAAAGAAGTGATTAATCAGATTGGGTCTTATAACAATCGATAATTACAACATGATTTTCCAGAGTTATTAACACAGTTTATATTCTGTCAGTTGCCATAATGGATTGTGAGTCTAGAGACATTGCCACTATGCCAATGTTCTTCAGTGTCTGATAGGGTCTGTATTCACTCGAGTTTAGGAGGATAATAGGGGGATATGATTGAAGCATGAAAGATTCTAATGGTGCTGAACAAATTAGATGCGGAAAGGATGTTTTCCCTGCTTGGGTAGTCCAGTACAAGGATTCACAGTCCCTGGGTACGCCATTGAGGCTGAGATAAGGAAAATGTTCTTCATTCAGAGGGTGGTCAACCTGTGGAATTCTCTCCGACAGAAAGCTGTGGATGCCAATTCAACAAGAAAGAGACTGATGCATTTTTAGCGATTAATGATTAAAAGTTGTATGGAAAGAAGACAGGAATCTGGCATTGAGCTGGATGATCAGCCATGATCATATTTTATAGTGGAGCAGGCTCAGAGGTCTGAATGTCCTACTAGTTTCAATGCCTGCACAGAAACCTGCTGTTGATGGCCTGTTCAGCCACGTCTGGGCTCCAGTCAAGGCTGGTCCTGTGTTTGCTGATGCCCAGAAATATAATTTTCCAAAAGTGATTGCTGGATAATAATTGAAACCAGGATGCCTGGCTGCTTCTTATCTACTGCCCAGCCAAAGCTCACAGAGGTGTATTGTTATGCAGTGCCTCTAGGATGAGTTAACTCACTGACATCTGACAATTTCAAGTCTGTACAACTCGGTCCCACCCGATATGACACATGTTGCCGAAGGAGCCAGTTGGAAAAACATCCAGAATCTATTCTAATATTAAATGCAACAGACAGAGATGTAGCACGGACAGGCTGTTACTGCTGCTGGCAAGATCTTAAGACTGGAGTTTAATATGAAACCTGGGCTTCAGGTCAGACGTCACTTCTGTGAAGCAGTCAGTATGAAATTGAAATAGAGATGAGAAGCATACACCATGCTTTTCCACATTCACTTTCTATTTCTCTCTCCAGAGTTAATTAGCTGTAGTTTTGCCTCCAAAATAATCATGTTAAAATTAACTATGTCTACCCTGGGCAAATACTGTGACAAAATAACGATGCCTCTGCACTTGTGGTGTGAATCCTCGCAGAGTGTTAACTTGGCCTGGAATTCACATGTGTGCAAGCAACAGGAATATCAACATTGAAGGAGATAACACCCTGTAACTCACCCAGGAAACTAGCAAAGCCAAACAGCTGTGTAACAGCCCCAGCCTCCCCCAACTCCTACCACACCTTCCATATGTGATAGGTGCCATATGCTTCTGTGTAAATGTCGAAGTATACAACATCATCAAAAATAATCCTTTTATTTCCTGTAAATGCAATTTCTTGAGCAGTGTAACACATCAGCGGTTTGAAATGTATTTCCTCTGAGCTGAATTGCATAATTACAGTCAAAAATGATTCAAAAGAATGTGCATTTGCATTCATCTAAATTATATGCACAGTACATTTTGTTGAACAGCAGCATTGTAATAAAAACTCACTTACCTGAGGGACAGCATCTTTAAATGAATTTCCTTCCAAGAGCTTTCAGAAGCATGCTCCAATGTATGCCGAGGTGAAGTATTTTATTATGCGTATGCTTAAGCTTCTTACCATGTACTTTGTGGAGCTGTTAGTATAAGTAAGATGCTGCTGATCGCAGACAAAGTTTCTCAGTTCCCTTACAAATTGGCTCTCAGATTCAGGATGGAGTGTGACGGTTAGACTAACGGCTGCTGCAACAGCCAGTGAAAATCAAAAAGAAACACCAGTTCACAGCGCACGCCTCCAGCACTGTCAAACGCCTATTTGGAAAAAGATTTGCTTCATTGCCAAGAATGTGTGTGGACATTTATTATAATTCCCAGTTGTTTGATCGAAGCCAGACTTCTCTGATGTTTCAACTCACACAAATCCCCTTCTTGACTGCGTGCATATAATTTACTGAATAACAATTACAGACTGGATATCAGCCCAAACTACATGCCTGTTTAATGACATCATTAGCTGATGGAGGAAACGCACTGAAGACAGCATCAAGTTCAGTCAGCGGTGTGGATGTAATACCTCACAGGAGTTAGTGTCTGCTGGAGAAATTACACCAGTTGCACCCATTACACCATTATCAGTGTATCGACACCAAAATGTTAGGCTGCCATAAATTGCAGAATGAGGAGGTGCCAGTGTTGAACTGGGGTGGACAAATTTAAAAATCACACAACACCAGGTTTAACTACAGTTAGACTATAACCTGCTGTTGTGTGACTTTTAACAATAATCTCAGAAGACCATATCTTCTGAAAAAATTAACAGTTCCAGCGGCAACACAAATGTAATACCATACTGAAACTCCAAGCATCATGCTGTAGTGATCCAAGAGGCATTTCCACTGAGGAATTACAATCGGTCTGTCTGGAACCAGATGAATACGCCGAAGAAGCTCACATGCTGCGTTCAAATGAAGCAAGGTGGCAACTTTATCTAACACTGGGCTCCAATTTCACATTGCGTTATCAGGCAATGTCCAGCCTCTGAGTGATACCTATGCCATCAATCCTAGTGTTTAAAATGAGTGAAGTGTACACTTAGCTGTCAAGATATGATTTCACCAGGTTATCGTCCAACAGGTTTTATTTGAAATCACATGCCCCTTCATCAGATGAAGCCCCAGTTTCTGAGAACAGATGATTGAAGATTGCATTTATCTTTGGTAAACTGATAAAATCTGATCGAATAAGGATTGCAATCAAAATTTGTGCTAAAATATAAAATGGTCTGTAAATACAAACTGCTTTGTGTTGGAGATTTCCACAGGCTCACCACTCTCTGGGTGAATGCACTTCTCGTTATCTCATCTAAATGGTCTACACCATCTCCTTAGACTGTAGCCCCTAGTTCTGAACTCCCCAGTCACTGAGAACATTCTTCTGATGTTTACCCTGTCTAGTCCTGTTGGGACTTTATTGGTTTCTATGGCATACCCCCTCATTTTTCTAAACAGCAGTGACTATTCTGGATGTGGGTTTGCTCACTGAGCTGGAAGGTTCATTTTCAGACGTTTCGTCACCATACTAGGTAACATCTTCATTGAGCCTCTGGATGAAGCCCTGGTGGGTATGGTCTGGTTTCTATTTATGTGTTTGGTTTCCTTGGGTTGGTGATGTCATTTGCTGTTCTTTTTGACATTCTTTGACATTCCTGATGAAGGACTTATGCCCGAAACATTGATTCTCCTGCCTGACCTGCTGTGCTTTTCCAGCGCCACACTGTAAATTAGATTAGATTCCCTACAGTGTGGAAACAGGCCCTTCGGCCCAACAAGTCCACACTGACCCACCAAAGAGCAACCCACCCAGACCTATTCCCCTAAATTTATCCTGGCTAATGTACCTAACACAATGGGCAATTTAGTATGGCCAATTCACCTAACATGCACATCTTTGGACTGTGGGAGGAAACCGGAGCACCCAGAGGAAACCCACGCAGACACGGGGAAAATGTGCAAACTCCACACAGACGGTTGCCCGGGGTGGGAATTGAACCCGGGTCCCTGACGCTGGGAGGCAACAGTTCTTAAGGGACTTGACAGGATAAATGCTCTTCCTTTATGGGAGAGTTGAGGACAAGAGGGCAGAATCTCAGAATAAATGGGCATCAATTTAAGACTGAAATGTGGAGTAATTTTGTATCACAGAGGGTTGTGAGTCTTTGGAACTCCTTGCCCCAGAGAGCTGTTGGGGGACACAGTCCTTGCATATATTTAAGGCTGAGAGTTAGACTCTTGACCAGTCAGGGAATCAAGGTTTACAGGGAAAAGGCAGGAAAGTGATGCGAGTAATATCAGATCAGCCATGATCCTGTTGAATGGCAAAGCAGGCACAAAGGGCCGAACAGCCTACTCCTGTACCTGTTTCTTATGGTCATGAAGACAAAACATGGCTGCAAACTCTCTGGCTATGATTGGTTAGTTAAGAGCAAAAGCAGATGAGTCCGGTCCAATTACACAGGATGCCGAAGAAGTGGCCAAATATATCAAAAGTTACAAACAGATCAAGAAGGTGGAGAAGGGATAGCTCAGCATGATCACAGATACCAGATGATCCCCACTCTTGATGATCAGATAAAGGAATAATGTGGAGGTTCCAGTGTTGGACTGGGGTGGACAAAGTGACATGATACCAGATTATAGTCCGACCAGTTTATTTGAAGTCACTAGCTGTCCGAGCGCTGCTCCTTCATCAGGTGGCAACAAAGGAAAACTGATCCACCATTCACATAGGCAGAAATGTCTGCTTCCATACTTTCGGAATTGTATAATTCGATGAAAATTCCCCGATGGTGTCTGTATACAGCCGTTTTGTATCATAGGCTGTATTCTACAAATTATGCCAAACAAGGAAACTGCATTTACAATAGTTTGGACACAAACAGATGCTTAAAAGTCTCAGTTATCAGCATTAGCATCAGATTTCATCTAATGATCCTAATTATCTATATGAATTCAGAGGGTGAATAAATAAATTACTGGCCCTAATGGGTGAGCTCAGCAATCAGTGAATCATCCCTTTTCCCTCCAGTGGAGACATTTAGGCTTGCTACTCTGGAAGATCAATTAAAACCAACCATAAAGCTTGCAATGTCCCATTTCAAAAGGAAATCAAACATCTTCCATTGAATGACAAAAGGTGCCAAGAGGAAGATACAGAGAAATTGTTTGCATCTTTTTGACCGATTTCCTCCTTTTCACAGCTAACATTCACACCAATTTTACATCTCTATCACGTCTTTACCACTATTACCACTATCTTCATCTTGTGGCCTGGGCATGCTCATCCCCTATCCTATTTGCTCCTTCTTCCCCTCTGTTACCACTATAAAAAAGTGTATGAGTTGAAAAGTCTGGCATTGGAAAAGCACAACAGGTCAGGCAGCATCTGAGGAGCAGGAGAGTTGACATTTCGGGCATAAGCGCTTCATCAGGAAGGGCTCGACTCTGATCTCCAGCATCTGCAGTCTTAAGTTTCCCTAAAAGGTGCACGAGTTTAGGGTATAGATGAGCCATGATTGAATAGAATTGTGGCTGAATGGCCCAATTTCTATGTTCTTACCAAAAACAGAAGTTGCTGGAAAAACTCAGCAGATTTGCCAGCATCTGTGAAGAGAAATCAGAGTTAACTTCCAGTTCTGAGGAAAGTCACTGGACCCGAAATGTTACTCTAATTTCTCTTCACAGATGCTGCTAAACCTGCAGGGTTTTCTCTGCTACTTCTGTTTTTGTTTCTGATTTACAGTAATCACAATTCTTTCAGTTTTTATTTCCTATGTTTTTATATTTGGAAGATCCTACTCCACTTATTTTATTGGGTTACTGGGATAGGGTAGGAGTGGGTCTCAGAGGGATACTCTTCAGAGGGTACTGGAAGCATTGCAAATTTATGATTGTATGAATGTGACTAGAAAACAGCACTCAAATTAATCACAAATAAGGTCAACTACCTCTAGTGGACAACTATAAGATTCGAAGAATAAAGGGGATTAGGGCCAATCAAGGACAGTAGTGGGAAGTTGTGTGTGGAGTCCAAGGAGATAAGAAAAGCACTAAATGAATATTTTTCGTTGGTATTCACACTGAAAAAATACAATGTTGTCGAGGAGAATACTCAGATATAGGCTATTAGACTAGATGGGATTGAGGTTCACAAGGAGGAGGTGTTAGCAATTCTGGAAAATGTGAAAATAGATAAGTCCCCTGGGCCAGATGGGATTTATCCTTGGGTTCTCTCGGAAGCCAGGTAGGAAAATTGCTGAGTCTTTGGCTTTGATCTTTATGTTGTCATTGTCTATGGGAATAGTCCAGAAGACTGGAGGATAGAAAATGTTGTTCCACTGTTCAAGAAGGGGAGTAGAGACAACCCTTGTAATTGTAGATCTGTGAGCCTTACTTCAGTTGTGGGTAAATTGTTGAAAAAAGTTGTAAGAGATAGGATTTAAAATCATCTAGAGAGGAATAAGTTGATTAGGGATAGTCAACACAGTTTTGTGAAGGGTAGGTCGTGCCTCACAAATCTAATTGAGCTCTTTCAGATGGTGTCCAAACAGGTGGATGAGGGTAAAGCAGTTGATGTGGTATATATGGATTTCAGTAAGGCATTTGATAAGGTTCCCCATGGTAGGCTATTGCACAAAATATAAAGGCATGGTTTGGATCAAATAAGACAGAGGGTGGTGGTTAATGGGAAATGTTCATCTTGGAGTTCAGTTTCTAGTGGTGAACCGCAAGGATCTGTTTTGGGGTCACTGCTGTTTGTCATTTTTATAAATGACCTAGATAAGGGCGTAGAAGGATGAGTTAGTAAATTTCGGATGACGCTAAGGTCGGTTGAGTTGTGGATGGTACAGAAATATTTTTTCAGTTACAGAGGGACATAGGGCGGCACAGTGGTTAGCACTGCTGTCTCACAGCGCCAGAGACCCGGGTTCAATTCCCGACTCAGGCGACAGGCTGTGTGGAGTTTGCACGTTCTCCCGTGTCTGTGTGGGTTTCCTCCGGGTGCTCTGGTTTCCTCCCAGAGTCCAAAGATGTGCAGGTCAGGTGAATTGGCCATGCTAAATTGCCCATAGTTGTGGGGTAAGGGGTAAATGTAGGGGTATGGGTGGGTTGCGCTTCGGCGGGTCAGTGTGGACTTGTTGGGCCGAAGGGCCTGTTTCCACACTAAGTAATCTAATCTTCATGCTATTTCACTGTAAATCTGGGCTGAGAAGTGGCAAATAGAGTTTGATGTGGAAAAGTGTGAGGTGATTCAAGTTGGAAGGAGTAACAGGAATGTAGAGTATTGGGTTAATGGTAAGTTTCTTTGTAATGTAGATGAGTAGAGAAATCTCAGTGTTCAAGTGCACAGATCCCTGAAAGTTGCCATCCAGGTTGATAGGGGTGTTTAGAAGGCATATCGTGTGTTAGCTTTTATTGGTAGAGGGATAGAGTTGAGGTCATGTTGCAGCTGTACAAAACTCTGGTGCGACTGCACTTGGAGTATTGTGTACAGTTCTGGTCACCGCATCATAGGAAGGATATGGAAGCTTTGGAAAGGGTTCAGAAGAGATTTACTTGGATGTTGCCTGGTTTGGAGGGAAGGTCTTATGAGGAAAGACTGGGGACTTGAGGCTGTTTTTGTTTGAGAGAAGGTTAAGAGGTGACTTAATAGAGTCATCCAAGATGACCAGATGATTAGATAGCGTGGACAGTGAGAGTCTTTTTCCCTGAATGGTGATAGCTAGCTTGAGCAGACATAGCTTTAAATTGAGGGGCGATAGATATAGAACAGCTGTCAGAGGTAGTTTATTTACTCAGAGAGTAGCCTGCCTGCAACAGTAGTGGACTCACCAGGTTTAAGGGAATTTAAATGGTCATTGGATAAACATGGATGAAAATGGAATAGTGTAGGTTAGATGGGCTTGAGATCGGTTCCACAGGTCGGCACAACATCAAGGGCCAAAGGGCTAGTACTGCGCTGCAATGTTCTATGTTCTAAAACATAGGAGCAGAAGCAGACCATTCAACCCATCGAGTCTGCTCATTTAACCCTGAAGAAGGGTTATCCCCAAAACATTGACTTCTCCAACTCCTGATGCTGTCTGGCTTGCTGTGTTCTTCCAGCCTCCTGTTTGTATACTTTGGATTGCAGCATCTGCAGTTTTTGTTTGGTCCCTAATCAAGCCTGCTGTGCTATTCAATGTGATCATGTCTGACCTGAAGAATCCTCAGCTCCACTTTACTACCATTTCCCCCATCAGCCTTGATTCCCAAACTGGTTAAAACTCTGTCTTTCTCATTTACTACTCTCTGAGAGAAGACATTCCTACCCATCTCTATCAGAAATGTGTAACCCCTTGTTCTGAGATTATGCCTCTTATTCTTTGAAATTTTAACTATATCTCTTGTCACAAACAGTGTGCAGATTTACACATTTGTTTTCTTAACAGAAATATAGAATTCTATCTTCTAATAGATGAAAAACAGCAATTTGGGAGAAAGAAGCTCAGACACACTGTTTTTTTCATAGCCATGGTATGATCACTTACGACTTCAAATACTTGCTACAATTTTATTTAGAAAAGGAATTGTTTCTAGCAACGTGTCATTTAAAAAAAATCTAAACTCGGGATAATTGCCAAAGCTTTGATTTTGAGAATGATGAAAAATTTTTACACATGTACAAGGTCATCCAAACACACCTAACTAAAGTTATTTAATATAGTACTTCACTACAACGTGTTCACCCATAAAGGGTGCCAGTGGTGATTCCAGCCTTAGGTGATTGTCTGTGCGGAGTTTTCATATTGTCCCCGTGTCTGTGTAGCTCCCTTCTAGGTGCTCTAGTTTCCTCCCACAGTCCAAAGTTAGGTTAGGTGAATTGGCCATGCTAAATTGCCCATTGTATCCAGGGCTGTGTAGTTTAGCCACAGTAAATGCAGGCTATGGGAATAGCATTGTGAGGTTGGGTCTGGGGTGGGATGCTCTTCAGAGGGTTGGTGTGGACTCAATGGGCTGAATGGCCTGCTTCCACACTGTAGGGATTCTATGAAAAGGAAGACTTACATTTATATAGTGCCTTTCAGGACATCACAAGTGTTTTTACAGCCAATGAAGCATTTTATTTTGGAAGTGTACACACTGTTATATTGTAGGAAAAATAGAAGCCAATGAACACAGCAAGCTCCCACAAATAGCCTGTTGATAATAACCAAACACAAGGTGATGGTGGTAAAGTGGTTATGTTGATGGTTACTTACAGAGGCCCAGCTGAATGCCTGGGGCCATTAGTTTAAACTCCACCAGAGCAACTGATGGGATTGTTTTTTTACAAAACATTCATGCAACAATTTTGGAATGGAAAGTTAGTCTCACTAATAATGATCATGGAACTACCAGTTGGAATGAGTTGTACAGGCTTCAAATGGTCAGGGTTCAGTGAGTTAACTAATCTTCTAGGCAGGGCAGTGTTAAATAATTGAATGTCTCTGTGAGCATTGTTTGGGGAATGGGATAAGCAGCAGCCAGGGTTCCTGGTTCTAATTATAATCCAGTAATCGCTATTAGAAAATTACATTTCTGGGCATCAGTAAGCACAAGATCAGGATCCACTGGAACCCACCCACAGCTAAACAGCCATCAACAGCAGGCTTCTATACAGGCTCTGGAGAATTATCCCTCAGGGGGACAGTGTGGCATAGTGGTTATATTACTGAACACATCGCCCAACATCCCAGCCAAAGGCTGTAGTACCATGGGCTCAAATCCATGCCTGGGAGCTGTTGGAGTTCAGGTAAAAATTAATAAATCTGTATTTTGCTTTTTAAAAGGCTCCCCTCAGTGACAGTAGCCATGAAATTATCACCAATACATCTAAAAACCCATCTGGTTCACTAACATGCTTTAGGGAATCCCTACTTGGTCTGGGCCTACATGTACCTCCAGACCCATAGCATTACGACTGACTGTTAACTATGCCCTGAAGTTCATTAGCAAAGCACTCAGATTAAGGGACAAGCAATATGTGTCCACTATGCCTCGAATGAAGATTTGCATTTTGAGTAATGCAGAGATCAAGAACATAGCATCTGAACTGGGACTGGAAGAACACCTAATATTCTCTGCTCTGAAGAAAATTACACTTCAAAAGGGCATTTACAGAAGCCAAAGTAATTTCTTTAACAGTTTGCAGATGCCAACAATTTGGTTTTATCAGTATTCATCCAACTGGCTTAAGCTACATTTTCCAGTTATCATGACCCACAATACACCAATAAACCATCATTATGCAATCTTCCAGAGTGTTGCAATCATTTTGTGTACCACTTGTTACAAAGCAGAAGGCAGCAATGTGCTACAATTCAATCCCTGGCTTGTGGTGAGTGCATGAATTACATCCAGGACAAAGGGCAGGGAAGTAAATAGTCAGAAATCCCATTTCGATTTCAGTAACTCCTGATCTACTTGTGCATCTGGATCCAGATGCAAAGCAGGATCAGGTTCGGCTGCTTGTACAAGTCTTTACTTTTTATGGGATCTGAGTATTTTGTTGTAGTGCCCTCTTTGCTGCTCCCCCTGTTGGGGTGGTGGTAATGAAGATAGCACCAGCAAGTGAGCAAGTATCAGTCTTTCTCAGAGCAGTACACCACAGAATGATGAAAGAGGGTGGAATTCTTTTCCCCATTTCATTTGAGAAATTAAGGACTGAAGAGTGTTGGGGTACATACTGCGAACCCTTAAAGCTGATTTTGATTAAGGTTAAGCAATTTGAAAGGGTGCTCCATCTGTGTACATTCTATGTGATCCATTGTTTGGCAGCACAGTATGTAACTGAAAAAGATGGTACTGAAGGCAAATTTGTGACAATGGAGGAATTTATTGGTGTGGTAACTGCAAAGGCAAGTTTCACACTGGCTGAAAGTATATCAAGTTGGAGATGAGGTTAAAGTCAATATTTTCCTCATTATAATGGGGCCAGATGCTTTGGTGGCATTGTCTAACCAGAAGCAGAATGGAACATGTTGAAATGAATAAAGTCCTGACCTCTCACTACAGCACGGTACAGAACGAGATTGCACTGAGAGGTGCATTTCATGAATGGACGTATTGGCTAAGTGAGGCTGTCACACATTACATTAAAGACACACTCTCACCTCTGCAGTTTTGATGAAAACTTATACAACATCTAATGTTAACACTAATGTACTAAAATGTCCCAAGGTGTTTTAAATGAGCATTCCGAAAGAAAATCTGATATTGAGCCAGATAAGGAGTTATTGAGATAGATGAGGCATCCTTTTACAGCTTGGTCAAAGAGGTGGTGGATTTTAAAGGGTGATTTAAAGGAGAAAAGTGGGGGTTGAGAGAGCAGACGTGTGGGGAGGAACATTTGTCCTACATTTACCCTGCCTAATCCTGTTAAAATATTGTAGGTTTCGATGAGATGATACCCCCCCCACCCACTCCCCAGTCTACTGAGCTTCAGTGAATATAGTCCTGGTCGATCCAGTTCCTCTTCGTACATCTAGGAATGTGGAAGGAGGAGATGTTACTCCTTCAGACAGCAGGACAAGTAGCACATGGGAGGCAAGAGCAAGAGGTCTGAAGGTAAAATTCCCACACCCACAGGCGAAATGTAAGTCAATTCACAACTACCTTTTGTCATGAAAGGCTGCAACTGCATGTGTTATCTGAGAGGAAAACTACAATAAATCCTCAAGTCACATTCTCTTACTCAAAACGGATTAGTTATTCCAAATTAGAGTGGTGCTGGAAAAGCACAGCAGGCCAGGCAGCATCCGAGGAGCAGGAAAATCAAAGTTTCAGGCAGGAGCCCTTCATCAGGAATGGTGATGAAGGGTTCCTGCCTGAAACGGTGATTTTCCTGCTCCCCGGATGCTGCCTGACCTGCTGTGTTTTCCAGCACCACTCTAATCTTGACTCTAATCTCCAGCATCTGCAGTACCCACTTTCGCCTGGTTATTCGAAATGCCGATTCCTTTGCCAATGACATGCCATGAAAATGTAAATTAAAACAAAAATTATTTTTCAGTGTTAGGTAAAGTTAGTGTTCACACAGAAAACAATGATGTATCGTATTAATTGTTGTTGGTGATAGCAGAAGGGAAGAAAATCTCTCTGCTTGAAAAAAAATTGGTTTCAGAAATTGATTAAACTGGGCTGAGTTGCTTGCATGTTGGAGAAGCAATGGCCTAGTGGTATTATCACTGTACTATTATTCCAGAACCTCAGCTCATATTATAGGGACCCAGGTTCAAATCCTGCTGGGGTGATGGTGTAATTTGAATTTGATTTAAAAATCTGGAATTAAGGGTCTAATGATGACCATGAAACAATCGTCAGAAAAGCCCTTCTGGTACAATAATGTTCATTAGGGAAGAATATCTGCCAGAGTTACCGTGGTCTAGCCTACATGTGATTCCAGACCCACAGCAAAGTGATTGATTCTGAACACCCCTCTGGAAAATTAAGGATGGACAATAAATCCTGGCTTAGACAGTGACAGCTGAAAATGTGTTGCTGGTTAAAGCACAGCAGGTCAGGCAGCACCCAAGGAACAGGAAATTCGACGTTTCGGGCATAAGTCCTTCATCAGGAATCACCCACATTTGATGAATGAGCAAAAAGAAAGATCAGGAGATCTGTCGCTGAGGAAATGGTCTTTGAACGAGAAGGACAAAATGCTAAAATTTGCCATCAGTATGACATTAAATATTGTAACTGAAAATGTGTTGCTGGAAAAGCGCAGCAGGTCAGGCAGCATCCAAGGAACAGGAGATTCGACGTTTTGGGCATAAGCCCTTCAGGAATCTGAAGAAGGGCTTATGCCCGAAACGTCAAATCTTCTGCTCCTTGGATGCTGCCTGACCTGCTGCGCTTTTCCAGCAACACATTTTCAGCTCGGATCTCCAGCATCTGCAGACCTCACTTTCTCCATTAAATATTGTAAGTCAGCCGATGTGTACACACAGATGTCCTTGCACCTGCAAACATTGATTAAGTTGCAGGCAGTGAGTGAATTCTTTTCACATTTACAAATGACATGCCAGTGTCGGCTAGAGAAAAACAGTGAAGAAACTAATAAGGACTTGCTGCTCAGCAAAGTGCTCAACTGTGTCATGAATGGTTGGCCTAAAGATTTTGATTCTGAGAAATTGCAGAGTATATCACATGTAGAAATGAAGTGATCGATAATTCAGAATGTTTCTAACGGGGGTTTAAAATAATCATTATTCTGTCTTCAATGTTTAGAGAGAAATTCTTCAAGGAACTTAATTCAAAATACCCAGAGATAATCTGTACAAAGGCAATAGCAAGAAATTATTTTTTGGCAGCTAAAGGCAAATAGACATGTGAAGAGTTGGTCAAAAGTTTAAAGTGTATCTCAGAAATAATCCAGCCAAAGCTCCATTTATTCAAGAACAAAACTCAAGAAAATCATTGGAATGAGTCCATGTCAGTTCCTTTGAATTGGAACCTTGCTTTGGCTGATAGCAACAACAAATGGGTAAAGTTGACTAAACGTCCAAAACTACAAGCACCAAGAATGAGTGAGGTTTTGACAGATTGGTTAGCAATTCACGGGTTGTCAGATAGCAAAAGTGTCTTAAATATTTCGGAGTAAGAATAAAGTCAAATATACTATAATATCACAATATCACCCAGAATCGAAAAATGTTCGTGAGAAAGAAACATGGGAAAAGGTCTTTGCAGAAGCATTTTCCAGATGGCAAGTGAGGCATCAATATCCATGCTTCTCTTTAAAGACAGATTGGACAATTTTCTGTCTCTTTTAGGATAAATCCACAGTCTAACAACAGGTTTTTCACATGGTTAAGCATACACATAGCACCAAGGATTAGTTTGCAGCAATTAAATCATTGGCAAAGTGACAATAAAACATGACAAAGGTAAGCCACAATATACCAGGCAGGAAGCACAGTGATTAAAAATGTGTTGCTGGAAAAGCGCAGCAGGTCAGGCAGCATCAAAGGAACAGGAGAATCAACGTTTCGGGCATAAGCCCTTCTTCAGGAAGCACAGTGAGTTCAGTGCTTGTCAGAAAGTCATGTTGATAAACCATCTAGCTAATATGGAGAAATATGTAACTGGAGTTGTAAAGAGGCTAGTTGCATTCATACATCTACTGAACTTTGTGGAGAGAGAGAGACAATGTCATCAAGTCATACAGCATGGAAACAAACCATTCAGTTCTACTCAAACATGCCAACAGGATTCCTGAACTAAACTAGTCCCATTTGCCTGCATTTGCTCCATATCCCTCTAAACCTTTCCTCTCCATGCACCTTTCCAGCATCATGAAAAACATCTGAAGGAAGCAAGCTGACAACTTCAGTGGTTGGGAGCCTCCTGTGAAGCGCTTCTGTGATGTTTCCTCCAGCATTTATCACAGAAGCGCTTCACAGGAGGCTCCCAAGCACTGAGGATGTCACCTAGACAGGAGACGAAATGTCTGCAACACAAATTCCTAGCTCGGCGAACAGAACCACAACAACGAGCACCTGAGCTACAAATCTTCTCACAAGCTGACAAAAACAGAACTTTAAAAAAAAAGCCTATAATTCAAAGTCCTCCTCCAGTCCAAAGTGAAAGTCAAAAGGAAACTGAAAACATATTGGTGGATTTGGTAGGATCAGAAAGGCAAAGTAAGCCAAGCCTCCAGAAATCCCTGAGTGAAAGGCCTTCCCAGTACATTGTGATCGCTTTCAGGATAGGCAATTTCCCAAATGCAATCAGTTCAGTCAAACAAAATTCACTCCAGTGCAGCCTTTTAAACCCAGGCACATCTGCACAGTTTGGAAATTTGCCAACTCGTGCTACCTACCTTGGCCGTGGAAATCCTGTCCTAGTGTTTGCGGGAAGTACTAATGCTACAGCGAGAGTGTGTGAATTCAGTTTCATAGCCTTATCTTATCTTGGGACAAAGTAATAGTCTTTAACCTCAGATTTACAACATAAAATATATGGTCTAATCGGAAGGTTATAAGGAAATATTCTGCAGCACTATGCTTATCACATGCATTTCAAAGTGCAATAATTATCCAATATTTGCTTAATTTTTTTAAAGTTGCTACCATTATCCATCGAGCTGCTATTAAACCACTGGTGTCCATGAATGCTTATGTATTCTGAAATGATGGAATATTTGGTGCTCTGGAGATGCTGTATTTTCCCAGAGATAGGAACATTTACTTTATTATGGTGTTTTCCTGTTCTTAACCTCAACCCAATACATTTCAGTCACCACAGCAAAAAATATTTTGTATATAATGTTAATTTTCATTTGTTGCTTACAGATAGAGACAAAAGAAGCACATCAAGGTTTACTTTTAATCCATGACATTTTCATCAAAAAGAGTTAAGCAGCAAAACCTGAAAGGCTTAAATCTGAACACCCGAGCAATAAGGCAGTTAAGTCAATGGTTTATCCCCAAGGGTCAGAAACAAATTAAGTAGTAATTGGGATTGAGGAAACACAATTAACATTTTCACCTGAAAAAAAACTGAAGTTCACTAAATCTATGTTTTTGCCTTCCTCCCAGGCTCATTACCAAATCAGGGCCTTCTCAGAACGTTGTGATAGCCTTCAGGGCAAGCAATTTCCCAAATTTTATCAGTCCAATCAAATAAGCCAATGCCACACACAGCTTTTTAAAAGTGCCACTTCAGTTACAAAGACATCTGGTGACCAGTACAAGCTTCTAAGAGAGTCCGTAAACTTAGTCCAATCAAAATTCAAGTTACAAAATAGCTTCAGACTGAAGCGTCTATCTGGACTAATAAGACAGGCAACACTTGCAAAACAAAGATTTCTTTCTAATAAATTTTGATAAACTTGCTGCCTCTCTGAAGAGGGAACACAAAATGAAAGTTAATGGGCAAATTGATGATTGCTTCAGCAGTTTCCAACAATCTCAGCTGTCTTGGCAAATTCCACACAGATACACAGTGAGTCTCAGGCATTGTGTTCCTTTAAATAAAGTAGACAGCTTCTGGCCTATCTCCATAGTAGAAGTATCACAAAAGAAGAATTCAAAACAAGAGAGAGTCTGGACAAAGAAATAGACTTCATCAACAAAACTTTGCTACGTTTGAACAAATGCTGGCTGTTACATAGAGGGATACAGTCGTGCTGTACTAACCTTGTAAGAAGCTGAAATCTTTGATCTTGTTACTCAAGGGAAAAACACTGACATCATAAAAGAGAAATAGATCGGACTAAATGGTCAAAGTGCAAGGTTTCAGTCGGGGATTTTACAGCTGCATTTCTTTCCTCTCTTCAGTCACTGGGCAACCCGAGTTGAGTGAGACCTTCTTTCACTTCAAAACAATGAAAATTACAGCTCTAATTCCTTTAAAGCTACCCATGTTTACTAGATACTCCACCCTCTGAGTACGCTCACAGTTTGACTCGTTACTCCTGCAGAGTGCAAATCAATCGGGATAGTGATCCAAAGTTTTTTGTAATGAAGGATGTGTTGGCTCCTCAAAATTGACATCAATTGAAATTAAAAAATGGCTCAGCTATACTGCACATGAACAAAATATATTCAACACTACACCCTGACTTGTTGATGACTTTATAATACCCTTAAAATTAAGATCTGAATTATTAAATAAAACTGTCGGATGCTATATAACCCAATCAGTAACGCAAAACAGTCAATTACAACGAAATCAATTATAGTCAGGATGTTAATGAGCAAGTTGAAGTGAAAGTGGAAGTTTACTGACAGTTGGAAACATTATTTCACAACACAGTCTAACAAAGCTCTGAAGGATATTCAGAAATGGCCCCAGTGCCACTTCAGTGTTGAACTGAGGTTCCCAGGATCCCAACCCCCACCAGCTCTCTCCCCCCCCCCCCCCCCCCCCCCTCGCCCTGCTGCTCTTTGCTTTCACATTCAGTAAAGCAGGGAGGGGGATGGTTCAAACTGAAACCCCTTTCACAGGAACAATTCATCTCAGTACCTGAGTATTTGAACTGGCAAGAAGTCAATGGTGCAATTGTTAGGACAGCCATTGTGTGTGACCTTAAAGAAAAGGCTGAAAGATTACTGCAGGAAGCAGATGATAACTGCCCTCAGTAGCTATGTTGTAAAGCATGTAAGAAAACAAACTGATGGCACCTATTTAAAGGGATGGAGGCAAAGGGATGGCAATATGTGATTGTAATGATGTAGCACCATCTGAAGAGGTGATCCCTGAATAATAATTGCTTACCCATTATGTAAGGAATTCCTGAAAGTACCTGATCAACTGTATTCTACTCTTAACAAATGTAGAAATAGCTAATATTTAGGCTTTGCTGAAGTGAACACAGAGAATACATAGTTCAGCAGGCCCTTTGGTCGAATTAACTCACACAAGTATTTATACTCCATGTGAATTGCAGTTAAATGTAGTAAGGTAAACAAAGTTAAAAATAGTCCTTAACAAGTTTATTTGGAAGCATTAGCTTTGGTGTTGTGAGATTTTTAACTTTGCCCACGTCAGTCCAACACCGGCTCCTCCAAATCATAAGGGAAGCAAATGTGGCCATCTACTTGCCCAAAACCCCCAGCAACTGAAGGAACGACCAACTATTTTGACAGTGATTTCTAAGGAAAGAATGCTAGGTCGGGTATCAAAAGACTAGATAAGAATGGTGCTGGAAAAGCACAGCTGGTCAGGCAGCATCCGAGGAGCAGGAAAATCGACGTTTCGGGCAAAAATCCTTATGTGCTTTCAGTCTTTAGTGTTATCCTTTTGCTCCCATTGCAAATTCTAGTCTAATCTATTTGCTGTCTCATTAATTCATACTTTCTATCTCTCCCTCTCCCAGTTTGTTTATCATTTTCCCATGTTGATAACATTCTTGAGAGTCTTGAGTGGGTTTTTTGATTTCCCACATCTTCCCAAGTTTGGTCCCATGCTCCCATTATTCGGTTAGACATTCTCTCTACTTCTCGAGTTATGCGGTTGACAAGAATCCTGGTTAGAGCTAACTTGAAGTACTGTGAGCAAATCTGGGCACCACACCTTAGAAAGGATTATATTGGCCTTGGAGGGAGTGCACGTAGGTTTACAATAATGATACCTGCGCTTCAGAGGTTAAATTATTAGAGATTAATACAAATTAGGCCTCTTTACATTAGAATTTAGAAGGTTAAGGGGTGATCTGAGTATTTGTCAAGCCTGTGAATTTCCTGATCTGCCAATTTTTCAACCTCATGCAAGTTTGAACAGGGATGTGACTGATGCACAACGAACAACCACAGGCAGCTAATGGGTCAGGGTACAGTGCTGTCAGCAATGCTCCTTTCTTATGTGAATCTCAGGTAACATTTAGTAGTCTGTGGTGGAGGATGGACCATGAATAAATCTGATCAGAAGAGGCTCTTATCTTAGAAAACAAAATGAAGTTTATTCCGTCTCAATATCTGTATTCAGGTTACTTTAACTCTTAGGCATTTTAACAATTCCGAACAAGAGTTAGAGAACACATGCAGGTCTCCATCAGGAGCTCAGCTTGAGATGACAAGGATGACAATGAGTAAACCAGGATAGTTTCAGAATGACCAGACAATAGGTGATGCGCAGCTGGGATGTTACACAGAGCTTGGTGATGCACAGCTGGGATGTTACACAGAGCTTGGTGATGCACAGCTGGGATGTTACACAGAGCTTGGTGATGCACAGCTGGGATGTTACACAGAGCTTGGCTGGAGTGCATTATCTCCCCCTTCAATACCATTTTGATTTAGTCCCCTCTCTTTTTTCCTTCATTTGCTGTGTTTTTGTAATTGGCTTGTTACCCTAACCGTGGTGAGCAGTGTTTATAACTTATTAATTCGGTGATTTGTCAATTTAGTGGTGAGTTTACTGATATAGAAAACTATTTTTCCCCCTCAGTAGGGGAGTTAGCTTCTGGGTTTGTAAAAGATCCAGAAGGGAAGGGTGGAAGCTGGTACTTGTTCTGAACTTGTACTTGTTTAACAGTGAGACAGTTGTGCACCTCTGAATGTTTTCTCCTACTCAATTCAGCCTCCAGCTCTTTGTCCATCAAACACCAGAGTCCAACTACTGTCTGCTCCGGCCTTCCAGAACACTGTCCTCCTGGTTGTCTCAGTCTCTGCTTTGTGATGCTGTTGTATATCAGGCTTCAGCATAGCTCATACATTGACTCTTTCATGGCCACTTTCCTAAACAACTCATAGTTGCCATATTCATGTTTTTGCACCCACCCTCTTTCACACCATTTTCTGGATCAGTGGTGCTGGAAGAGCACAGCAGTTCAGGCAGCATCCAACGAGCAGAGAAATCGAAGTTTCGGGCAAAAGCCCTTCATCAGGAATAAAGGCAGTGAGCTGGAAGCATAGAGAGATAAGCTAAGGGAGGGTGAGGAGGGGAGAGAGTAGCATAGAGTACAATGGGTGAGTGGGGGAGGAGATGAAGGTGATAGGGCATGGAGGAGAGGGTGGAGTGGATAGGTGGAAAAGGAGATAGGCCGGTAGGACAAGTCCGGACAGGTCATGGGGACAGTGCTGAACTGGAAGTTTGAAACTAGGATGAGGTGGGGGAAGGGGAAATGAGGAAGCTGTTGAAGTCCACATTGATGCCCTGGGGTTGAAGTGTTCCGAGGCGGAAGATGAGGCGTTCTTCCTCCAGGCATCTGGTGGTGAGGGAGCGGCGGTGAAGGAGGCCCAGGACCTCCATGTCCTCGGCAGAGTGGGAGGGGGAGTTGAAATGTTGGACCACGGGGCGGTGGGGTTGATTGGTGCGGGTGTCCTGGAGATGTTCCCTAAAGCGCTCTGCTAGGAGGCGCCCAGTCTCCCCAATGTAGAGGAGACCGCATCGGGAGCAACGGATACAATAAATGATATTAGTGGATGTGCAGGTAAAACTTTGATGGATGTGGAACGCTCCTTTGGGGCCTTGGATAGAGGTGAGGGAGGAGGTGTGGGCACAGGTTTTACAGTTCCTGCGGTGGCAGGGGAAAGTGCCAGGATGGGAGGGTGGGTCGTAGGGGGGCGTGGACCTGACCAGGTAGTCACGGAGGGAACGGCCTTTGCGGAAGGCGGAAAGGGGTGGGGAGGGAAATATATCCCTGGTGGTGGGGTCTTTTTGGAGGTGGCGGAAATGTCGGCGGATGATTTGATACCTCTTTCACACCATGACTGGTAATTATCCCTTCCTTGAAATCCCTTTGTGAACTGTCACTGTCTCTCCATGTCCCTCTCTGCTTTGTTAAAAATCACACAACACCAGATTATAGTCCAACACGTTTAATTGGAAGCACTAGCTTTCGGAGCGCTGCTCCTTCATCAGGTGGTTGTGGAGTACAAGCCTCTGTTCTTAGGTTGACTCACTTTTAAAACCTTTTAAATCTGACTTTCCTTAATGTCTTTCAGATGTGCTGCATCCCTTTGCTCTGTTTTATTAGTTTGAAATGTCAAAGTTGTAATTTTATTTCTTTCATGAAATATCAAAGCATTATAGAATCCTTACAGTGTCGAAACAGGCCATTTAGCCCATTGAGTCCACACGAATTTTCCAAAGAGCTTCCCACCCATATCCAGCCCCCTACCCTATCCCTGTGCCATTTCCCATGGCTAATCCATCTAGCCTGCACATCCCTGGACATGATGGACAATTTCCCATGGCCAATCTACCTCGCTTGCACATCTTTGAACTGTGGGAGGCACCTAGAGGAAACCCATGCAGAGACGGTAGAATGTGCAAACTCCACACAGACTGTTGCCCGAGGCTGGAATCGAATCCAGTCCCTCGTGCTGTGGTATCTGCTGAATACAACTATACGTTTCGTGTCAACAACAACCAACTCCAATTTCAAACATTACAAAAAAGTAAATCTATTTCCTAGTTAAGATTTTAGGCACAATGGTTGCATCATGATATCTCTTGTCATGTACATTTGCTGAAAACCATCAGGCACAGTCACCTTATAATCAACATAAAACATCTATTTCAAGTAAATTCCCCATCAGAACCTTCAGATTCTTCCCTTTTTCTGGACAGCAGTTCCATGCACAGCTTCCAGTTGAAGAAAGGGGACAGTATTCACATTTGACCCACATCAGCAACAGTGCTGACAATTTTGGTTATGGCACTGCTATTGAAGAGACCAGTCCTGTCTTCTGTCGGCAGACCATTCCAAAAAGGTTGCTGTATAATATCCTCAGGCATGCTCGCAGCATTTTACTGAGACATGGCCAAGATGGCAGCAGAGTAGGACTCCTCAACCAGAGCTCGTCCTCTCCATCCATTTCTTTTCCTTTTTTTGTCTCTTCATGCTATTCTCCTCTCCTTGTGGTTTTTTACCTTCTTTCGTCTTACCTCCCATCATTGAGCATTGAGTGATATCATTGCGGACTCCCAACCTCAGCGTGGACCCTCAGTCTCAGTGTGGACCCTCGGCCTCAACCCGGACCCTCGGCCTCAGCGCAGACCCTCGGTCTCAGTGTGGACCCTCGGCCTCAACCCGGACCCTCGGCGTCAGCGCAGACCCTCGGTCTCAGTGTGGACCCTCGGCCTCAACCCAGACCCTCGGCCTCAGCGCAGACCCTCGGCCTCAGCGCAGACCCTCGGCCTCAGCCGGGACCCTCGGTCTCAGCGCAGACCCTCAGCCTCAACCCGGACCCTCGGCCTCAGCGCAGACCCTCGGCCTCAGCGTGGACCCTCGGTCTCAATGTGGACCCTCAGCCTCAACCCGGACCCTCGGCCTCAGCGCAGACCCTCAGCCTCAACCCGGACCCTCGGCCTCAGCGGAGACCCTCGGCCTCAGCGCGGACCCTCGGCCTCAGCGCGGACCCTCGGCCTCAGCGTGGACCCTCGGCCTCAGCGTGGACCCTCGGCCTCAACCCGGACCCTCGGCCTCAATGTGGACCCTCGGCCTCAGCGCAAACCCTCGGCCTCAGCATGGATTCCCAGCCTGGAGATGAAGCCAGTATGGTCAGGAGGTGAGGTCCAGCATGGTCTGCCTTGGAAGGATTGTTTTTCTGAAACTTGTATTTCTTTATTTTCTAATTTATTCCTATGATTTTGTACTTCTGTGCCTATAACGACATGAAGGTCTGAAATGCTGTTTTTTTTTACTTCATAATTTTTTAATTTTTTTCCTACAAATGTCTACTTAAAAATCTGTACCTAGTGAACTTCAGTGAAGGGTCACTACTGTCTCCATTTTAAAGCTCCTTATTTAGCTGGCACATCTGTAATAAGTATTGTTTTTATGCCATTTCTTTTAGTTAATATCTGTTCTTGGGACTGTTAGCAAGTTGCTAACTCAGCACACTTATTTCAACACGGGTTCCTTAAACTCATAAAAAACTGAAAGAACTGCAGATGCCGTAAATCAGAAACAAAAATAGAGGTTGCTGGAAAAGCACAGCAGGTCTGGCAGCATCTTTAAAGAGAAACCAGAGTTAACTAGTTCTGAGGAAGGGTCACTGGATGTGAAATGTTAACTCTGATTTGTTTTCTCAGATGCTGCCAGACCTGTTGAGCTTTTCCAGCAAATTCTGTTTTTGTTCCAGAAACTCACGTCTTCCACAGCCTTTTACTTCTGGTGGATTTTTTTCTAAGCCACTCATGGCTTCTCGCTGAGCACTGACTGTTTTGGAGTCTGCAATTAAACAGCACGTCCACAGATAAGGTCCTCTTCTCTCTGACTGATCTGCTTCTCCCTAACTGGTTTTTGTCTGGAGCTCTGTGTATCATTTAACATCTTGTTGTTAGACAACAGGCTCTCAGAGGATGGGGAAGCTGTGAAAGTCTTTACTGCAGAGAGCTTTTGAGACTGTACACATGTTGTTAAGTATATTTGAGGTAGAGATGGACAGATTTTTAACCATGAAGGGAATCCAGAGTTATGGGGAAAAGGCAGGAAAATTGAATTGAGGATTATCAGATCAGACATGATCTCAATGAATGGCCGAGAGGACTTAGTGGGCCAAATGGCCTCCTGCTGCTCCAGTATCTGACAAACCAACAAGATCTTACATTTAGGTCACCACCAACAGCGTAAAATATCACAAGTCCAAGGACTTCACAGGACTGTTGTTGAACAACATTTCAAACTAAGCAAGATGTAAGTTCTAAGAGGCATCTGAAACAACACAGACAGTAATTGAAAAACAAGGAAGATAAGGAAGAGAATTCCCGAGTTTGTAGCCCGGGCAGCTGATGGTATTGGCCAAAAATGTGGAGCCACCAAAATCAGGTATCACACGGAAGCAAAATTTGAAACATGCAGGAAAGTCACTTGAAAAGCATTTGTGAGAGACATGATGGGATAAATCCAAATGTAGGTCTTCCCTTTGTCTTTGATTCCAATTTTCCTAATTGTCTGATTCTACTGCAATGGGAAATGCTGAGAAAGAGGAAACTGGTGGGCAGGGTGAATGAACTATGCAAGCAGCCTTCAGCAAACTGGAAGCCTTACTGGAAACAATTTGGAAGCAAAATTTGCTGGTGATTTAGATTAATTGCGCAAATTGCTTATAAAGCAATGGCTATCTTCATTAGCTTCAAAGTGCAGATAACAAATGTGCAGCAAACAAAATAACATGACCGACCTGGTCATTTCTGCTTTGTTTAAAGAACAGAAATGGTCTGGGGTTTTAAAGCAGCAAAAACAAATGTTTTAGGGACACTCGTTCAAGCATCAGCATTTAATGGTACAACCAAGATGACCAATTGGCAGCCATTGTGCTTTCAGCTTTTAATGCACTCAAATTGTCATGTGACTTTTTCACAACATTTCTTCCTGTCTATTGCAGCTCTGGATGTGCTTTGAAGATTCCTCATTAGCAATGGCAGAGGCTAATGTAAGAGCTGGGCGAGCAGTTTCAAACTTAACTCATTGGTGAGCTTTGTAGGCTATCTCCTAAGGCAGGAATTCAAAACTTTATTGATCTATCAGGTGATAGAGTCACACAGCATGAAAACATTGCCTTCAGTCCAACTCATCCATGCCGACCAAGTTTCCGAAACTAAACTAGTTCCATTTGCCTACATCTGGCCCATCTCCCTCCAAACCTTTCATATCCATGTACCTGCTCAAATGTCTTTTAAATGTTGTACCACTTCCTCTGGTAGTTCATTCCACATGCAATCATCTGTTATGTGAAAAAGTTGCCCCTCAGGTCCCTTTTAATCTTTCCTCTCTCATCTTAATCCTATGTCCCCTAGTTTTGGACTTCTCAACCCTGGGAAAAAGACCATGTTTATCCATCCTACCCATACCACCCATGATTTTACACACCTCTATAAGGTCACCCCTCAGCCTCTGACACTCCAGGGAAAACAGCCCCAGCCTGTTCAGCCTCTCCCTATAACTTAAACCCTCCAATCCTGGCAAGCTCCTTGTAAATCTTTTCTGAACCCTTACAAGTTTCACAACATATTTCCTATAGCAGGGAGACCCGAATTGAACGCAGTAGTCTGAGAGAAGGAATATTTCACAAGGGTCGGCTGAAAGCTTCTCAACCTGAAATACTAAATCTGCTTCTCTCTCCACAGATGCTGACAAGATTTGCTGCACATTTCAGCATTTTCTTTTTACCCCATTATGTCACTCTGCACTGCATTTCACCTGGTCTAACCTAAGGCTCATCACTCCAGTCTAAAATTAAAGGTCATTCTTTAAAAATAAGGGATCATCCATTTAAGACAGAAATTAGAATTTATTTTCTCACATACATTTGTGAATCTTTGGAACTCATTCCTCAAAAGGAAGATGAAGCAGAATATTTTTGCTCGAATATTTTTAAGGTGAGGTAGACAGATTCCTGATAAGCAAAGGTATAAAAGGTTAACAGGAGTAGCCCTGGAGTGTAGAGCAATCCAATCAGCCATCATCTCATTGAATGGCAGAACAGGTCTGAGGGTTGAGTGACATACTCTTGCCCCCAGTATTTTTGCTCATAACCACCAAGATACTGAAGACAATAACATTTTCATGTAATTGACTGAAATATTATGTGTGTTGAGAGTGTGGTGCTGGAAAAACACAGCCGGTCAGGCAGCAGCCAAGGAGCGGGAGAATCGGCGTTTTGGGCAAAAGCCCTTCATCAGGAATGCTCACCTGCTGTGCTTTTCCAGCATCTCGACTCTAATCTCCAGCAACTGCAGTCCTCACTTTCACCTGAAATATCATGGGACAGAAGCCAATTTGATTTGTCTCCTGATATCTTCCAAGTTTGGTAAGTTCATATAATCTTAGAGAATTAACAAATAACGGAAAGAGGCCATTCAGTCCACATCTGCCCGTGCAGACTCATTGAAAGAGCAGATGTGCTAAGTCCCAGCCCCCAGTTTTTGTCTGTATCCTTGTGAGCTCTAGCACTCAGACGATCCAGATACAGTGGGGGAGGTGATGGTCTATTGGTGTTAATGCTGGACTGTCAATCCAGAGACTGAGGTAATGTTTTGGGGGCCAAGGCTCGAATCTGGCCACAGCAGATGGTGGAATTTGAATTCAATAAAATCTAGATTTAGAGTCTAATAATGACCATGACTCGATTGAGAGGAAAAGCCCTTGTGGTTCTCTAATGCCCTTGAGGGAAGGAAGCTGCCATCCTTGCCTGGTCTGACCTACATGTGACTCCAGACCCACCGCAGCGTGGTTTATGCCTAAATGCCCTTTCAGCAGTTAGGGATGGGTAATAAATGCTGGCCCACTCTCATCCCATGAATGAATAAATCAAGTAACCGAATACCAGCAGAGCGCAGAGTGAGAGAAATGGAATTTCATCTCAAGATCGACAGGAAAAGATAGTCTGGCTAAGAGTCGGGAATTGAGGAGAAAGATTTATCATTTTCCACAGGGAGGGGGGGGGGGTGAGTTGAATGAAAGTGACCTTGGAAAGAAAATATTTTCTCAAGAATTATTCCGTGAGTAACCAAGCTTTGTTATAGAATGTGTTTGAAGCCAACCGGCCAAGTGTAAATGTGACATTACCATCTGAGCGTTACGTTTTCGCTCTTTGATCAGTTTTCATAAAGCTGCAGCTATCAAACACAATTCGACTATATGTGAGAGGCAGTCTTGTGCTATGCTAAGGTGCAGATTCTGAACATCTAGCTCTTGTAGCATCATAGAACATAGAAAAATACAGCGCAGTACAGGCCCTTTGGCCCTCGGTGTTGCGCCGATCCAAGCCCACCTAACCTACACTAGCCCACTATCCTCCATATGTCAATCCAATGCCCGTTTAAATGCCTATAAAGAGGGAGAGTCCACCACTGCTATCGGCAGGGCATTCCATGAACTCACGACTCGCTGAGTAAAGAATCTACCCCTAACATCTGTCCTATACCTACCTCCCCTTAATTTAAAGCTATGCCCCCTCGTAATAGCTGACTCCATACGTGGAAAAAGGTTCTCACTGTCAACCCTATCTAAACCCCTAATCATCTTGTACACCTCTATCAAGTCACCCCTAAGCCTTCTTTTCTCCAATGAAAACAGCCCCAAGTGCCTCAGCCTTTCCTTATACGATCTTCCTACCATACCAGGCAACATCCTGGTAAACCTCCTCTGCACCCGTTCCAGTGCCTTCACATCCTTCCTATAGTATGGCGACCAAAATTCCACACAATACCCCAGATGCAGCCGCATCAGAGTCTTATACAACTGCAACATGACCTCAGGACTCCGGAACTCTATTCCTCTACCAATAAAGCCCAGTACGCCATATGCCTTCTTCACAGCACTATTTACCTGGGTGTCAACTTTCAGAGATCTGTGTACATGGACACCAAGATCCATCTGCTCATCCACACTACCAAGTATCCGACCATTAGCACAGTACTCCATCTTCTTGTTACTCTTACCAAAGTGAATCACTTCACACTTACCTACATTGAACTCCATATTACAAATGAAACCGTGCAGACAGGGGGCGATGCAAAGCACAGGTGCTTCCTCCGCCAAATAGAAGCAATCAAGATAAATCAGCAAGAGGGTTTCTCACGCCACTTATATGTCCTACCCGGTCATTGTTATGAAACCATGATAATATCAGAAGGGTGGTCCATCCAGTCTCACTGCGTGGAGGGCATATAAACAAATGCATCTTTTGACAAAGGCTAGATATTTCTTTCAGACGTTATCACATTGTCTAGTGTTGTTTTAAGTGCACTGTTAAAAATAGCATTTGTCACAGTTATTTTTGTTCAGTTTTTTTTCTAAATTGCTTCATGGGATGAGGCTGGCCAAGCCAGCATTTATTACCCAGAGGGCAGTTAGGGGGGACAACCACATTGCTGTGGGTATGGAATCACTTGTAGGCCAGCCCAGGAAACAATTTCTTTCCCTGAAGTACAGTAATGAATCAGACAGGTTTTTCCCCAAAATTGGCAATGGTCATGGTCATTATTAAACTCTTATCTCCATATTTTTATTTAATACAAATTCCATAATCCACTATGGCAGATTCCCTGGATATTACCTGGGTCTCTGGATCATTAGTCATAGAACATTGAACATAGAAAAATACAGCGCAGTACAGGCCCTTCGGCCCTCGATGTTGCGCCGACCGAAGCCTACCTAACCTACACTAGCCCAATAACCTCCATATGCTTATCTAATGCCCGCTGAAATGACCATAAAGAGGGAGAGTCCACCACTGCTACTGGCAGGGCATTCCATGAACTCACAACCCGCTGAGTAAAGAATCTACCCCTAACATCTGTCCTATACCTACCACCCCTTAATTTAAAGCTGTGTCCCCTAGTAACAGCTGACTCCATTAGCGGAAAAAGGTTCTCACTGTCAACCCTATCTAAACCCCTAATCATCTTGTACACCTCTATCAAATCTCCCCTAAACCTTCTTTTCTCCAATGAGAACAGCCCCAAGTGCCTCAGCCTTTCCTCATACGATCTTCCTACCATGCCAGGCAACATCCTGGTAAACCTCCTCTGCACTCGTTCCAATGCCTCCACATCCTTCCTATAGTTTGGCAACCAAAACTGCACACAATACCCCCGATAAAGTCGAAAAGTGTGGTGCTGGAAAAAAGCACAGCAGGTCAGACAGCATCCGAGAAGCAGAAAGTCAACATTTCGGGCATAAGGCCTTCACCCTGATGAAGAGCTTACGCCCAAAACATCAACTCTCCTTGCTCCTCAGGTGTTGTCTGACCTGCTGTGCTTTTCCAGTGCCACACGTTTCGACTCTGACTCTACAGTATCTGCAGTCCTCACATTCTCCTAGTCCCTGGATCAATAGTCCAGCAATAATATCACTGGGCCATCATCATCTCTGCTTCATGGGTTATCAGTTAAATGTTCTCTTTTCTCAATTCATACACTGTCAGCCTCTAAATCAGGAGGCTTTTGTTTATGCACCTTACTCCAAAATATAACGGTGGAAATATGGCAGATTTCCATGTGGTGCCATTTTTAGGGTACACCAATATATTCAGGTGAGTTTAATCTGGTGCACATAAACAAGAAGATTGTATTGTACTAGCCCGACATTCTGTTGGATTTCTGCTTAACATTACCTCCTGCACACTAGTAAAAGTGATCATTCATATCTTGTTGCTGTCTCTGAGATCTTCCTGTGTACATATTCCTAGCCATGATTGCAAGCTTGAAAATAGATGCTCCACAAAAATAGTTCACTAGATTGAATGGAGGAATGCTTTGTATTGTTGAAAGGACAAGGCTAAAAGGTTTTTCTTTTAAACTTGACATTTTACATATTTTAAACAGCCACAATTTTGAAACCAAAGGCTGTGTTTAGTGTTGCTCTTAATCTGCATTATAAATTATGATTGTCGAATACTACAGATGCACAAACCATAATTGAGCTTGGAGTCAGTTACAAGGCTACATTGCAGCTGAGGGATTCAGAGAATATCACGAATCATGTGAAGACAGATTTTTACATCCTGCCATTTCATTCCAGTTATAGTACCTTATATAATATCCTTCTATATCTCATTATAAAATATCTCATGCCTAACTGACAACATTACACCTTGGATTTATGGATTGAAAGTAAATATAACGCTGATGGCTAAGAACAGCAAATACTTCATTTGCTCTCTGGTCTGAACACCCACTTGTGGTCACCTAAAATATTCAGAATCTTTAATGGGAACTCACAGCTGCTTTCGCAACTTTAAGTGAAAATTATTAAGGAGCAATGAGAAAACAAGCTGTCACCCACAAGAGTATCATAAAAGGACAATTTTACAGAAAAGAAACGAGTGGGTACGGCTGAACAAAGATTACAGGATTGTTAATTTGAGACCTAATTATATCTGATGAAAGGTAAACATCATGTTAACTCTGTTTCTCTCCTGAGTATTTCCAGCATTTTTTGTTCTCATTTCCTCTCTCCTGCATTTTGCTTTCACTACAATCCTATGACTGGTAAGATGCTGCAATAGTGCAGATGCCCAAATACTTATTTTATCACTTGGAAATTTAGAGTGCACGCTATGAGGTGCATGAAGCCATAGACAAATAAACTAAAAGATCATAGCACCTCTGACACTTCAGGACAACCTAGGTGCTTCATGAATTAAGTTAATTCTGAAGAGGAGTCCCAGCTGGAACCAAGGGAAATGACACAGCTAATTTGAACACAGCAGGCTCTCCTAAACAGAACTGAATTTACAGGAGGCACATAATTATTCTAGAGAGAGTACAGAGGAAATGTACTCTAAAATTGTAGATATGAGCTCAGATTGGATTGCGAGGGTGGTTTTCCTTAGAACAGAGGACGCTGAAGGGTGAGTTAATTTAAGTATACGAAATAATGGATAGAGTGGACAGGAAAGACCAGATTCCAGCACCAACACTAGCGCCCCCCCCCCCCCCCCCCCCCCCCCCACCTTTATCTAATGAACTGGACCCAACAGCTTCCTGTGGGTGAGAATTCCACAGATTCACAACTCTCTGAGTGAAGAAATTCTTCCTCGTACTGTTAATTCTGGACTTCCCCAGAACATTCTTTCTGCATTTAGTCTGTCCAGTCCCATCAGGATTTTATTTGTTTGCATGAGACTCCCCCTCATTCTTATGAGTACAAGCCCAGTCGATCCAATCTTTCTTATCTATCAGTCCTGCCATCCCGGGAATCAATTTGGTGATTCTTCACTGGAATCTCTCAATAGTGCGAACGTCCCATCTCGGACGAAGTGACCAAAACTGCACACTATACTCACCAAGGCCCTGTATAACTGCAGCAAGACATCCTTACTCCGATACTCCAGCCCTCTCACTGTGAAGGCCAACATGCCATTAGTTTTCCTCACTGCCTGCTGTATCTGGATGCCAACCTTCAGCGACTGTTCCACCATGCCCACCAGGTCTTGTTGCACCTCACCTTTTCCTAAACTGCCACCATTCAGATAATAATCTGCCTTCCTGTTTTTTTGCAATTAAAGTAGATAACCTCACATTTACCCACATTATATTGCATTTGCTGAGTATTTGCCCACTCAGCCGGCCTGTCCAAGTCACCCCACAGCCTCTGAGCATCCTCCTCACAGCACACACTGCCACCCGGCTTAGAATCATCTGCAAATTTGGAGATATTGCATTCAATTCCTTCATCCAAGTCATTCATGAATGTTGTGAACAGCTGGGGTTCCAGCACTGAACCCTGCGGTACCCCACTCATCATAACCTGCCACTCTGAAATGGATCTGTCTGTTCCAACTCTCTGCTTCCTGTCTGCCAACCAGTTCTCTGTCCATGTCAATACATTATCTCTAATACCATGAGATTTAATTTTAATTACTAATCTCTTGAGTGAGACCTTGCCAAAGCCATTGAAAGTCCAGATAGACAACATTCACTGATTTATCTGCGTCCACTCCAGTGGTCACATCCACAAAAAATTCCAAAAGATTTGTCAAGCACAGTCCATGATAACTTGGACCGATCCTATCACCACTTTCTAAATGCTCGGTTATTATATCCTTAATAATTGAGTCCAGCATTTTCCCCATCACCAATGTCAGGCTCGCCAGCCTATAATTCTGTGTTTTTTCTCTTGCTCCTGTTTTAGAAAGTGGGATTACATTAGCTACCCTCCAGTACATTAGAACTGTGGTTTTAGTGGGCAGCATGATAGCACAGCAGTTAGCACTGCTGCCTCACAGCACCACAGACCAGGGTTCAATTCCCGCCTCAGGCAACTGTCTGTGTGGAGTTTGCACATTCTCTCCGTCTCTGCATGGGTTTCCCCCCACAGTCCAAAGATGTGCAGGTTAGGTGAATTGGCCATGCTCAATTGCCTGTAGTGTTAGGTGAAGGGGTAAATGTAGGGGAATGGGTCTGGGTGGATTGCTTTTCGGAGGGTCGGTGTGGACTTTTTGGGCAAGGTTTGTGCGCAGATTTGTAGCTCGGGTGCTCGTTGTTGTGGTTCTGTTCGCTGAGCTGGAAGTTTTTGTTGCAAATATTTCGTCCCCTGGCTAGGCGACATCATCAGTGCTTTGGACCCTCCTGCGAAGCTCTTCTTTGATGTTTCTTCCGGTATTTATAGTGGTCTGTCCTTGCCGCTTCCGGGTGTCAGTTTCAGCTGTCCGCTGTAGTGGTTGGTATATTGGGTCCAGGTCGATGTGTTTGTTGATGGAGTTTGTGGATGAATGCCATGCCTCTAGGAATTCCCTGGCTGTTCTCTGTCTGGCTTGCCCTATGATAGTAGTGTTTTCCCAGTCGAATTCATGTTGCTTGTTGTCTGCGTGTGTGTCTACTAGGGATAGCTGGTCGTGTCGTTTCGTGGCTAGTTGATGTTCATGTATGCGGATTGTTAGCTGTCTTCCTGTTTGTCCTATATAGTGTTTTGTGCAGTCCTTGCATGGTATTTTGTAAACTACATTAGTTTTGCTCATGTTGGGTATCGGGTCCTTTGTTCTAGTGAGTTGTTGCCTGAGCGTGGCTGTTGGTTTGTGTGCCGTTATGAGTCCTAAGGGTCGCAGTAGTCTGGCTGTCAGTTCTGAAATGCCCCTGATGTATGGTACATCAGGAGCGTTTCAGAACTGACAGCCAGACTACTGCGACCCTTAGGACTCATAACGGCACACAAACCAACAGCCACGCTCAGGCAACAACTCACTAGAACAAAGGACCCGATACCCAACATGAGCAAAACTAATGTAGTTTACAAAATACCATGCAAGGACTACACAAAACACTATATAGGACAAACAGGAAGACAGCTAACAATCCGCATACATGAACATCAACTAGCCACGAAACGACACGACCAGCTATCCCTAGTAGACACACACGCAGACAACAAGCAACATGAATTCGACTGGGAAAACACTACTATCATAGGGCAAGCCAGACAGAGAACAGCCAGGGAATTCCTAGAGGCATGGCATTCATCCACAAACTCCATCAACAAACACATCGACCTGGACCCAATATACCAACCACTACAGCGGACAGCTGAAACTGACACCCGGAAGCGGCAAGGACAGACCACTATAAATACCGGAAAAAACATCAAAGAAGCGCTTCGCAGGAGGGTCCAAAGCACTGATGATGTCGCCTAGCCAGGGGACGAAACATTTGCAACAAAAACTTACAGCTCGGCGAACAGAACCACAACAACGTTTTGGGCTGAAGGTCCTGTTTCCACGCTGTAAGTAATCTAATCTAAAACCAAACTCTTCCAGAGTCAAAGAATGCTGGGAAATGCATCCAGTATATCTCAGGCATTTCCTTAACTACTCTGGGATGCAAAACATCAGGCACTGGGTTCGACGTTGCCATATTATTTTACATATTGGCTGAAGGATAGATCCCAGAAAGGCTACCAGACAGAACTCTTCAAATAGTGGATGTGACCTTAATAGCCACTAAGAAGGAAGAAGGATCCTTAAAATTTTCATCTAAAAGGCAGCAACTGTGACAGTACACTACTTTGCAAGAAATACATCAGATTGAGTATGTGATTGAGTCTCTTGAGTGAGCTTCAACTGACAACTTTCGACTTCACAACTGATGGGACTGCCATTGAGACCCTGTAACAGACACGTACAATATCTATATTAAATGGACCAGGAAATGAAACTGATCTGGCCACATACTGTTGCTCGGGATACTGCAGCAAATAACTCATTCCCCGACTCCCCAAAGTATATCCACCGCCAACAAGACATAAGTCAGAGTGTGATGGAATACTCCCCACTTGCCTGGATGGGTACAGCTCCAAAAACACTTAAGAAGTTTGACACCATTTTCAACAAAGCAGCAGCTTGATTGGCACCACACCCACAAACATGCACCCCCCTCCACCACCGATACTCGTGTCTACAAGATAGACTGCAGAAATTCACCAAAGATCGTTAGACAGCACCTTCCAAACCCATGTCCACTTCCATCTAGATGGACAATGGAAACATGGGAACACTGCCACCTTAAAGTTCCCTCCACATCATCACCATCCTGACTTGGAAATTATTATCACCCCTTCAACTGTCATGGACTAATTGTGTCATAGAAGTTTTCCTCCTCTCTCTACAAGAATCTCAGGGAGTCCCTCTCCCACTGCAACTCCCAGGTCATTTCCTCTGCCCTGAAGCTCTTCAACCATGTCCTGCAACAAACTTGCTACTTTCTCCCCACCCCCACCCTCCTCTAGCTTATCTCTCCACGCTTCAGGCTCTCTGCCTTTATTCCTGATGAAGGGCTTTTGCCCGAAATGTCGATTTCGCTGCTCCTCGGATGCTGCCTGAACTGCTGTGCTCTTCCAGCACCACTGATCCAGAATCTGGTTTCCAGCATCTGCAGTCATTGTTTTTACCTAATCGTGTCATAGAGTCATCCAGCACAGAAACAGACCTTTCAGTCCAACTGGTCCATGCTGACCCAAACTGAAGTTGTTCCTATTGGCCCACATTTGGCGTACATCCTTCTAAACCTTTCCTATCCACGTATCTGTCCAAATGTCTTTTACTTGTTAAAATCATACCAGCCTCTACTACATCCTCTGGACAGTTCCCTCCCTAAGGGCTTTGTGGGTCTACCTACTGCACATGGCAGCTCACCACCACCTTCTTAACAACTAAACAACTTAACAACACCAACAAATAAATATTGCCCCAACCAGTGACACCCTCAATGACTGAATTAAAGAAGATCAGCTGAGAGCAGCAGATGAAGTAACGAGAGTCCCACATGCGAAATAGGGGTGTCGGCTGTTTAATCTTTTAAGCCTCTCCACCATGGAATAAGCTCAGATGTGTCCCGGTTGAGACCTCAGCTCCACGTTCCCACATATCCCCCATCACACATTCAACTTCCCTGGTGATCGAAACTCAGCCTTGGATAGATTCAACGAGTCATCACCAGTGCCCTCTAGGGAAAAGAATTCCAAAGACTCATGTTTCTAGGGGAAGAAATTCCTCCTCGACATCTCACACACCCATGTATATACACACCCCCTCATACACAGACACACACACACACACACACCCCATACACAAACACACAGATAAACACACACACCCTCATACACAAACACACAGATACAAACACACACACACACCCTCATAAACACACAGATACACACACACACACCCTCATAAACACACAGATACACACACACCCTCATACACAAACACACAGATACATACACATACACACCCTCATACACAAACACACAGATACATACACATACACACCCTCATACACAAACACACAGAAACACACACACACACACACACACACACACACACACACACAGATACACATACACACCCAGACACACACACACATACATACACACACACACGAAAAATTACAGGGTTATTCCGGACAGAGGAAAGAACTGTGAAAGAGCTCAGTGGTTTCTGCTCACAGGATTTGCTAGGATGATTCTTGTGCTGGTTAGAAGGTTATTTTTCAATCTTCCTTCTTCAGATACTTTCACAGGCTTGCAGGAGGTACAAAGTGACTGGTTCACATTTATAAAAGGCTTCTGAGTTATTCAGTAGAAGTCACAGTTTACAGCAATGACAGAAGGGAAAATAAGCTGGTTTGCCTCAGGCTTAAAGTGGTTCTTACTGCAGAGAATAGAGACAGCTCCTGAGACTATGGAAACCTAATAGTTTCTCACTATCTTGTTCACTACCCAAGCTCTTCAGCTACCTGTGACCTAATCACATTGCTGATGGCAGACAGAAACCTTTAATCATCGATAACTGGTCACTAATTCACAGACCAATTATCTATCGCTGCCAATGGAATCACTATTTGTATACCCCCTAGGTTCCATCTCATCTGCACCTTCTTCCTCAGTCGCTTAACTTGGGACTCACAATGAGGGCTAGGTTCCTTGCTTTCCAAAGTATGCAGTAATCTTTCAGCAATCCTTGGTTTTAAAACAGCCCTTTTCACATTTCAGTCCACAATTACAGAAAAGAAAAATATAAAATCACAGTCTTATAATGCCTATGCCATCAAGCCCCATCAGAACGTTATATGTTTCAAGAATATAACATCTCATTCTTCAGAACTTCAATGAGGAAACATATGACATCATCAACCTTTCCAAATAAGACAACCTCTTCCCAGAAATGCTCCTTCCTATCGGAAAGATGTGAAACTTGAACAGTTTCAGAAAAGATTGACAAGGATGTTGCCAGGGTTGGAGGGTTTGAGCTATAGGGAGAAGTTGAATAGATTAGGGCTTTTTTTCCCTGGAGCATCGAAGACTGAGGGGTGACCTTATAGAGGTTTATAAAATCATGACGGGCATGGATAGGATAAATAGACAAAGTCTTTCCCTGGGGTAGGGAAATCCAGAATGAGAGGGCATAGGTTTAGGGTGAGAGGGTAAAAAATTTAAAAGGGACATAAGGGTGGTCCATGTATGGAATGAGCTGCCAGAGAAAGGGGTGGAGGCTGGTACAATTGCAACATTTAAAAGGCATCTGGATGGGTATATGGATAGGAAGGGTTTAGAGGGATATGGGTTGGGTGCTGGCAGGTGGGTCTAGATTGGGTTGGGATATCTGATCGGTATGGACAAGTTGGACCGAAAGGTCTGTTTCTGTGCTGTACATTTCTATGACTCTAAGTCAGCCTAATGAATTCTCTCTGAACTAGTTCCAAAAGGTTAACACAGTGTTCCTCAAGTGACAAAAACTGGTGAGAAAATAAACAACCAGAGATCTTGTCTCTGGCCAGTGTTGAGGATATCTGTTGTTGTTGAGTACTGATGTTGAGGACACTATCACCTGATGAAGGAGCGTTGCTCCGAAAGCTAATTTGCTTCCAATTAAACCTGTTGGACTATAACCTGGAGTTGTTTGATTTTTAATGTTGTTGAGGACAGTTGTGACCTTTCCTGGTGTTATTCACGACTGTAAGAATTGCTGACACACATCCAGTGTCCACTGAGTCAGTGCACCATAATGATTTCAACATCTGCAGAACAATCCCTTAATGAGTATTAGTTTAGTCAAGAAAGAGGGAACAAAACAGAACATAAAATTTACTTTAGTTCAATCTTTGCTGACAGTGTGAAAGAGTGTCTCTGTTTCAGCACTTCAAGTTAAGGACTGCTCCCTGCTGGTCATTTTCAGAAAATACACTTGTAAATGATAATTACAGAAAGAGTGCCTGCTAAATGAAAACACAATCTCTGAGCAAACAATTCACTGTTTGACACTGAGTCGGCAGCTTTTATAGATTGTTCAATAACTGTTAAGCTGCTATTCCGAATGACAATCTTGTTATGGGTATGCCTTTCCAACAGCTGTTTATTGGAATTGAAACCCTGTATATCACCAGATTAGACGGAAAATCCTTTGGGCCAAGTTCCTTATATGAAGGTAGTAAATTTGAGAAGGAAGCAGGAGTACAGTAGCACTGCTGCTACTCTCAGAAACCAGAGTCCTGGATTAATCTTCCAGAGGCAGGATTTCACGTCTTCCATGGCAGCTGGCAAATTGAAATTCCAGCAACTCAATAAATCTGGCATCAAGCTACTGACTTGTTGTAAAAATAGTTGCAATTTGCCAGGGGTCTCGAGGAAGGAAATTTTCACCGTCCTCAACTATTCCGGACTAAATATGAACCCAGACCTACAGCAATGTAACTGGCTGCCCCAGCAAGCCTCTCAGTTGTTTGGGGATGAGAAAATGCTGACTCTCCTTGTGACACCGACAGTCCATGAATAAATTGAATCCATTTATTTACATGAAGTTTTCAGGGAGTGAAAAGCTTTGCCATAGGAAGTGGTTTTGGACAAAATGCATTATTGAATTTTTTTCAAAGATTTGAAGCATAGGGAGGTATTGACTCAGGCCTAAGAATGGAGCAATGGGATTTGTTTTGGAATGTCAAACAAAGGTCTCACAGTGAAACAATCAGCTTAATCTGAACCTTGTGCTGGAGACGTCCATAATTTAATGGGAGGAAATTGGCAGGGGATACAGAGTCACATCAGGACATGAGATCATCCCCTCACATATTATGGCATTACCACTGCTGAATCCCCCACTACCACCACCTTGGGTTGTCACTGGCCAGAAACTGAACTGGACTAATATTATAAGTACAATGGCTATAAAAGCAGGTCAGAGGCTTGGAATACTGCAGTGAGGCACTCAACTCCTGTCTCCCATAGCCTGGCCATCATCCAGAAGGCACAAGTCAAGAGTGCGGTGGAATACTCTCCACTTCGAATCATAGAATCCCTACAGTGTGGAAGCAAGCCATTTGGCCCATCAAGTGCACACCAACCCTCTGAAAAGCATCCCACTCAGACCCACTCGTCCTACCCTATCACTGTAATCCTGCACTTACCAGGGCAAGTCCACCTAACCTGCACTACGCAGGACATTAACAGGCAATTTAGCATGGTCAATTCACCTCACCTGGACAGTCTTGGACTGTGGGAGGAAACCGGAGCACCCAGCGGAAACCCACGCAGACACGGGGAGAATGTGCAAACTTGTATGGATTAGTGCAGCTCAAGCAACACTCAAGAACTTAACATTGTCCAGTACCCGAATCTTTGGCCTAACCCTATCACGTACTCGAGTGGTACCCTTTCCATTAATTGCTACATTTATTCCCTCCATTACCAGCACAGTGTGGCAGCAGTATGTGCCAAGATACATGCCAGAACTCACCTGGACACTTTGGGCAGCATGTCCAAACACAAACAATTCCATTTGGAGAGACATTTACAGCAGATACACTGGAACACCAGCCCCTGTAAGGTTCCCTTCCAAGCTACTCACCATCCTGACCTAGAAATATTCCTTCAGTGTCACTGAATCAAAATCCGGGAATTCTCTCCCTTGGGGCATTGTGGGTCAACCTACAACACATGGACTGCAGCGGCTCAAGAAGGCAGCTCCCCCCACTTTCTCAAGAGTAACCAGAGATGGGTAATAAATGTTGGCCCACTTGTGTCAACAAATAAAAAAGAAAACATCACACAAGATAACTCTATTCAAAAAAGATCAATCATCTCCAAAGTTTCTGTAAACAAGCTGGATATGAAACAAATGAGCACAAACTGACCTCCACTCCTGTCTTCACTTGAAAAAAGTCACTATTATAGATGGATCAGTGTATACTTACCTTCTAGCACAAGTATTGCTTCCAAGTTGAAAGCCAGAATATTGTAAATGTTAAATATTTTATTAGCCAAGTATTATTTTCTTAATAGCACCAAATGGCCCCAAGTAAAGTTCATGGTTTAACACAGAGTAATGATTTTTTGAACCTGCCTCTCCTTACAAAATGCACAGGTGCAAGCTTTTCCACATTCGTCATTATTAGGTCTCTAAATGACACTGTCAATTAAATACCAACCAATGGTACATATGTACACAGGAACAGAAGGAGGCCATTCAGCCCCTTGAACCTGCCTTTGTCCCAACAACAATACAGCATCAACTACTATTTGTGGAAGAGAGTTCCAAACCTCTAATATGTTTTGTGATTTCTAACATCTCTCCTAAGCAGTCCAGGCCTAAGTCTCAGACTATTCCACTAGTTTTAGAATCCCCCACCAGTGGAAGTAATTTACTGTTGCATTCCCCTATTTTTCCTGTTGAAGATTTTGATCAGATCACCCCTTACCCTCCTAAATCCTGCAGGAAACAGGCCTAGTTTGTCTAATCTCTCCTCATGACCTAACCGCTGAGGTTCAGGTATCATCCTTGTAAACCTACCTTGTACTCCCCTTCCAAGGCCAATATCCCTTTCCTAAGGTGCAGTGCCCAGACCTGCTCATAATATCACAGGTGGCATCTACCCAGGGATTTCGATAGCTGCAGCACAACTTCTCCATTCCTGTATACCAATCCTCTAAGTGTAAATTCCATTCATCTTCTTAAATACTTTCTGCACCTATTAGTGGTGTTTTAAAGATTAACTGAATCCCCAAGTTTCTTAGGACATCACGATATTTAACTTCATACCATCCAGAAGGCACCCTGATGTCTGCTTTTTCATCTAAAATGGATAACCTCATACTGCTTACACTGAAATTCACCTGCTCATTCATCGAGTCTATCGCTATCCATTCATAACTTTATGCAACCAGAAGGTGCTTTGAACTGCAGCAAGAACATCTCACAGATGGTTTTAGATGATGCAACATGTTTCCTATCTGTTAAGTGGGAAGTCAGCTCATTTCACGTGGGGTTCCTTGCAGCCATTTTACTTGGGGTTCCTTGCAGTCAAAGCACAAAGGCACCTTTGATATTTGACTCACAGAAACCAAGTTCAAACAGCGAAGCATATGTTTGGCAGTGTGCTAGATGTTTCATTTGCTGCTGTTTGCACTGATTTAAATGCTCGAGATGCTCTGAATGTCTATACCTGGTGTGAAAGGCCAGCATTATCCTTACACGTAGCCTCTTGAAAGCCAATCAGTGCAACACAGCACTAAGCTTGCAGCTGTTCAGCATGGATACAACCCAAAGCTTCAGTGGTTCAGTGGTAGCATCTGTATTACTAGGCTAGAAGGTTGGGTCCAAGTCCCTCCTGCTCCAGACATGCATTGTAACATGTCGGAACAGGGTGATGAAACATATCAACAATGCTGCAGATGCAGTATAATATGGATAACACAAATCACTGCCTTTCACTCCAAAAAATGATTTGTTTACACTGACTCACTGTGTGGGGGGAAAGCCAAATAGAAGTACCTGAAAGAGGGACCCTCCCAATCCACACTCCCGCCCCAAACTCAAGAAGCGAAAACCCTCATTCGTACACCATCCCTCCCGCTGTCCATTCAACAGGACCATTTCCTCGTCTAGTAAAGGAGGGTTTAAAAGAGAATGGGAGGGGTACAGGAACCTGAATGGACAAACACAGGAAAGGGGGAAGAAAGACAGAAATGTCAGATCGAAGATTGAACCCCACTACCCAACTCCACCAAGTTGAGGCTGGGAAGGTTGGCACTAAACCTTTGTGAATAGGACAAAAGAAAGTGGAAGGCAGTGGGATTGGAATCATACCCCAGCCCCACTCCCCTGTCTCTGCCTGGTAACCCTATTCCACCGTCCACAGGAGCTGCCTGACCGGATCAATGATCTCCTCTGTAACCCCTTCATTTCAGTTTTACAAATGTGCTGAATTTTGAGGCTGTACCTGTGTAAAATTTTTAGAATTGCAAATGTTGAAACCAATGTAAGTGAGGAAAGTTAATTTAAATCTAGACAATCCTGGGAACTGACAGGATCGAAGGGAACATCGATGAAGAATGCACAGTCCTCGCTGTTTTGAGAAAGTAAGACTCATTGTCTGAGAAGCATCAAATTCATATTGAATGACCTTAAAGACTGCACTCCATCATAACTGTTTGACAGTTGGCTCCCTTACAGCTAAGAGATGCTGAGAAATGCCACATTTAATATCAGCATGAAGGGAGTTAGAGGCTGTTGGTCCTTCTCTATTCTAGGCACATGTTAAATTACTTGTCTAAAATATTTCATTTCTGTCTGTGATTCATTCACTATTCATACCAGATCATAAATAAATGCAGACAAGAGTCAAATGGAATGCCATATGCAGGCAATACCATCATAATTTATAACACCTTCAGGATTTTTTTTTAAGAAAACATCTTTCATTTATTTTCAGTCCTTTATCAGTCAGTGCCATTATACTGCTGAACAGCTTGGTGTAATGAAATGCACCAAATAAGGATCTCTCAAAGCTAACAATATAAACTTTACACCAAAAAAAAGACTATAGGATGAGGGTCTTTTTTAGGCCTTTGAGCTCTCATGAAAGATCATACCGGGCTTGAAACATTAATGTTGTTTCATACAAGTGGCTCAGTGGTTAGCATTGTTGCCTCACAACGCCAGGGACCTGGGTTTAATTCCTGGTCTCAGGTGACTGTCTGTGTGGAGCTTGCAATTCTCCTCGTGTCTGCACAGGTTTCCTCCGGGTGTTAGATTAGATTACTTACAGTGTGGAAACAGGCCCTTCGGCCCAACAAGTCCACACCGACCCGCCGAAGCGCAACCTACCCATACCCCTACATTTACCCCTTACCTAACACTACGGGCAATTTAGCATGGCCAATTCACCTGGCCCGCACATCTTTGGACTGTGGGAGGAAACCGGAGCACCCGGAGGAAACCCACGCAGTCACGGGGAGAATGTGCAAACTCCACACAGTCAGTCGCCTGAGGCGGGAATTGAACCCGGATCTCTGGCGCTGTGAGGCAGCAGTGCTAACCACTGTGTCACCGTGTTCTGTTTTCATCCCACAGTTCAAAATGTGCAGGTTAGACTAGCCGTGCTAAATTAGCATAGTGTTCAGGGATGTGCAGGTTAGGTGCATTAGACAGAGGTAAATGTAAAGTAATAGAGTAGGGGAATAGGTCAGGGTGGTTTATCCTTCAGAGGGTCAGTGTGAACTTGTTGGGGCGAAGGACCTGTTTCCACACTGTAGAGATTCTATGATTCTAAGGATACCCAGGTCTCTTTTCATACATCAACATTTCCCAATCCACCGCCATTAAATAATGCTCTGCCATTCAGACTTTCCGACAACTTATAAACAATTTATCCCCACTATACCCCACCTGCCATGCATTTGCAAATTGCTCAACTTTTCTAAATGACCTTGAAGGTTCTTTACATTCTGCACCCTACTCTCAATCACATCCAGTTTTCTCAGCAAACCCATCACTGTACATTGTGAATTGCTGAGGTTCCTGCAGTACCTCATTAGTCATTACCTTCCAAAATGACCCATTTATTCCTACTTTCAGTTTCTTGCCCGCTGACCAATTCTCAGTCTATTGCAATATTTTACCCCCAGGTCCATGCGCTTTGATCTATCACACTAATCTCTTATATGGGACTTTATCAAAAGCTTACTAAACATCCAAATATATTACATCCACTGGTTCTTCCCCATCTACTCTGCTAATTATATTCTCAAAAAAATCTCCAGTAGGTTGTCAAACACAATTCTCCCTTTCATAAATCTATGTTGCTTTGTGTAATACCATTGGTATCACTTACATGCTCTAAAAGCACATCCTTTGATAAACATTTTATATTTATAAGCATTTTCCGACTACAGTTGTTTGGCTCGCTGGTCTGTATTCCCAGCTTTCTCTCTCCCTCTTTTTTTTAAACAGTGGGTGCAGATTTACCAAAAGTATTGCAAACTAATTCCCCACAGTATTATTGTAAAGGTGGTTTGACCAGTCTAATGTAGATTAAAACCATCCCATGCTTACAGTAGCACCCTTGTGGCATGTAGTTTGAATTTTCTGTTTACTGTCATTGGGGTAGCATGGTGGCTCAGTGGTTAGCCCTGCCGCCCCACAGCGACCCAGGTTCGATTCCAGCCTCGGGCGACTCACTGTGTGGAGTTTGCATATTCTTCCTGTGTCTGCATGAGTTTCTTCCCAAACTCCAAAGATGTGCAGGCCATGCTAAATTACCCATAGGGTGAGGTGAAATAGTCGGAGAGGAAATGGGTGTGTCGGAGGGTCGGTGTGGACTTGTTGGGCCGAAGGGTCTGTTTCTATACTGCAGGGAATCTAACCCAATTCCCCGTTACTGTCTGAAGGCCTATAGAAAACCTCCCCCAATGTTTTCCTTCCCTTGTTACAGCTGAACTCCGCCCAGACTGATTCACATACAGATTTCCCGTGTCACTCTCACAAATGCAATTTCATCTTTCACTAATACTGCCATCCCACCTCCTTTTTCTATTCGCCTGACCATTTGAAGGATTGAATATCTCAGTTCTCACTAACTTTATATCCATTTACAAAATATTTGTGCTACTAATTCAGCTACCATTTCATGAATGCTCCTTGCAGTTAGATAATTCCTATAATGCAGGTAGGGGCTATTTGACCTATTTGTCCTGATCCTGCTGGAGTGTAGCCTGTCCAGGTTCCACAGAATCAGGTCCAATGCCTCAAGAATCTAAATCCCTCCCTCTCAGGCCATCATTCCAGCCATACATTCCACAAGTCTATTCTCCTATTCCTTCCACCACAAGCACCTGTCACTGGGAATGATCATTGGATTTCTATCTATGAGGTCCTGGTTATCAATTTGTTTCCCAGCACCAATATTCCGTTTGCAGGATCCCCTCCCTCTATCACCATTTATCACTGGTAACAACATGGGTCGTGATCTGTCTGTTCTCCTATCTCTCTTCAGAATGCCCCACAAATACTCACTGATAGCTCTGACCTTAGCATCAGGGAGGCAATGTATCATTCTGGTGTCACATCAGAAGCATCCATCAGTTCTCCCTATGATAGAAACTCCTATCGCTATTGTGTTCCCATATTTTTCTCTTGCTCACCTAACCCCGTGCAGTGAAGCCACTTCTGATGCCATGGACTTGGCTCTCACTGCATTCCTCAGAGAAACCATCTCTGTCCATGCAGTATCCAGAATGGAAGATCTGCTTCAGAGGGAGATGGGCCGATGGGACTCCTGCACTACCTCCCTTTAATTAGTTTGCTAGCTGCGCATTTCCTGTCTATCTGGGCACTCTTTAGCCGCAGTATGACCACCTCACTCTGTTGTCCACAAAGATCTCAAGTGTGCAAATACCCCTCATGACTCCATCTTCTCCTTCAGATCCAAACTGCAGACTGTTAGTATATACAGCAGGAGCCAGTTCCTGCACATATCGCCTCTTGGACACAGGAAGGGGAGGTGCATTCCACTGGGCTGAGCTGTCCTGCCATAATTTACCCTTAAGTTACTCTCTTTCCACTTATTTCCTCTAGTTTAAAGATTATTAAATATATAACAAGGGCTCCACCTATTCATTTTGTTTTAAACACATTTTATTTAAAAGACCAAATTTTACTTTCAAGATTAAATTGTCAAAATATCCCGTCAAGCTTCCTGACCAAAGCTGCTATCCACTCATCTTGCACCGAGCTTATTTTCCCTGTTGCGTTGCACAAGCATGTTTTCAAAACTCATCACTCCCAAAGCTCCTGTTCTTGAAACGAACCTCTCATCAATTCACAGTCCTTCACTCTGCACCAGAGCACCATTCACAATGAATCTAACTTCCTTCATTTACCTTACTCATTATAAATACTGAGCCAATCTTTAAAACAGAAAAGACAAAGAGATTTTTCTCTCAGAGAGTCATAAATCTTGGAGCTCTCTTCCTCAGAATGGGTGTGGATGCAGAGTCCTGGGACATTTTGAAGTCAGAGTTAGACAGTTTCTTAGGAAGTGGGTGTCGAATGATTGTCAAGAGTAGGTGGGAATGGTTTGAGCTTACAATGAGATCTTATTTAATGATGGAGCAGGCTCAAGGGACCAGATGGGCTGTGTCTGTTCATAGCTTTTATTCATTGACAGGATGAGGGTGTCACTGGCTAGGCCAGTATTTATTGCCCATCCCTAAGTGCTCTGAGGACAGATAAGAGTCAACCACATTGCTGTAGGTCTGGAGTCACATTAAGCAAAACCAGGGAAAGATAGCAGTTTTTCCCTAAAATGCATTACTGAATCAAATGGGTTTTCATCTTAATCAACAATGGATTTGTGATCAACATTATACTCTTAATTCCAGGTTTAGTATTGAATTCAAATCCCACCATCTACCATGGCGATAATTTGAACTCAGGTCCCAGAACATTACCGAGGTCTCAGGATTCATAATGTAGCAATAATAACACTGTCGTGTTTGGAATGAAGTCAGCCAGGTGGATCCCACAGAATATGAGTTCCCTGATTGGGGCTGTTAAACTGGATATAAACAGGAGTGTCAGGGCTGGGAGGTGTTTAGGGGCAAGCTGCCTTTAGTGGCCAGAAGGTGGGCACATGTGGACTGTTTGTTGGGCGGGTCAGTATTCCAAGCCCTGCCTTTTTTTAACTGTTTATTTGATTGGATTTGACTTGTATGTGTTTATGTCTAACATTTTCTCTTGATTTGGAGATGCCGGTGTTGTACTGGGATGTACAAAGTTAAAAATCAGACAACACCAGGTTATAGTCCAACAGGTTTAATTAATCGGGTGATTTGTCAGGTGATGAAGGAGCGCCGCTCCGAAAGCTAGTGTGCTTCCAATTAAACCTGTTGGACCATAACCTGGTGTTGTGTGATTTTTAATTTTCTCTTGGGTGAGTTATACAGTAGTTGGATTTGGGGTTTGATTATCACCTGCATTTCCCAGTAAATTGATTGTACAGAGGGGTTTGAGGTTCAGTTCTCCCTTTCCATTTCCCTGTGGCTTGTTGCTTTCTTTATTACCTGTTGTCTTGGATTGGTTTGCATTGTGTATAGTTTAACAAAATATAAACAGAAGTGTCACGCTGAGAGCTGGCTCTAGGGGAGATGGATCAGTGTCATATGTAAATAAAGGGGGACTTGGTGACAGAATACCAGCCTCCGCGATATTTCAAATACTGCTATGTCATTGCTGCCACATTAGGTTACACAGTTTCAGTTGCACAACACTATTTGATAGCCATATTTCCTACGGTATAAAAGAAAATACACTTCAAAAACAATCCCCTGGCTGTAAGTCTCCTCAGGACTGACCAAGATTGTGAAACGTTTTACAGAAATTTATGTCCTTGCTTTAACAGTCATACAGTTTCATACATTTATCAGTAAGTGAACCATAGATTCCATTACACAATCAATTTAAATGCCAAAAAATCTTTATGACCTGATATGTCAAAAGAAGTCTCCGTGCAGTTTTCTATCTGGGTGAGTCAAGACCAAACAATTTTTAAAAATAGTATAACGTTTTCTCTCTGTATATCAAATTGCCGGGATATAGATCACGTTACATTCAGTAATCTGTCTGCGTATATCTGTCGCTCTACGTGAACTATCATGCCAAGTGTTGCCAGTAAAATTAAGATTCGATGACACAAGAGTTTTATCATATGAAAAGCAGAAATGATGGAAAAATGTCACACTCATGTGTCAATATTAACGCTGACTCTTCCGAATGCTTCACATTCTGATTATGATGAGACTCCAAACAGCTGTTCTCACTAGTTTTCTTCATTATTTCATTAAGGAGACATCTTAAAATGCACAGAGCTCCTAGGTGATGAACGCTTTTCTATTTTAACACAAAATAAGATTTTATTTTACCAGGCTGAGGTGGCACAGTGGTTAGCATTGTTGCCTTACAGTGCCAGGGATCTGGGTTCAATTTCAGTCTTGGGTGAATATCTGTGTGGAGTTTGCACATTCTCCCTTTATCTGTGTGGACTTCCTCCAGGTGCTCTGGCTTCCTTCAACTATCCAAAGTTTGGCCATGCTGAATTGCTCTGCAGTATTCAGGAATGTGCAGGCTAGATGGGTTAGCCAGTAAATGTAGGGTCTTGGGGGATAAGACGGGTTTCAGTGGGTGCGTCGACAGGCCAAGTGGCCTCTGTCTACATTGGAGGGATTAAAAAGATTTAAAGCACATGTCCATGTAGAAAACAGTTCACTTTCAAAGTTGATGGTCACTGATAGAGATAACCCTGTGGTGTATTTTAACTGCCCTACTTTCAACATTCCCAGTAGGATTGATAATTGGCCATATGTAATTATATCTTTGAAATGGATCTGCCTATAAAGAAGTACAGAGTTTAATACAGAGTAAAACATATTCTTCAAAAGCAGCTCAATGGAAGGAATTGAGCCAAAGGAATCCGATGTAAGTTGGAAGTGGGCAGTTTGGAGCGATGAAGCAAAATTTCTGCCTGCTCAGTGCAACTAGCTGAAGCCATCTGGGAGTTAGGTTTAATGGCTGTTTTAATGCAAATCCCATGGAACTGAAGCAACGTACAGAAAAAAACTGTCACAACAGTGGATGCAATCTTCTAAGAGTCCAGGCAATTTCACAATGTTACACTATAAGATGATACCATCAAACTTCAAGTAAAAACCGCAAGAACTCCGGATGCTGGAAATCAGAAGCAAACAAAAAATTGCTGCAAATCAGAGTTAACATTTCGGGTCCAGTGACCCTTCCTCAGAACTCAGAGCTTACTCTGATTTCTCTCCACAGTGCTGCCAGAACTGCTGAGCTTTTTCTTCAGATTTCTAACCTTTGAAATGAACCTCTGACCATTTTATGTCATTGGGTCGTTTAGATAGGGACTCAGCTCGAGTCTGAGCGTCTGCTTTCATTGCAATGCACTTGCACTGTTTTCTGGCACATCATTATTTTTAATTCAGCACTACATATTTATGCATATATTATTTTGTTTTCGGACAGAGTGACAGGTAGGTTTGGAGCTTTAATTTTCCAGGATCCCTTATCTACTTTAGGAACAGACTGCCTTGCTCCAAGTAAAGGTCAATTAATGACAAAAGGTCAGTGGTGACACACGTTTAAGCTAGTGGGTTAAAAAATAACCTGAAGGGAACAGAGAGGGTTTCATTTTGAAGCAAAGCCAGTTACTCAGGCATTGCATGAAGTAGATTCAATGATAATTGTTTAGTCACACAGAACATTAACATAGTTGTAAGGAGAGAAGAAATCGAAGCTCCCATTGAGCACTTTTTACAGCTAATATGCAGATTTGAGAAAAGGCTTAGGGAAAGAGAACATCAATTTATACAAACAAGAAGCAGATGATAGAGTCATAGCATCATACAGTATGGAAACAGACCCTTCAGTCCAATGATGCCAACCAGATATCTCAATCAGACCGAGTCCCATTTGCCAGGAATTATCCCACAACCCTTCCTACTCATATACCCGTCCAGATGCCTTTTAAATGTTGTATCTGCACCAGCCTCTACCAGTTCCTCTGGCAGCCCATTCCATGCACACACCACCCTCTGTGTGAAAAAGTTATACCTCAGGTCCTTTTTAAATCTTGCCCCTTTCCCCTTAAACCCATGTTCTCTGGTTTTGGACTTCCCCAGCCTTGTCTACTTACCCTATCCATGCCCTTCATGATTTTACAAACCTCTATAAGGTCACCCCTCAGCCTCCGACGCTCCACAGAAAACAGCCCCAGCCTGTTCAGCCCCTGCCTATAGCTCAAACCCTCCAACCCTGGCAACATCCTTGTAAATCTTTTCTACACTTTCTTAAGTTTAACAATATCCTTCCTTTAGAAGGGTGACCAGAGTTATACACGGTATTCTGGAAGTGGCCTCACCATGTTTAGAATACTGATGACTGGTTGTGCCATCATTGGCACAAAGCTACAACAATAAGAGTTAACTATTTCTTGCACTGCTGTCCTGATGAGTGCAAAACAAAAAGCTTTGACTTCTTTCCCGCTTTAAGCAACATTTAATAATTTGCAGAAGGGAATTTGATAATTACATAAATATGATTTTTTTGCACGCCGATGGAGAAAGGGTGATGGGATGTTATTGGTGACGAACCAAGTTGGATAATTCATTCAAAGACTTAACAGGGGGCAAAACAGCCTCCTCCTGCACTGTCACATCCATTCTGTCAACGGCTCTGTGAAGCTGCCAAATGCTCAGCATCAACCTCAATGTAATAATGTCCATAAGGTCTTAGTCCCCTTCTCAATATCTATCCATGTCATGGCGACATCAGCCAAAGTAAAGGGAAAGAGGGAGGACAGTAAAACAGTGTAGGTAATAGTTTGCAAGTGTCAAGTTGCTTTTCTCTCTCAAACACATTATCACCCTCTACTGGTAGAAGTGAGAAGGGACCCTGTACTTTCACTGATATGAAACTGATCGCTGCACTCGAGCATATTCAAAGTTAAAAATCACAGAGTACCAGGTTAGAGTCCAACAGGTTTAATTGTAAGCACTAGCTTTCGGAGCACCGCTCGTTCATCGGGTGGAGCCTGATCCCGAAGTTTTGTTATTCCTTCGTGTGAAATGTGCATTGGCCATTGCAAGTCTAATTAAATACAGCCTCAAACAATTTATATTTGTAAAAAGGACTCGGAAAAGAGAGAAGTCCAATACATTAAAGGAGCTGTCTTGATGTGGTGAAGGTGGTAAAACAGGTTGGGAGAGTAGATATTAATGCAAAGGCTTTATCAGTAGGGCTATAGTATGGAAGAATAAAGAAGCTGCAATGTACTTGTATAAAATATTAGTTTGGCCCCAAATGGAGTATTGTGCACAATTCTGGTTGCCCTGCTAGAAGGAAATTGTCAAATTTGAGAGGGTTCAGAAAAGATTTACCAAGATTTACCAAAATTGGAGATTATAGTGGACAGAGAAGTAGATTATCTAAGATTACAAGGGGATCTTGATCAATTGCACCAATGGGCCGAGGAGTGGCAGATGGAGCTCATTTCCTCCAAATCACTTCTGTAGATCACGAATAGCAGAGGTCCCAGCACTGATCCCTGTGGAACACCATTAGTAATGGTCCTCTATTCTGAAAAGCATCCTTCCACTGCTACCTTCTGTCTCCTATGACAAAGCCAGTTCTGTATCCATCTTACCAGCTCATTCCTGATACCACGTGACTTCACCGTTTGTACCAGTCTGCTATGAGGGACTTTCCTGAAGTCCATGTAGACACTACCAACCAGTTTTCCCTCATCAATCATAGAACATAGAACTTTACAGTGCAGTACAGGCCCTTTGGCCTTCGTTTTGCGCAGAAAATAATCTGATGCCCATCAGGGCGGCACGGTGGCACAGTGGTTAGCATTGCTGCCTCACAGCACCTGAGACCCGGGTTCAATTCCCGACTCAGGCGACTGACTGTGTGGAGTTTGCACGTTCTCCCCGTGTCTGCGTGGGTTTCCTCTGGGTGCTCCGGTTTCCTCCCACAGTCCAAAGATGTGCGGGTCAGGTGAATTGGCCATGTTAAATTGCCCATAGTATTAGGTAAGGGGTAAATGTAGGGGTAGGGGAATGGGTGGGTTGCGCTTCGGCGGGTCGGTGTGGACTTGTTGGGCCGAAGGGCCTGTTTCCACACTGTAAGTAATCTAATCTAACCTACACTGTTGCATTATTATCCATATGTATGTCCAATGCCCATTTAAATGCCCTTATTGTCGGCAAATCTACTACTGTTGCAGGCAGGCCGTTCCACACTCTTACTACTCTCTGAGTAAAGAAACTACCCCGATATCTGTCCTAAATCTATCACCTTTCAATTTAAAGCTATATCCCATCTTGTTAGCCTTCACCAACCTAGAAAAAAGGCTCTCACTGTCCACCCTGTCTAACCCTCCGATTATCTTAGACATCTTGATTAAATCACCTCTCAACCTTCTTCTCTCCAACGACAATGGCCTCAGTTCCCTCAGTCTTTCATCTTAAGACGTTACCTCCATACCAGGCAACATTCTAGTAAATCTCCTCTGAACCCTTTCCAAAGCTTCCACATCCTTCCTATAATGTGGTGACCAGAACTGTACGCAATACTCCAGGTACGGCCTTACCAGTGTCATGTACAGCTGAAGCATGACCTCGTGGCTCCAAAACTCAATCCCCTTACCAATAAATGCCAACATACAATATGCCTTCTTAACAACCCTATCAACCTGGGAGGCAACTTTCAAGGATTTATGTACCTGGACACCGAGATCTCTCTGTTCATCGACACTGCCAAGAATCTTACCATTGCCCAGTACTCTGCATTCTTGTTACATTCTAAAGTGAACTGCCTCACACATTTCCACATTAAACTGCATTTGCCACTTCTCAACCCAGCTCCGCAGCTTATCTATGTCCCTCTATAACCCCCAATATCCTTCAGCACTATCCACAACTCCTCCAACCTTAGTGTCATCTGCAAATTTACTAACCCATCCTTCTATGCCCACGTCCAGATCATTTATAAAAATGACAAACAGCAGTGGCCCCAAAACAGATCCTTGCAGCACACCACTGGTAACTGAGCTCCAGGATGGACATTTCCCATCAACCATCACCCTCTGTCTTCTTTCAGCTAGGCAATTTCTGATCTAAACCATCAAATTACCTTCAATCCTGAAATTCTGCATTTTGTGCAATAGCCTACCACGTGGAACCTTATCAAATGCCTTACTGAGTTCATGTGCACCACATAACCACTTTACCTTCATCTACCTGTTTTGTCACCTTTTCGAAGAACTCAATAAGATTAATGAGGCATGACTTTCCCTTCACAAAACCAATCATCTTCATCATCTCCTCAAAAAACTTAATCAAGTTAATGAGGCACAACATCCTCACACAAAACCCTACTGTCTATCGCTATTAAGTCCATTTGCTTCTAAACATGTACAGATCGTGTCTCTGAGAATCTTTTCCAATGATTTCCCTCCCACCAACATGAGGTGCACGGGCCTGTCATTTCCTGGATTATCCATGTTACCCCTCTTAAACTGCGCCTGTGGTCAAAGAGGGTTTAAAAATGCCTGTTAATGCTCTAATAATCTGCTCTCTCATCTCACTCAATATTCTGGGATAGATCCCATCAGGAACAAGGACTTACCTACCTTAGTGCTTTTTAAGACACACACCATCTCCTTCTTTTTAATAGAATCTTGGCTTAGAAATTCCCTGCCCCGAGGTCATCCTCCACCAATTCCTTCTCTTTGGTGAACACTGACACAAAGTATTTGTTTAAGACCTCACCAATCTCTTCTGGCTCCCTCCTTTGTGCTTTAGTGGGCTAACCCTTTCCCTGGATATGCTCTCAATTTTTATATAAGTATAAAAAGCCTTGGGACTCTCCTTAATACTGTTTGTTAACAACTTTTCACGACCACTTTTAGCCCTTCAAATTCCTTGTTTATATTCTTTCTTACTTTCCTTACATACTTCAAGGGCTTTGTCAGTTCCCATCGTCCTTGATTATGGGGTTGACAACCACCTGATGAAGGAGCGACGCTCCGAAAGTTAGTGCTTCCAATTAAACCTGTTGGACTATAACCTGGTGCTGTGAGATTTTTAACTTTGTACACCCCAGTCCAACACCAGCATCTCCAAATCATGCAAGCAAGATATTTAAAACCATGACTCTGAATATTTGAAACAAAAAGCCACCTGCAGTGTTGAAAAAAATCAGTGCTTGCTATTTCATTCTTTCCACTGTCATAAACTGAGAATTATACATCCGGGATTATCTCTGGATAACTGATTATCATAGTGGGGTACCTGTCAGTTCATAGTCTGCCAGCTCCAAGGTGGTTATAAACACTTTGAAGTGGGACTATTAATTCAAAGATTAACTTTAAAAGTAATTAAATGTTAAAGATAGACGAGATTTTATCAATGAGAGTGTTGTTTTTCAAAATAGTGAGCTCATTAATTTTCACAATTTATTTAGTCTCAGTATGTTTTCTGAGGTCTGGCCATGATGGATAGCATGGTAAAGGCAAGTGCAAATGGTGATGGTTCTCAGCTGACACAAGGGCCATGGGGCATAGATTAGCAGGAAACCTATCAGGGGCAGTGGGTAAGTAGTGACTATGAAGTGATGTGACTGGCAGATGGGAATGTAGAATCTTGGGGTAGGCGAAGGATGTAAGTAACGAGGGCAAGAAGATGGTCAGTTACCTTATTTCTTTTCCCATTGCTCTGCAACACGTCCTTTTCCATCCCCATCAACCTCTGCACGTTTTCCAAGGTTGTCTGCCAGAATTCCTACAAGACTCAGCCATAACCACATCCCATCCCAGGGTGCTTTCTGCTGCACTGGGTTTGCAGAGCCCAGAATTCTCCCAAATCTCTGCTCGCAGCCAGAAAGCAAAAGTTCAGACCAGAGTTTCAACTTCAATTTATAAAACAATCTCCACATCCTCAGAATGTTTCCTGAATTTCATAAATTCTGAAGAAGGGTCACTCAACCCGAAAAGTTAACTCTGTTTCTCTCTCCACAGATGCTGCCAGAACTGCTGAGCTTTCCAGCAAATTTCTGTTTTTATTTCAGATTTCCATCATCTTTCATTTTTTTTTTGTCATGAATTCCTGTTGTTTTTGTCAGAAAGACGAACAGCAAACCCAAACTTATCAATGCAGCCCATATCACTCAACAAAAATATGTTGCAAACAAAGCACACTCAAAAAGCTCTATCATTTGCAAACAAGTAAAGATAAGTCAATCTGCTTGGTTGAGGAACAATTAATTGGTCAGTTTCTATTCTAAAAGCAGAATACCGGCAGATGCTAGAGATCTGAAATAAAAGCAGAAAGTGCTGTCCAAGCTCAGCAGGCAATACAGCATCTGTGGATACAGAAAGAGTTAATATTTCAAGTCCAATTTGACTCTCCTTTGGAATCACAGGGTAAAATAGCTACAGGACTCGAAATATTAATTCTGTTTCTCTCTTCACAGATGCTGCCAGACCTCGTGAGCTTCTCAGCACATTCTGTATTTTTTAAAGACGTTCTGAACCCGTGCTTGGAATTGTGCAACAGCAGTTTTTATATCTGCCCGAGCAAGGAGACAGGACTTGATTGTCGTTCATTCAAAAGACAGCACTGCAGAGAGAGGAAGACTGCTTCGGACTGCACTTAACGGTATTCCGCTCTCATGTCCTTGCATGGGGTGACAGGGTTTCAACTGAGGCAAGACTAAGGAAAATGGAACCCAACTGGCACCTACAATGTGAATGTACAAGTGCTAATGGTTGTACCTTTCTCATTACTTGCCGCTGGGTTGTGAGCAGATTTGGATTTATCAAAGTTATTGAAGCTCTGACTGCGTCTGTTGCTTGCACTGGTGCATACACGAGTCTTGTTGTCGCTGCCAGCAGCTGACAATCTTGTAGTGGGGGCTGGAAGCCTGGAGACAAACAGACAAAAAGAGGAAATAGTGAGCTCAACTTAGAGAAAGAAATAGTGAACCCAACTGAAAACAGTAAATAAAGAACCCAACTGAAAATCACTGGCACAGGACAATACCACAAGAAACAAAACTGTTATCGACAGAAAACTTGAACAAACCAAACAGCACACACTGGGTTCGGAATTGCGGCTGACTTCCCAACACTGGCATCAACACAGTACTAAGATCATGGGGTGGAAATCAAATCACAGGGCTATTAAAAATGCTTGAAGGAACTAAAATGAAAGCTCTGAGAAAACTCACACAGAGTTAGTGAATACAAATCTGGTTCTGAACTTAACATTGCTGGCAGACCAATTAATAATTCAATTCATAAACCCAGTCAATTAACTGAGCTTTCTCTGCCTGTAAAAGAAACAAGAACGGGAGGGCGCAGGTTTAACGTGATGTGCAAAAGAAGCAAACGTGATGTGATGAAGGAAAAACTTTTTCACACAACGAGTAGTTAGTTAGTGGAATGTACTACCTGGAAATGTAGTGGAGGCATTCAAGATGGGCATTGGATAGTTATTTAGATACAAATGGCATGCAGAGATATGGAGAAAAGGCAGAAGATTGGCAGTAGGTAATACAGCCAAACCAGATAATAGACCTTGTGCTAGCACAATGAACTGAATCATAATGATTCTGTAATTCCGTAAAAACGCTTGGAAGGAGATCTTGACCTTTACAATAAAGGAAATGGAAGAATCTCCTGTACCATGGCATTCAGGTTTTTAGGTGAACTGAGACTCTGCAAATTGTATAAATTCAGGTTACTGAATGTGACAATGCTAAAGACCACTCATTACCAGCTTCATTTCATACTCTCAGCAACATTTGAAGCAAGCCTGAGAAAGTATGGGAAAGGACCTGCATTTTAATATTCTTCAGCTTGCTCTGCAACACCAAAGGATCAGTGTTTGAACTATGGCCACTAATACACGCTTTCAATTTATACCCAAGCTGGTTTACCCCCTAATAGTCAGAGAAACAAATTTGGAAGGAGATTTCAGTTATCTGTAAAAATAATAGGGTGGTTATGGGAGTTTAACTTTCCAAACTTTGACAGAGACTGCCATAGTGTTGAGGGTTTAGATGGAGAGGAATTTGTTAAGTGTGTACAAGAAAATTTTCTGATTCAGTATGTGGATGTACCTACTAGAGAAGGTGCAAAACTTGACCTACTCATGGGAAATAAGGCAGGGCAGGTGACTGAGGAGTCAGTGGGGGTGCACTTTGGGGACAGTGACCATAAGTCTAGTAGTTTTGAAATAATGATGGAAAAGGATAGACCAGATCAAAAAGTTGAAGTTCTAAAGTGGAGGAAGGTCAATTTTGATGGAATTAGGCAAGAACTTTCAAAAGCTGATCGGGGGCAGATCATTGCAGATAAAGGTATGGCTGGAAAATGGGAAGCCTTCAGAAATGAAATAACGAGAGTCCAGAGGCAGTATATTCCTGTCAGGATGAAAGGAAAGGCTGGTAGGTATAGGGAGTGCTGGATGACTAAAGAAATTAAGGGTTTGGTTAAAAGAAGGAAGCTGTCAGGTATAGACAGGATAGATCGAGTGAATCCTGAGAAGAGTGTAAAGGCAGTAGGAGTATACTTAAGAGGGAAATCAGGAGGGCAAAAAGGGGACATGAGATAGCTTTGGCAATTCAGGTTAAGGCGAATCCAAAGGATTTTTACAAATATATTAAGGACAAAAGGGTAACTATGGAGCGAATAAGGCCCCTCAAAGATCAGCAAGGCGGCCTTTGTGTGGAGCCGCAGGGAAATGGGGAGATACTAAATGAGCCTTTTGCATCAGTGTTTACTGGTACATGGAAGAGGCTGGAGGATTTGAGCTGTAGGGAGAGGTTGAATAGGCTGTTGCTGTTTTCCCTGGAGTGACAGAGGCTGAGGGGTGACCTTATAGAGGTTTACAAAATCATGAGGGGTATGGAAAGGATAAACAGGCAAGGTCTTTTCCCTGGGGTAGGAGAGTCCAGAACTAGAGGGCATAGGTTTAGGGTGAGAGGGAAAAGATATAAAAGAGACCTAAGGGGCAACTTCTTCACACAGAGGGTCGTATGTGTCAACTCGTACGTAGAGGCAACTGGAATGAGTTGCCATGGAATTGGTGGAGGCTGGTACAATTGCAACATTTAAAAGGCATTTGGATGGATAGATGAATAGGAAGGGTTTGGAGGGATATGGGCCAAGTGCTGGCAGGTGGGACTAGATTAGGTTAGAATATCTGGTCAGTATGGACGAGTTGGACCGAAGGGTCTGTTTCCATGCTGTACATCTATGACTCTCTGGTGGATGTCTTGTTTGTGATGAGATAATACATACAAGCGGCATTCTGGTACATCAATAGCATCCAACTTATTAATTAAGACAATTAAAATGCTAAACTGCTTCTGTATTTTTGCAATGCTGAAGACTTTGAGACAGTGCTATCCACAGTTCCTGCTCAAGGCTGTGTACTGAGTAAGCATGAAACCCAGTTAAGCCATTAATAAATGGAGCTTTGAGTCACACAGTGGATGTGCATCTTCATACACCTGCAACCTCACCACTTTCCCAAAGGATCCTCAAATTTATTAAATATGCAGCTGCTGTTTGAGCCTCAGCTTCGCCCAGGATCAGACTCAGATGCAGTCTCAATTGTGAAGTTGCACAGCTTGATATCGGACTGACAAGCGCCATCATGGCTCATCAATAAGGTGAGATCACTCAGGTGAAGTATCACAGAGTGATGAGCAGGGGAATCAATCAGTTCAGGGGATAAGTGGGGCAATCGGTGGGAGGTATGCTCAATATTTTACCACACTTCAACTGAATAGGATACAATTTTTTTTCAAATAAAGTAAAGTACTCTGGCTCCTGAAAATCTGAAATAAAAACAGCAGAAATCAGCAGGTCTGGCAGCAATCTGTGGGCAGAGAAACAGAGTTAATCACTCAAGTCTGGCATGGACTTGGGACTCAAAGCAAGGCTTTGGAGTTGAAACATTAAATCTGTTTCTCCTTCTATAGGTCCTGAGTTTCTCCAGCAATTTTCCTGTTTATTATTGCAATTTTTTCAAATGGATAGGTACAGGTGGACGTATACCTACTGTTAAAAGCACTACAGTAAAGATGACGGTGCAAATTTAGTAAGTTAGGTAAATGCTTGGCCATGCATGCACAGTCAAATCAGACACCTCTAATGCTAGAAGCGATCAGTGGGCTAAAAGCAAGCAACACCAGCTGACCTAGAGGTCTTTCTTTGATTGGGCGCATATCTTGTGCTTTTGCTTTGGGAGGATAACCTGGATGACACACTGCGACAGGGAAGAAGAAAGAAGAAAATGATCATGAATAAAGGATAGAGCATGAGAGTACAGCAAGACCAAAGAACATGCAACATGAACCTTTATCGCACTTCCATCACTTCAATGCTCAAATTTTCACTCAATTCAACCTGAGACATCATAAGCCATGAATCAAACACTACCCAAATATTACATACATTGATATTGTACAACAGAGTGGCCATTCTGTCTTCACTGGAAGTACAAAGAAGGGCAAATACTTTGATAATTAACCTATAATAGAAGTCCAAAAATGCCACTGGTGTTTATGCCAAGGAGTTTCCTAGCCAATCAAGGAATGATGAGCTTGACTCCAGAATGATGTCTCTGGGATGATGTCTCTAGAATGCTGTCTCTAGAATGATGACTCCAGAATATTGACTGTAGAATGATGACTCCAGAATGATGTCTCTAGAATTATGTCTCTGGGATGATGACTGAGGAATGGTGACTCCAGAATGATGACTCCGGAATGGTGACTCCAGAATGATGACCTCAGAATGTTGATTCCAGAATGATGTCTCTCAAATGATGACTCTTGAATGATGACTCCAGAACGATGACCCCAGAACGATCACCCCAGAATGATCACTCTAGAACGATGACTCCTGAATGTTGACACAAATTCTGAAACAAAGGTGGATCCATTCAAATTTAAAGGAGAAACATGAATTCACGGTGAGGATGAAACTTCTTTTTTGTAGAAGATAGTGAATAAATGGAGTAGTCTGCACAGAGGAGCAATGAAAGCAGAAAATGTTTGAAGTTTAACAGGACAACAGTTACATTTTTCTAGGATGAAGATAATTGAACCTGTGGTGTCAGTACATTGGGCATATCTAATCCTATATAATTTGATATTCTAAGCCAATTAGAGCATAGATGGAGAAAGGTTTGATAATGTAAGTTATTAATGAGAAACCCTGATGCTCTGGAACAAACCCAAGAGTCACAAAGAGTTGGGAGGAATTTCATAATGAAAGTTTCTTTGTGAAATTGACACATCTCCATGTTCCACCAGTAAGAGTAAGGCATTGCTGGGGGATGCACAAGTTTGCACCATCTCATGGGCTGGACAAATAAAAATGTGCACTGATGCTTTTTCCTATCTTAATTTTTGTACTCTTTGCAGTGCAACATCTTATAAAGAGAAACAGTGTATGGCCATTTAACACACCACGTCCACTGGAAAAGGAAAACCAAGCACGGTGCAAAACTGACTGACTTTTTTCATCGGTGAGTTGAATTCCCAAAAGTCGACAACATGCTTTCTGATATATTCCATGTCTTGTAGACAGCTACCTGAGAAAAACATAGTGCTCTGATACCTTGTACTTTCGAATAAACCTGGTGGACTTAATTTGGTGTTGTGTGATTTTTAACTAAATGTAGAATAAAGAGGAACCTTCATGCTGAGGAGCACTGCCCAAGCAATATGGTTTGTCTGAGCATAGCATCAGCCAAATACAATGCCAAACAGTGGCTTAATCCCCTCCCACTAATGAGATAGATGTCAATGAGAAAATAGGTGCCCATTCAAAGCTGGGGGAAAAAAAGTCAGAAAATTAAATCAGCTTTGTATCTGCCTTGTGCATCTCCCAACAGGGAAACAATTCTAGTTTAAAACTGGAACATATCAATTGATCATACTCTTAAATACAGTTTGTTCCTTAAATTGAGGGCAAATACAATTAGGCGAAGAAAGAAAATCATCTCATAAATAGACTGGTGGCTCTCCTACTCAGGCCAACAAAAGGCTGGAAAATATAGACATGCATAGGAACTTTGTTGTTCTTGTCAGGATGTAACTGAAAGCTAAAATGAATAGCAAGCTATTAGGAAGGCTATTGGAATGTTAACCTTTATTGCAACAGAATTTCAAGGCAGGAGTAGTGAAATCTTCCTTTGGTCATATAGGAGCTTCTTTAGACCATATCTGGGTTACTGTGTGCAGTTTTGGTCTCCTTATCTCAGGGATGATATCATTGCTGTTGAGGCAGTACAACAAGACCTGTGATAGTGGGACTGAGTTATGGAGAGAGACTGGGCTAGTATTCTCTGGAGTATGGAAGAATGAGAGGTGATCTCATTCAATGTATAAAAATGCTTAAAGGGATAAACAGGGCAGATGCAGGCAAGGTGTGTCTCTTGGTTGGGGAGTCTAGAACCAGGGGCACAATTTAAAAATAAGAGGGAGGTGTCTCTTAGGTCCGAAATGAGGAATACCTTTGTTTTAAATGAATGTACATCTTTGGAAGTCTACCCCACAAGGTTATAGAAGCTTAGACTATAAGCACATTTAAGTAGAGATTTAGAGATTTCTGATGACCAATGACATACCAATGGTTATGGGAATGGGATGGGATGGGTAAAAAGCATTGAAGTGCTCAATCAGCCACAATCACATTGAATGGCAGAACAGGCTCCATAGGCTGTGTAGCCTACTTTCTATATTTCCATGATTATAAGATCCTCGATTTCACTTTCAGCATACCCATGTCTGGGAGAGCTGAAATATGAGTCTGTAATAAGAAAGGAGATCCTCCTGCTTCCTCCCTCTTGAATAACACACACATTGTCTATTGCCAAAGGCTCCCTCCGAGATACTGTAACGCAGATGTTGTTAAACAACTGTGACCATAAAAATTGACAAACTTCCAGAATGTTAGTGCTGCAAAGTTATTTCATCCCAACACGATCTCCTAGTGTTCAAGGAGTTATGAATTGCTTTTGGAGGAGGAAGAAACATACGCAGTGGAATGAGCCGATGTATTAAGAAATGAAATAATATTTTTAATTTCTTCAGCAACATCAGGATGAAAATTTAACCTGACAAAATTCATTCAACTTACTAAGAATGTGACACTTCCCTTGAAAAACATGATTGAAATTTATTAACTTACCTCTAAACTAGTTAAAGTAACCCTGATTTAGTGAGGTATGCAACTTGCCAGTAACAGCATGTGGTAGATCTGTAAGTATCACAAAATCATTCAGAATACAAGAAGCCCTTCAGCCCTTCAAGTCTGTCCCACCAAATATATAATACATCCTACTTTCTTGCACAAGGTCTATGGCCTTGAGTGTTATGACGTGTCAAGTGCTCGTCCAAGTACTATTTAAAGGTTGCAAGGTTACCCTATTCAAGTACCCTCCCAGATAGTGCATTCCAAAACTCCACCACCCTCCTGGTGAAAATATTTTTCCTCAATTCCCCTTTTGACCTCTTGTCTTCCACTTTAAAATTATGTCCTATTGTTCTTGACCCTTTGACTAAGGGGAGTAGCTGCTTCCTATCCACTCTGTCCAAGCCCCTCATAATCTTACGCCCCTCTATCAGGTCCCCACTCAGCCTTCTCTGCTCCAATGAATACAACCTGAGCTTATCCAGCCTCTCCTCATCGCTGAAATGCTCCATTCCAGGCAACGTCCTGGTGAATGTCATCTGCACCCCCTCCAGTGCGATCACTTCCCTCCTATAGTGTGGTGGTGCCAAACTCGTGTTGATGCAATCTAACATGACTTAAAATGGAACCAGCATTCAGGATGTCAGGGCTAAAAGAACCCACAACCTGTGGATCAGGTCTAAGCATCAAGGCACATTCAGTGATTGCAGAAAATGAAACAATTAACTAGCGATGGAGACCAACAATTGGAACCAAAATACAAGGTGAAGTATTTGCAACCAACTTTAACCACAACTGTCAAGCAAATGATCCTCAGTGTCATTTGTGAGAGCGATTAATTTAAGAGAAGGCTGAGGTGGATGTTTTTGTTACCTGCAAGACCTCTCCAAATCTGTGCACTTGTTGCAACACCTTCAATCCAGAAGCTTCCTCTCTAACAGCTCCTAGGACACTCCAACAAATACAGCAGTAGATACCTCACCACCACCTTCTCAAGGCCAATTAGGTTGTCCCAGCCGGTGAAGCCCATGCTGCCTTGAATGCTGAAATAAAAATCCAATTGGCCTTCTCCAGAATTCCTTGGTATCACGATGTCAGTCTTCAGCCAATTCAATTCACTTCACATGATGGCAGCAGACAGTTGAAGGCACCAGATAAAGTCAAATACTCACTATAGTGTAGATGATGTGCTCCATACCAAGGCACATCCCTAGCCAAGAAACATTGCCCAGGTTACGTTCTGTTCACAAAAGCAGGACAAATGCAGAGCAGTCCATTACTGCCCCATCAGTCTATTCTCATTGACAATGTGATGAGAGATGCTGCCATGCATAATCACTCAGCAACAGTGTGTTCTCTGATACTTGTTTTCAGTTCCATTAAGCTCCAGACCCATTGCAGCCTTGCTCTAAAGATGGACACGAAAGTTGGGCTTCACAGCTGATGTGAGAATGACTACCCTTCACAAAGAAACAGCATTTAACCAAATGTGGCATCAAGGACCCCTGGCAGCTGACATTATCCTCTCGACAACAATTAGAACAACAAAAGCTGGTTCAGCTCATGGTGCCTACATCCCATGAACACACAACACAAAAGTCTAACTTCTTGGACAATTACAAAACTTGAGATAATATTACATCACATTTTAAAGTCAATATTTTATTCTTAAACGGAAAGGCCAGTTACTGCTTTATACCTGCTCTAATTACATCTCCAAAATTTACACTCTTTATCTGCCATTGAGTCACAGGAGTAAGGCATTTTATTTTGAACATCCCTGGCTATCTTGAATGGCATTCAATGGAAATAGGGGGTGGGGTGGTTCAGTTGCCATCGCAACAGCCAATGAGAACCCAGCATTGCTTCTTCATACAAAGGCCCATCGACTGAAGGTGCTGTTCATGCAGTTCGGGCAAAAGGTGGGCCACCTCAGGAATCAAGGACCTCCCGAAGAAGGCAACAGTCCTAGTGATTGGCCTGCTAGCACACACATGTGGTTGCTAGATCCCAGACCAGTGACGGCAGGAGGTTGGTCAAAGAGTGCAAATTTTGGGGAGGTGGGAGGGGGATAACTTGATGGGTATGGGGCTGAAGAGTCACAAGGGTTGGGAAGGGTAAGGTGTTCTTGCAGCAAATCCTGCCTTCCAATCTGTGTCCCTTGATCAAAACTGAGTGATTTGAAGGAGGGAGGGGTGCCATTCTCTTTCCCTGGAATGGCATCAATAAACCTGTCACATTTTCACAACTTTCCCTCATAGGATTTGAACTCACAGGCTGCAGTAGCATGTCCACGGGAGGAAGGCAGCACACTATCAACTGGGAAGAAGACAGCGCAGCACATTATATCTGAATCTTTGTCATGTTATTATTCAAGAAAAAAACACCAGAAGTAATCCCTGCTATTGTTATTTGAGTTGGTGCTTCATAAATGAACAATATATTGCCGTTTCGCTCCTTTGTTCAATTTGCTGTCAAATTGAATAAAAATGGATGATACAGTTAGAAAACACAGATTTAAACTGATCTGAACACCCTTATTAAAATTTAATACTCTTATTAAAATTTAACACCCCTATTAAAATTTAACATCCTTATTCAAAGGGTACAAATTATTGACACAATCAGGCACATTGACACAAACTGCACCCAAAATTCCTTCCGTTTATGTATTGCCTTTTTAAAAAAATTTCGACTCAGATATCTTCGACGTAAAAGATATCAGGAATCTGCAGAGTCAGCCAGCATTTTAGAAGACAATTTTGTATAAAAGTTTTACTTTTAATACATTCCTTATTGTATTGTATTGAAAACTAGCAATCACCTAGAGAATTAAAAGGAGCTTTATCTCAAAAACAAATTATTAAATATCTATTTCATCATTTGTGAGTAACCTGGTTTTAACTAGTGCAGAACCTTTCGCTCCTTATAGTCGTGAACGGTAGTTAGTTTCATTGTAAAGAAAACCCAACATTCTTAACAGTGCCTTTGCATGCAAAACTGTGAAATGGTTTAGAAATTAGTGCAATTTGTGAAAACAGGCGATGTGGTGACTAACTTGTTCCATGAGCAGTGCTGGCCACTGAGTCCATCGCTTTTGAGTATATTGTGCACATTCAGCAAAACTGCATAATATTTATTTTGTAAAGGTGGCAAAGTTGATATTTTTGAGTAATGTCTTCAAAGCTTGAGTGTGATTTCAGCACCAAAGGTGAAGTGTGGAAATGTGTGTGGGATGTATTTGGAAATGAAGATGTGTGTGTGATGTAATTATGTCTAATATCCTGCCTGCTTCACAACAGAACTATGCAGAAGGAAACCAGCATGCACAACTTGTCAATCAGAAATTTCACGTCTACATAGTACTTTTCATAGAAACCCTACATTGTGAAAGCAGGTCATTTGGCCCATTGAGTCCACACCCACCCCCTGAAGCGCATCCCGCCCAGACCCTAAAACCTTGCAGTTACTATGACTAGTCCACCTTGCCTGCACATCCATAGACATCACATATGGCCAATCCACCCAACCTGTGCACCTTTGGACTGTGGGAGGAAACCCACGCAGATACGTGGGGAACATGCAAACTCCACACAGACAGTAGCCTGAGGGTGGAATTGAACCCAGGTCTGTGGTGCCGCAGTGTTCACCACTGAGCCACCCTGTGGTAAGGTTTCAGGTTTTCAAATAGTAAAGCAACCCAGCGTTCAACTTAAAACTCAAAGCAAACCTTGACTGCATTTCCAGCTGGCCTTTCTGTTGGCACTGTTGTTGTACTTGTTGGTGAGGCTGGCTGCAGGGTGTGGTATGCTGCTGTTGCTGGGTGCCAGCTTGATATTGATGCTGAGGGTGATGATGCTGGGGCACCTGCTGTGGACATACAAGTGAAGATGGCTGTTGTTGTTTTTGCGTCTGCTGTTGCTGCTGTTGCTGCTGCTGCTTATATCGTGAAAGACTGAAGAAGAGACCCAAGATGGCTTTCAAATTCCCATTTCGGATTTCTGAAAGAGACCAAACATGAACAATTCACCGCAAAGTTCCACAAAACAAGAAAACCTCAATTCATTTATCTCTGTTAAAAATTGTCAAGTGACCAGATAATTTTGTAAAAGCAAAGTACTGTGGATGCTGCAGATCTGACATGAAGTCAGAAAACACTGGAGAAAGTCAGCATTGAGAGAGAAACAGAGTTAATATTTAAAGTCCAATATGACTCTTCTTTGATTGATTGATTGATTTATTGTCATGTTTAACGAAGTACAGTGAAAAGCATTGTTCACGAGCATCCATGCAGATCACAGTAAGTAAGGATGTACAGATCGGAGGTTGTAAAAAAACTTAAGACAGGGACATACAGGTTATATTGCACAGGGTGTGCGCAAGGTGAGATCAGCGTTAACAAGATCAACATTATTTGGGACGAGAGAGTCCATTCTTCAGTCTAATAATGGCTGGGATGAAGCTGTTCCTGAACCAGATGGTGCGTGTGTTCAGGATTCTGTATCTCCTGCCTGATGGAGGAGGTTGTAGGAGAGCATTATCAGGGTGGGATGGGTCTTTGATGATGTTAGCAGCCCTTCTGCGGCAGTGAGCTGTGTAAATGGAGCCCATGAATGGGAGATTGGCTTCCATGGTGGTCTGGGCAGTGCACACAACCTTTTGTAATCTCTTACTGTCCTGAGCAGAGCAGTTGCCGTATCAGGCCATTATCCACCGGATAGCATGCTTTCAATGGAAGTCTTTATGTAATGGCTCTCATTTCTCTGGATTGTCCACACAACATCCATAAATAAATCTGCTCTGATACTTCTCAGCTTATATTTTCTGACAGCAGCTGGTGGCATTATTTTAATTTAAACTTTTCCTTTAAAAAAATTAAGCACTGACAACTATACGGTTTATTACACATTGAATTAGCATTCACATAGCATCAAAATTCAGGATTTAAAGAGCTGACTGAAACTCACAACCACTTCACAGTGACTACCTACTTCCACTATCTCTTTCCCTACTTTCTGGGATACGGTTGGAAGACCACAAGGATATCTCAAACACCCTGCCTCAGTATTCTGGGGGCTGAATGGATCATTTTATTGGAGGGCGCCAAAGCTGAGTGCAATCCAGCTCTCACCCTCTCCCACAACCTATGCTGGCCCTCTTTCATTTTCACGGAATCAGCAAAATGTTTAAACAACATGGGGTTCATGGCCTCTCATGTGTTTTGAATCCTGATCTGAAAGTGAGAATCTTTTGAAAAAGATTCAGAATTCAGAATTTCTTGCCCATGCCTTCCATGCCAAGCCATGCTCTTCCACCTACCCTCATGGCTCCTCACACTCTTTACTTCAAGCATTATTAAGGCTGAGAGCTGAGACATCCATTGGGACAAAGAACAAAGACAATTACAGCACAGGAGCAGGTCCTTCGGCCCTCCAAGCCTCTGCCGATCCAGATCCTCTATCTAAACCTGTCGCTTGTTTTCTCAGGATCTGTATCCCTTTGCTCCCTGCCCATTCATGTACCTGTCTAGGTACATCTTAAATGACACTATCGTGCCTACCCCACCACCTCCACTGGCAACGCATTCCAGGTACCCACCACTCTCTGTGTAAAGAACTTTCCACACATATCTCCCTTAAACTTTTCCACTCTCACTCATTACCCCTAGTAATTAAGTTGCCCATTCTGGGAAAAGGCTTCTTGCTATCCACCCTGTCAATACCTCTCATGATTGTGTAGACCTCAATCAAGTCCCCCCCCAACCTCCGTCTTTCTAATGAAAATAATCCTAATCTACTCAACCTCTCTTCGTAGCTAGCACTCTCCATACCAGGCAACATCCTGGTGAACCTCCTCTGCATCCTCTCCAAAACATCCACATCCTCTTGGTAATGTGGTGACCAGAACTGTATGCAGTATTCCAAATGGGGCCAAACCAAAGTCTTATACAACTGTAACATGACCTGCCAACTCCTGTACTCAATACCCTGTCCAATGAAGGAAAGCTTGCTGTATGCCTTCTTGACCACTCTATTAATCTGAAAATGTGTTGCTGGTTAAAGCACAGCAGGTCAGGCAGCATCCAAGCAACAGGAAATTCAACGTTTCGGGCCAGAGCTCTGGCCCGAAACGTCGAAACCTGCTGTGCTATAAACCAGCAACACATTTTCAGCTCTGATCTCCAGCATCTGCAGACCTCACTTTTCACTCTATTAATCTGCATTGCCACGTTCAGGGTACCATGGACCTAAACACCCAGATCTCTCTGCACATCAATTTTCCATTTACTGTATAATTTGCTCTTGAATTGGAACTTCCAAAATACATCACCTCACATTTGCTCAGTTTGAACTCAACCTGCCATTTCTCTGCACAACTTTCCAATCTATCTATATTTTGCTGCATTCTCTGACAGTCCCCTTGACTATCCACCAATCTTAGTGTCATCTGCAAACTTGCTAATCAGATCACCTATACCTTCCTTCCAGATCATTTATGTATATCACAAACAACAGTGGTCCTAACATAGATCCTTATGGAGCACCACTGGTCACAGTTCTCCATTTTGGGAAACTCCCTTCCACTACTACTCTCTGTCTCTTGCTCCCCAGCCAGTTCTGTATCTATCTAGCTAGTACACCCTGGACCCAGCCTACCACGGGAACCTTATCAAACACCTTACTGAAGTCTATTTACAGCCCTCTCATCATCAATCAACTTTGTCATTTCCTCAAAGAATTCTATTAAATTGGTAAGATATTACCTTACCTGCACAAAACCATGTTGTATGCCATCTGATAAATTCATTTTTTTCCAAATGCAATAGATCCAATCTCTCAAAGTCTTGTCCAGCAGGTTCCCTGCTACTGACATCAGGCTCACTGGTTTATAATTATGTGGATTATCCCTGCTATCCTCCTTAAACAAGGGGACAACATTAGCAATTCTCCAGTCCTCTGGGACCTCACCCCTGTTCCAGGATGCTGCAAGATATCTGTTAAGGCCCCAGCTACTTCCTCTCTCACCTCCTTCAGTCACTTGGGATAGATCCCATCTGGACCTGGAGACTTGTAGTTCATGGAGTGTTGAAATTGCTGACCCCAACTGAAAACAGTACTTGGCACTTATTGATTCACAATGTACACGAGATGAAGAGGTTTTAGGTTATAGTTTCTGCTGTTACACATTTGAAGAATTTGGATAATTAACACTTTTATTGGTCTATAAACGCAGCTTTTTAAAAATATATGCCTTTATCACTCCAGGGTTGATTGGTTCTGATCAGAGTTATATTGGGTGACTGGGTACGGCAATGCCACCGATTAGCATGGGAGGGGCAGTATGTGTGAGAGGCAGGTAGTTGGGAGAAGGGATGTGGATTACTGGGCCATGATGGGGCATGGGAACTATTTGGGAGTGAAGAGGTTTGTAAGCCAAAGTGCAATTCTTTATTTTGGCATTATTAATACAACTGGAGCAAGCATTCAGGTAGATGCTTTCCAGGCATGGGTCCTGACTCCTGCTTCCCTAGAATGAATGCCCTGCACTTCTTCCTAAGATAGGTGCACGAAACCAGGTTACTTTCCCAACTCTCACCACCCATCTCAAAGTTCAGTATCCACACCATTCATTCTATCTTACTGTTACTCTACTTCCACAATCTGTTCATTCCTCGAAACAGCTTTTGTTTAAAGCATGGACTTTTGAACAGCATTTAAGAAACTATGGAAAAAAAGGGCTGGCCTACAATTGAAACAAAAAGTTAAAGGATTTAAGTTTTTTTCCCCATATGTAGAATTCTTTTTAACATGGCAGCAATACCTGGTATAATTACAGCATTTAAGAGGCATCTGGAAGGGTATATGAATAGGAAGAGTTGAGAGGGATTTGGGCCAAGTGCTGACAAATGGGACTAGATTAGGATATCTGGTCGGCATGGACGAGTTGGACCAAAGGGTCTGTTTCTGTGCTGTACTATGTCTATGACTCTAAAATTACCCACAAAATTGACATAAAATTGTAAGGAACTAGATAGCAATAGTTTCATTCACACAAGTAAATTTAGCTCCTGTTCTCTGGATTTACAACCAGAAGGAAATCCGAGAAGTGTGCGTGACTCCCTCAAGGAAGCAGGAAATAAATCATCTTGGTAATTTCCACAAACCCCCAGGGTTTTGAGTTGCCACCGTTGCATGCCTCCTCTTGAGATGGATTTAAAATCTTTGCAAAAACCATGATGATAAACAGATTTCCAAACCCTACTGGCACCGGGTCAAAAGTTGTGAGGAAACAAATTAAGATTCACGCAGTTGTGTTGTAACCTGTGGGATTCCTATATTTACATTTAATATAATTTATTATAAGTTTGGGTTTCTGGTTTTTGTTTGGTGGTTTTCTGAAGTTAATAATTAACTTGTAAGTATTTTTGTAGCCGTGGTGATTTCTTTTAAAAATGTTTGAGGCATAACTTTCGAGTGAGTGGTCAGCATTCACCACAAATGGATTTTGTTTTTGTTTATCTTAGATTGCTTTGCAACACAACAAAGTCAGTAAGTGATTTGAGAATTTTTAAAGACTTCCGCAATTTTTATTTAATGCTTAAGGGAAAAACCCATAACTTAGGGAGGAGATTTCAGTTTTACATGGAGTGCTGGAGTTCCTATGTCCCATCAGGATGAAGCTATCTGCAGTTTCACTCTAAACTCTGAAACCAAAACTGACTTATTCATTCTACATTGTTAGACACAGGGACTCTAGAGTGAGTATTCCATGAGCATAATTGAAAAAGTTAGCACTGTTCTCCTTGGAAAGAATGTTGAGAGAATATTTACTCAAGGTTTGCAAAATTATGAGTGGGCTAGATCGAGTAGAAAGGGAGGAGCTGTTCCCATGCCCAAAAGAAAAAAAGAACCAGATTTAAAGGGATGTGCAAACAAAGCAAGCCTGTGGTCATGAGAGACAAAGAACCTTTTCCACTCAGTGAGTAGGGGATGGAATGCATTGCCTGGAAATGCGATGGAGGCAGATTATAGAGAATCGTAGAGTCCTACAGCACGCAGACAGGCCCTATACTCCAAACTGGTCCATGCTGACCACGCTAACACCATTTCTCTCCATTTAGCCCATATCCTTCTAATCCTTTCCACTCCATGTATTTGTCCAAATATTTTTTAAATGTTGTTAATGTATCTGCCTTAACCATTTCCACTGGCAGCTCATTCTGTATCTGTACCACCCTCTGTGTAAAAAGGTTGCCCCTCAGGTTCCCTTTTATTCTTTTCCCTCCAACCTTAAACTGATGCCCTCTAGTCCTCAATTTTCCACCCCTGAGAAGGAGATTGAGTGAATTCACCCTATCCATGCCTCTTATACTTTTCTATAAGATCCCCCTCAGTCTCCTGTGCTCTAAAGAAAAATGTCCTCCCTATAACTCAGACAGTTGAGTTCTGGCAACATCCTTGTACATTTCTTCTGCATTCTTTCCAGTTTAATAACATCCTTCCTATAGTAAGGTGACCAAAACTGAACACAATAGTCTAAGTGCGGCCTCACCAATGTCCTGTACAACTGCAACATAACTTCTCAACTTCTATACTCAGTGCTCTGACTGATGAAGGCCAGTGTGCCAAAAACCTTCCTCGTCAACCTGTGACTCCACTTTTAGAGAACTGTGCACCTGAACTCCAAGGTCCTTCTGTTCTATTATGCTCTTTAAGGCCCTCCCATTCACCATGAAGCTGCTCCCTTCATTTGACTTTCTAAAATGCAAGACCTCACACTTATCCATTTGCCATTTCTCAGCCCATTTCCCCAGCTGATCAGGGTCCTGCTGCAATTTCTGATTATCTTCATCACTACCCAATATACCACCTATTTTAGTGTCATTTGTATACTAAATAATCATTGCTATAGATAACAAACAGCAATGGGCCTGGCACTGTCCCCTGAGGCACTCCACTAGTCAGAGGCCTCCAGTCCAACAAATATCCTTCCACTAATACCCTCTGCTTCCTGCCATCAAGCCACTTGCGTATCCAATTTGCCAGTTCCTCCTGGATTCCAAGGTAGACACGGAGGCTGGAAGAACACAGGAAGACAGGCAGCATCAAGAGATGGAGAAGGTGTAACTCTTCTTCAGGATTGGGGTGAGGGGGTTGGGTGTAGGGGAACTGCAGATAAAGGGAGTGGAGAGGGAACGGTGGTGAAGTGGGGATAGGCGAAGACAGGTAGAGGGTCAATGGGAAAAATGAATCTGGTTGGTGGCAGGGAGGACTGGAAGGGAGGGGGAGAGGCTGTGAAGGGAGTCGGGGAGGGGAAGGGAGGTTATTTGAAATTGGAGAACTCAATGTTGAGTCCTCTGGGCTGGAGGATGCCCAGGGGGAAGACGAGGTGTTGTTCCTTCAATTTGCGGTTTGGTTTGTTGTGGCAATGGAGGAGGCCAAGAATGATCATGTCGGAAAGGGAGTGGGAGGGGAATTAAAATGGGCGGTGACTGAGAGGTCAGGCTGGTCCCAGCAGGCCCAGCTAAGATGCTCGGAGAACCATTCCCTAAGTTTATGTTTGGTGTCTCCGATATAGGGAAGACCACATCGGAAACACCTGATGCAGTAAACTAGGTTGGAGGAGAGGCAGGTGAACCTCTGTCTCACCTGGAAGGACTGTTTGGGGCCCTGGATAGAGATGAGGGGGGTGTAAATTTATTCCAGTTGCAGGGAAAGGTACCTGGGGTCTTAGGGGGGTTGGTAGGGAGAGTGACACAAACCAAAGACTGGCGAAGGCAATGTTCTGTGCAGAGGGCAAACAGGGGTGGGGTGGGGAAGATGTTCTTGATGGTGGGGTCTAGTTGGAATTGGCGGCCATGTTTCTGGCTGATGCATTGGGTGTGGCGACTGGTGGGATGGAAGGTGAGGACAATCTTTATTTCATTTGGAGGGAGGGTGTTAGACCAGTGGAACAGGGAATCAGGGTGGTGTGGTGAAAGGCTGTCCTGATGACAGGGTGGGCAAGCATGTTGTTTGAAATTGGTGGACATCTGGGATGCTTGGGAGTGAAATATCTCCTCACCTGAGCAGATGCTGTAGAGGCAGAAGAATTGGGAGAACGGGGTGGAGTTCTTGCAGGATACTGGCTGAGAGGTGGTGTAGTCCAGGTAGATGTGAGAGAGTCTGTGGAGACTGTTGCCAGAGATATAAATGGAGAGGTCGGGAAAGGGGAGGGAGGTGTCCAAGGTGAACCAAGTGAATTTGAGGGTGGGATGGAAGTTGTGGGCGAAGTCAATGAACTGGTCCAGTTCAGCCTGAATTCCATGCAATCTAACCTTCCAGAGCAGTCTACCATGTGGAACCTTATCAAAGGCCTTACTGAAATCCATATAGACCACATCTACAGCTCTGCCCTCATCAACCTTCCTGGTTACTTCATCAAAGAACTCTAACAAATATTTGAGACATGATCTCCCAAGCTATGCTGACTATTCCTAATCAAACCCCGTCTTTTCAAATGCATGTACAGAGGAACCTCAGTTTTCCGAACGATATTTTGTTCAGATAATTGATTATTTGGTTAATTGATTCAATGCCTCTCCTTTGGGGCTCGGAGTTTTCTGAAGTTCCCTTTCTCCTCGCTCTGCCTGCCTTGCTCCCCCTCTCGGTCTCAGGGTTTGTTTCTGAGCAGACACAAGGGATCTGCTGCATTGCTGAAGCTTCCGCACCCACCCCTAGCCCCCAACCCCATCAGTTCAAAGGGATTGTCACAGCCAGCACTTGCTCGATCCACTCCCCATTCAGGAGGCCAGGCAGCAGCGAAACGCGCATGAGCCCCCGCCACCCCCAGCCCCATCCAACCCCACCCCTACCCCATCCGCCCCAAACCCCAGCCAATTCCACCCCCATCCATCCCACCACGCTCCACCCCCAACCTCGACCAACCCTGCTCCCAGGCGCCCTCCAACCCTGCTCCCTACCCCCACCCCCAACCCTGTCCAACCCCACACTCCTTTCCGCCCACACCCCTAACCTTGTTCAAACCCACCCCCCCATCTGCACCACCACTCCCCGTCTGCCCCAACCCCCGACCCCTGTGCGCCCCACCCAATCCTGTCCAACCCCAACCCCTCCCGTCCGACCTGGCTGCCCCACGCCCCTAACTCCCATCAGCCCACCGCCCCGTTCCCCTCCCCCCCCCACCTTGGGGACAGCTGGACTGGACACCAACAGTAAGACTACTGCCACCTTTGGTGGGGTGTAAGTCTCAAAATAGCACACACGTGTGTATATACACACACACGCACACACACACGTGTGTATACACACACACACACACACACACACACACACACACACACACACACACACCTTCTTACTGCAACTTTTTGACTGTACAGAGAGATTATCTGGGGAAGGGGGTGTGAGTTTCGGATACATCCCTGCGTAGAACTCCAGGCAAGGTGTGTGAGGGGTGGGGCATGGTGCCTGGGCTCCCAACGATGTCCAGGACTGTTCTCCGTAGCATTGAATTGAGCCGAGTTCATTTTTAATCATGGTAAACAAAAGACACGATCCGTCTTGGAAACATCTCTTTGATGTAATGTTTCTATCAGGACCTTGAGAGCGTCTTCGGATAATCCGAAATTTGGATAATTAATATTCAGATAATCGGGGTTGCTCTGTATATCTTATCTCAGAATCTTCTCAAGTAACTTAACTACCACAGATGTTAAGCTTATTGGTCTATGGTTCCCAGGTTTCTTTACAGCCCTTCTTGAATCAAGGTCCATCATTCACTCCCCTTCAACTGAGGAATTCAAGATGGCACTGGATGATTATTTAGATTGAAATAGAGATATGGGGAAAAGGCAGAACATTGGTGCTAGACAATCGAACTGGTGGAGGCGTGATGGACCAAAGGGCCTCCTTCAAGACCGTTAACAATTCTGTGATTCTCGGTGGTGTTTTGGGTACTGCCCTGGGATACTATGCAGAAGTTGTTTTGTTACTTTTCAATTGATAAAAGAGTGTTTTTGGATTAATGGGTTTATACTTTTACTGCAAATATTTGAGTTGGTGCTATAAGCAGATGGTTTGATTTCATCTAACTTACATTCTCTTTCTCGTTAATAGATTTCTGCATTACTGTTAAAGCAAGACCTGCAGCATTACCTGCTTATTTTTAAGTGAAAGATCACTTTGTTAAAACTGAAAAAAATCAAAATATGAAGCCAGGTCTGTGTCTTGGATTTGACATGTTTAATAATAACATAAGATGGAACATAACACAGTCTTAGAATTTGCTCAGCATCAATAGAACAAACAAGTCAGACCTTCATCAGAAATCAAATATATTGCCTTCAGCTACTACCTGGCTTTCTGTCACAGAGATTTACAAAGAAGTGAGGGATAATACAGTTGTTTAAATGTACTTGGAATGGATTTTGACTATAGTTTTGTTGATGGCCTATCAGAGTTTATGAAACCCACCTGTTGCAAATGGCTTTAATGCAAGAAGTTATAAATGAGACTGTTGTGAGTCTATTGCACCTAACTCTTGAAGCCAAGTCAATGAGCAACAATTTTTTGCAGTAGCAATAGTTATTTGGTAGAGAGAGAAGAGGAGATTTACCAGGATGCTGGACAGTTTCAGCGATGAAGAGAGATTGGAAAGACAAGGATTGTTTTCCTCAGAACAGAGCAAGTTAAGATAAATTGTGATGTGTAAAATTATGAGGAGCACAGATAGGGTAGACATGAAGAGACCTTTTCACTTGGTGGAGGGATCAATAACCAAGGGATGTTGATTTAAGGTAAGGGTTAACATAAAAGGAACTAGTGGAAGGTCGATGAGATGGGCTTTTTTAGAAGTAGCTTGGGTGTAATCTCAACAGAGAACAGGACATTCTGGATTTGGTGATGCGTGATGAGGCAGACTTGATTAATGTGAAAGAACCCTGTGGGCCAGTGACCATAATATGATAGAATTCACCCTGCAGTCTGAGAGGGAGAAGCCAGAATCAGATGTAACAGTATGACAACTGAGTAAAGATAACTACAAAGACATGAGAGAGGAGCTGGCCAGAGTTGAATGCACGGGGAGTCTTCCAGGGAAGAGGGTAGACAGCAATAGTTTCTGGGGGTAATTCGGGAGGCACAGCAGGAATTCATCCAACAAAGACAAACATACTAAGGAAAGGATGAGGCCAACCCTGGCTGACAAGGAAAGTCAGGAACAACATCAGAACAAAAGGAAAACCATACAACAGGGTGTAGGGTGGTGGGGTGGGGGGGTTGCTCTTCGGGGGGGTTAGTGTGGACTTGTTGGGCCAGGGGACCTGTTTCCACACTGTAGGGATTCTATGAGGTGGTGCAGATTAGTGGGAAGCTAGAGGATTGGGAAGCCTTTAAGAACCAACAGATGACACTTAAAAAGCAATGAGGAGAGTAGATGAAATATGAGGATAAGCTAGCTTGTAATTGAAAAGAAGATTGCAAGAGCATTTTTAGATATCTAAAAGGTAAGAAAGAGGCAAGAGTGGACAGTGGACTGATGGAAAATGGGACAAAGGAATTAGTAATGGGGAATGAAGAAATGGCAGAGGAACTGAATAGATATTTTCCATCAGTTTTCACATTGGAAGACAGCAGTAGCATACCAGAACTTCAAGAGAGTCTAGGGGGCAGAGGTGAGTGCCGTTGTTATCACTAAGGAGAAGATGTTGGGGAAGCTGAAAGATCTCTGAAGGTGGAGAAATCATCGAGAGCAGATGGACTAGCCCCAGGTGTCTGAAGGAACTAGCTGAGGAGATTGGAGAGGTATTGGTTGTGATCTTTCAGGAATCACTGGAGTCATAGAGGATTCCAGGGGACTAGAAAATGGCTAATGTAACATTTCTGTTTAAGAAGGGAGGGAGACAGAAGGTTGGAAACTTTAGGCTGGTTAGCCTGACTCTATCATTGGTAAGATTTTACAGTCCATTATTAAGGAGGAGATTATGGAGTACTTGGAAGAGTTTGGTAAAATAGAGCTGAGTCAGCACAGCTTCATCAAGGGAGGTCATGCCTGACAAATCTGTTAGAAGTCTTTGAGGTGGGAATGACCAAGTGAGACAAAGGAAAGCCAGTGGACTTGACCAATTTACATTTTGAGATGGTCTTTGACAAAGCTGCTAAATAAGGTGAGAGCCCATAGTGTTAGGAGCAAGGCACTGGCATGGATAGAAGGTTGGCTGACTGGTGGAAAGCAGCGAATGGGGATAACAGGGTCTCTTTCAGGATGAGAGTTGATGGTTAGGGGAGTTCCACAGGGGTCGGTGTTGGGACCACAACTATTCATATTATACATTAACAATATGGATGAAGGAATGGAGGACGTTGTTGTTAAGATTGCAGATGACACAAAGATAGGTAGAGGGACAGATCATGTTGAGGAGATGGGAAGACTGCAGAAGGACTTGGACAGGTTACAAGACTGGGGAAAGAAGTGGCAGATGGAGTATAATCTGGGAAAGAGTAAGGCTATGCATTTTGGTTAGAAGAATAGAGGTGTAGGCTACTTTCTAAATGGGGAAAGGCTTTGGAAATCTGAAGCATAAAGGGATTTAGGAGGCCTACTTCAGGGTACTCAGGTATGCAGGTTCAGCTGGCAGTTGGTATGTCAAATGCAATGTCAGCATTCATTTTGAGAGACCTAGAATACAAGAGCCAGGGATATACTGCTGAGGTGTATCAGCCTCTGGTCGGACGGCACTCGGAATATTTTGAACAATTTTGGGGCCTGTATCTAAGGAAGGATGTGCTGGCATTGGCGGGGGTCCAGAAGAAGTTTACAAGAGTGGTCCCAGGGATGAAGGACCTGTCAGTTGAGGAGTGGTTGAAGACTCTGAGACTGTACTCAACAAAGTTTAGATGGATGAGGTGGGGGAGGGATTGGATTGAAACTTACAGGATCCTGCGAGGCCTGGATTCAGTGGACATGAAGAAGATGTTCAAACCAGTAGGAGAGATAAGGACCCAAGGGCACAGCCTCAGAGTGAAGGGACGATCCTTTTGAACTGAAATGAGGAGAAATTTCTTCAGCCAGAGGGTGGCTAATCTGTAGAACTCATTGCCAAAGAGGGCTGTGGAGGCCAAGTCATTGAGCATATTTAAGACGGTCTACAGGAATCTCAGGGAGAGAGATAAGTTCTTGATGGCAGGATATTGGGGTTGAGAAACATATCAGCCATGATCAAAAAGTGGAGCTGACTGAATGAACCAAATGACCTAATTTTGCTCCTGTATCGTACTGTCTTATGGTTAAGGAGCAGGAGGCATAGAGGAAATGTGAGGACATTTTTTTTCATCCAGAGGTTGGTGGGAATCTAGCCCTCACTGTCTAGAAGGGTGGTAGGGGAAGATTCAAATGTGTCATTGTCCATTTGTGATTCCGAGGGATGCAAGGCTCTGAGCCAAGTGCTGGAAAATGGGATTGCTTTTGACTGGCCAGATGCAATGAACTGAAGGGCCTTTGTCTGTGCTCTAGACCTCGAACACTCTGTATATACAATGTAGTTTCTTACCTTCTGCAGAAAGACCCTGTATATTCACACCTTTGGCAGCCAAGAAACTCAGGCACACATCAATATTTTCAATCTGCAGAAGGACAAGAAGAAAAATTTCAATCATGAGTTCTTGGGCAATAAAAGGTTTAAAGATAGGATAAAGTTAGTACATTGAGTACAGGAGTTGCAGGTTTTTGCAAATGTAGATCTTCCATGTAAAACTGAAAAAAAACAATTGCCTAAAATGTATCAATTCATAGCATACAGTTTACAAGTATCGTGATATCCCCCCATCCAACAATTCCTCCTCACTGCTGGAGCAGAGACTAAGTTGGCATAGCAGATAAAAACAGAAATTGCTGGAAAATCTCAGCAGGTCTAGCAGTTTCTGAAGAGGGAAATCAGAGTTAACGTTTCAAAGTTAACAAAGTTCTTCAGAAGTTCTGAAGTAGAGTCAACGAGACCCAAAACGTTAACTCTGATTTCTCTCTACAGAAGCTGCCAGAACTGCTGAGATTTTCCAGCAATTTCTGGTTTGCTTCAGATTTCCAGCTTCATTTATTTGTCTAGCATGGAGATACACTCATTAAATTGATAAACTCCAACCACATCAAGTCAGAAAGACACAACAGGAAGAGAACTTCAAAGGGAAGATATACAAGTGAAGAAAAATGCAAGTTTATTGACTGCAACTATGGTTTTTGTTTAACACAGTTACTCCACAACACAAACATTAAATGGTATTAACTTCACGAGTACAATAACAACTCAGCTCAAGACATAGAAAGTCTGAAGTGCAAGTTGTTTGAACTTGACATCTAAAGGTACTCATTGTTAGCAATCACACACTATCGAGTCTCATTGTCTACTGAGGAAATTCTGTGACACTGGTCCTGGGATCTGTTGGTCCTTGTGTTGCTGAATCCTGGAGCCATATCTCACACCACACACCTGCCTGGTGTTTCCGGAAGGTGGAATTGGTCCTTGGCCTCAAGATCCCTGGCATTCTTTTCTCTAGTTCCTTTTCCATAATTCCTCTTGCTAATGGGAGTTCTCAAAGAGCTGTGTCCCTTCATACTGGAATTTCCTCGAAATGGGTTTCTTCTGAAGGAGGTCTCCCACACGTTGATGTCCATGTTGCATATCTTGAGGGAAACTTGCAAGAAACTTGTCTTCCTCTCTTTCGAGTGTCTTCCTTGAGTTGGGTGAAGATAATTAGCTTTGATAATGGGAACTCACATATGTCAAAAAGCGTGGTGCTGGAAAAGCCCAGTCGGTCAGGCAGCACCTGAGGAGCAGCAGAGTCGACGAGTCAAGCATAAACTTTTCATCATCAATACTTCCTCATTATGATGAGTAGCTTATGCTTGAAATGTCGATTCTCCTGCTCCTCGGATGCTGGCTGACCGGCTGTGCTTTTCCAGCACCACACTGTTTAACACTGAACTCCAGCATCTGCAGTCCTCACTTTCTCCTGGAGCTCACACTTGATAAGCATGTGGCTGGCTGAGCGGAGTTGGTTTCAGATGATCATGGCCTCGATTCTGGTGCTTTTAACTGCTTCAAGGACACTGCTGTTAGTATTCCCATCCTCTGAGATAACGCGGAGAATCACTAATGCTTAGTGAAAGCATGCAGGTTACTTTATCGCACTATATTAAGTAAACAAGATCCTTTTGGATTGTGTAACAAGGTGAACACCATTTGAATAACACGATCCTTTAATATGCCTGATCTCACTTTTCATATGCTTGCAATATGGAACAAGCTGTCAGAGGAGGTGTGGAGGCAAGTAAAGTGCAAGGGATATGAGCAAATGCTGGCAAATGGGACTAGGTCAGATTGGGATGTCTGGTCAGTGTGGATAAGTTGGACCAAAGTGTCTGTTTCCATGCTGTATGACTTCTCTGTGAACTCTTCTGATGCCATGTGTAGCAGCATAAATCAAATGGAGGAAATATTTCCTCTTTAGAGGGGGATAAGGTACAGGATGATTGAAATGCAAACAAATTTCATCAAAGATTTGAAAATAGTTTTAGTGTTACTCAATTCAAATGTAATAACACACAGTCCAAAGATACGCAGGTCAGGTGAATTGGCCATGCTACGTTGCCCATAGTGTTAGGTGCATTAGTCAGAGGGAAAAGGGTCTGGGTGGGTTGTTCTTCGGAGGGTTGATGTGGAATGGTTGGACCGAATGGCCTGTTTCCACACTGTAGGGAATCTAATCTAATATTAGCTGAACACTAGGGTTCTTCAATCAGCAGACAAAATACAAGGAAGTGACAATTTGCAAAATCATTTACTCTTTATTAACTGGTTGTGGGTCTCACTGGTTGGACCAAGACTTATTGACCAACCCTAATTGCTCTTGAACTGAGTGGCTCTCTCTGCCATTGCAGAGGGAACTGAGAAGTCAATCACATGTAGGCCAGACCAGGTAAAGGATGGCAGATTTCCTCCCCTATATGGTGCTAGTGAACTAGATAGGTTTTCTTGATGATAATCAGTGGCTACCATTAGGGCATGTTCTGATTCATTTCTCAATGAGAAATTTTTATTGAATTTAAAACTGCCCCATCGGCAGCAGGATTTGAACCAATGTCTCCAAAATACAAGTTGCTAGATTGCCACCCTAGTGATGTTGCGACAACACCTACACTGCCTCAATGTAGGCCAACTGCAACTAAAGGCTTGGAAATTGGTCAAGATCTGGGAAATGCAAGACGGAAATCCCAGAAAGAAATTCTTTGAGGTGCCTCCTACATATGTGAATAACCTGTTTTAATTCCTCTTGGTCTTTCCTGGAGTAGAATGCTATGAGCCAGAACATGATTCAGTCCACACTGGAAAAACCACATCAAGCCAGGCAGATGGAGGTGGAGAAGTCAACGATTCAGGTGTAACCCTTCTTCCGGAAGCCTTCCAGCTACCAATTGGATTCACTTGTTCCATCGACCAACCAGACCATGACCACCAGCTGTGTTCACCTATCACTACCTCACCATTCCACCCCTCCCCTCTTCCCACCCAAAACCCATCCCTCTGCAACTCCCTCTAGCAACACCTCCATTCCTGAAGAAGGGTTATACCCAAAACATTGACCTCTTCACTTCCTGATGCTGCCTGGCTGGCTGTGTTCTTCCAGCCTCCTGCTTCTCTACCTTGGATTGCAGCATCTATAGTTTTTTTTTAATCTCAGTCCCCATTTGGGGGAGCATTATAAAAATTCACTCCCATCCTGAAAGGTTTCAGCGAATTTGCCAAAACAAATCTCCACCAGTCAGAAGATTATATCAAGGATGTCAAGGAAGGAGTTAACCGTGAAGTGTACATTTCTCCTCAGATCGGATTGACAATATAAAATTCTGCCTTCACACTTTCAAGATACTGAAAGCAAAGGAGTTACACAGCTCCGGCAACACAAAAGTTAAAAACAAATGCATTGCAAAAGCACCTTTCACTTCCTCATGGCATCCCACAACACTTCAAAGCCAATTCATCCAATGCCAGCACTGTTACAACATTGAGAGCTGTCACAGCCAAAGTCTCTGCAGCACAGTCCCACAAACAAGAACTGGACCATTTTCTTTTAATTAAACAGATGGAAAAAGTCAAAGTTTAAAGTCTTGTTTGAAAGACAGCATCTCAATGACAAAGCAGTACACCTTCTTGCCATTCTGAAATGTCCATCTGCATTCAAAACCCTATGTTAAAGGTGCTGTGCCATGATGGTCTGACTAAATCCATAATCCTTCTGACAGACGTACCCCTATTGTCATGTTAAAGTATATTGCCTAAATTGGTGTTAGTTCACAATATATAAAGGAAAGTAAATACTATATTTCATGTAGCTATGTGAAGAGTTTCCACTTGTCTTTAGATTCTTGCACTCTTACGTTCACCCATTTTTAAACAAGCCACAACTTCCTCCAGGTAAGACTTCGGCAGGAGTGATGTCATTGGTTTTGCTCCCAGTCACAAACTCTGTACCTTTGCCACTAATACTGGCTGGTACAGTGGCTTAGGGGTTAGCACTGCTACTTCACAGTGTGAGGGACCCGGATTTTATTTCAGCCTTAAGTATCTGTGTGGAGTTTGCACATTCTCACCATGTCTGCCTGGGTTTCCTCTGGGTGCTCTGGTTTCCTCCCACAGTTGAAAGATGTGCAAACTTGGTGTACTGGCCATGCTGCATTGCCCTGTATTATCCAGATGTGCAGGCCAGCTGGGTTAGCTATGACAAATGTAGGTTAGGGGGAAAGCGTGAAGCGGGGTGTAGGGATGCTCTTTGGAGGGTCGGTGCAGACTCAATTGGCTGAATGGTCTCTTTCCACAGGGTAGAGATTCCATGGTACCATTTTCCCTTGAGGGTCACCACCTCCAGTTGAAACAATCTGTAAAATCGCAGCACTCTTTTCTTTAAACAAAAACATATTTATAGGTTGCCACTGGGAAAAGTCAAAACAATCTATCGAAATAAAGTGGATTAAGGTTTGAGGCAGTGAAACATGCCTGATGACTGAGAGAGAGTGGGGCAATGAGATCTGAGTTAATTAGACTAGCGAAGAGCTGATGTAGTACAGGCTTAGCAGCCTCCTTATGTAGAGTTTTGGTTTTTATGTCATTGGAGAGTGATCTTAATCATGAACCTTCTCAATATCCCTTTCCACAAATATAATGATTATTCCTATATTGTTGCTAAGGCTGCAATCAGTTTTTAAAAATATTTACTTACAGGATATGTGGATTGCTGGCTGGGCCAGCACTTATTGTTCATTATAGTTACTCCATGAGAAGGTGGTGGAAATCTGCTTTCTTGAACCACTGTTCACAACCATTTGTTGTGAGTACACCCTTCGTGCCGTAAGGGAGTGTGTTCCAGGATTTTGATCCAGCAACAGTAAAGGAATATTTCAAAGTCAGATTGGTGAGGGCATTGGAGGGAACTTCCACGTGCTGGTGGCCCCGTACTTCTGCTGCCCCTGTCCTTCTAAATGGAAGTGTTTTTTTAAGATTAGATTAGATTACTTACAGTGTGGAAACAGGCCCTTCAGCCCAACAAGTCCACACCGACCCGCCGAAGCGCAACCCACCCATACCACTACATTTACCCCTTACCTAACACTACGGGCAATTTAGCATGGCCAATTCACCTGACCTACACATCTTTGGACTGTAGGAGGAAACCGGAGCACCCGGAGGAAACCCACACAGACACAGGGAGAACGTGCAGACTCCACACAGTCAGTCACCTGAGGCGGGAATTGAACCCTGGTCTCTGGCACTGTGAGGCAGCAGTGCTAACCACTATGCCACCGTTTGAAAGCTTAAGGGTCTTTGGCAAATTTCTATAGTGCATCCTGTAGATGGTACACACTGCTGCTACAAAGCATTGATGGTGGATGGACTAAATATTTGTGAATGTGGTGCCAATCAAGTGGGTTGCTTTGTACTGAATTGTGCCAAGATTGAATGTTGTTGGAACTGCACCCATCCAGGCAAGTTAACAGCCTGGTGAGTATGGCTCAATTACTCATTCACAAACCTGTTAACCCATTTCAGCAGCACCTGTTTCAAACCATCCTCAAATGAACATTCAATGGAGAATTTATTTCACAATATAAACTCCCTCTGCTCCCAGAAGAACTTTGAACCTATGAGTCATTCTCTTTAAAGTGTTTGGTAAACAGAGCCAGAATAAAACAAAAATCATTTAAACGGTTGCTAGGTGTGTTAACAACATGCTGGAGGTTACTCATAGAATGCTAAACATTAAAACTATTTTATGCAATCTGTAGTTTCTTAGCATACAACAGTTTTTAAACAGCTAACTGTTGAACAAATGGAATGCTTGTTCTTACGAAAGCATCAGAATTGACGAAAACATTTGTGATTCATGGTAACACAGCGATTTCTCTGTAAAAATCAATTTCACTACTAATCCTTACCACAGATATACGATACACTCTCAGAATTGTAATGGTTATTTGGAAACATGCCGTCATTGTCTTTATTGGTCAGATCTAACACAAGCCAAAAATAGGGTTGGCTCGTGGTCTGCAGACAGGATTAAGTAACCTGTCTAAATGAAACTGTTCAGAATGAACAAATGCATACAGCAAAAATATGTAGCCTGACGATCAGTTTTTGCAGATTATATGAGGCAGGACAAGACAGAGAGGAAAGCAAACAAAAATGATCATAACGTTTAATCCAATATGGCTGGAATTCCAAAACTAATAGTTAAGTGGTATTGCTAAAGTGCAAAAACTGTACTTTGGAGATAATTAAGGACACTCACCTCTCCAGTAGCAGGCATTGTACTGTGAGGACTCTGGCATCAGAACAGGGGAAATTCAAACTTGATGCCAGTTTCAATTTATGCACTTGTTCCTTGGCAACAGAGAATGCCAGTGTGATGATGTAATGCTGGGTCAGTTCCTGATTACCTGCACGACTGGATCCTAGGTTTAAAGTCAACCACAGAGCCATCAGAGCAACTCTGCAGTATCTGTGCGCTAATAGACATGGGCTATATCATACTGCCTTCAGTTTCAGCACAACAGTGTCTCCTAGCTCATATGAACTCCTAAAATTGTGTTTAATCCTTGCTTCAGGAGGAAAAGAACATTTTCATTTATTTTTCAAAACAAGGTAATTGTTTTATTAAATCGCTAACAGACTATTTTCCACAGATATTCAATGCATGTTTTTCATTCTTCCACAGGATATGGATATTACTGCACTTATCACTCATCCCTAATTGCCCCTTGAGAAGGTAGTGGTGAGCTGTCTTCTTGAACTGCTGCAGTCATTGAGAACACCCTCAGTGCCACAGGAAGGGTGTTCCAGGATTTTGACTTTTTGACGCTGAAGGAATGGCTTCTTGGAACTGCAACAGTCCACGTGTGTTTTATGAGGCAGAATTCCAAAGTGTGGCGAACAGCAATTCCAATGATTGACAAATCAATTACGGTTCCACATGCAGTAATTAGTCATATGATCTCAGAGAGAAAAACAATTCTTTGTACACAATCCTTTCATTGCTGCTGGACTTTTCCCAGAGTTCAATACATTACCACAGTTCAAATACTGACTTCAGGTTTGGCTGGCTCAGTCAAAGCACGCACATCACAGGGTCAGAAAGACAATCTCCATTCCAGATCCATCAGCATATTACTCAGGGTGAAAGTTCCGTGCTTTATTACAGGAGTGTCACATTGTTGGAAGTGCCATTTTCAACTGAGACCCCCAATTGTCCTATCATTGGCCATACTTTATCCCATTGGTACTATTCATAGAAACTAGGAAGGTTTTACTCATGTCCGAGCTACAGTTCTAAACCACCACTGTTTTTATTTGATCATGCTGTGCACAAATCGTCCTTTTCTATATTTTCTATACATATGTTTAATTCATTCATGAGATGTGAGTGTCATTGTCTGAGCCAGAATTTATTGCCCATTTTTAATTTCCCCAAAGGCATTTAAGAGTCATTCACTTTGCTGTGGGTGTCAAATTATCGATAGGCCGGACCAGGTAAGGATGGCAGATTTCCTTCCCTAAAAGACATTAGTGAACAAAGATGGGTCTTTTTTTTATGGCAATTAACGATTGGTTACATGGTTGCCAAATGGCTACTATTTAATTCCAGATTTCTATTAAATTCAGCCTTGGCCATTGTGGACTCTGAACCCACACCATTAGGAAACTATCTTTCATTTGATTTATTACAGACACATGGACCTAAGTACAGTGAAAAGCTTTGTTTTGCGAGCATTACAGGCAGATGATATGGTCTTTAGAAGGAGCAAGGGCAGGTGACAACTGCAAAGGAGGTGTGCAAAGTAAGACCTACATTAACAGGATCAACATAATTTGAAGTTAGAGGAGTCTATGTATCAGTCACATAACAGCAGGGAAGAAGCTGTTCTTGAAACTGTTGGTCAAGTTTCTGTACCTGTTGCCTGATGGAAGAGATTGAAAGAGAATATTGCCTTTGATGATGTTTGATTAGATTGGATTCCCTACAGTGTGGAAACAAGTCCACACCGACCCTCTGAAGAGCAACTCACCCAGACCCATTCCGCTACACTTAACACTACGGGCAATTTAGCATGGCCAATTCACCTGACCTGCACACCTTTGGACTGTGGAAGGAAACCAGAGCACCCAGAGGAAACCCATGCAGACACGGGGAGAATGTGCAAACTCCACACAGACAGTCGCCCAAGGTGGGAATTGAACCGGGGTCCCTAGTGCTGTGAGGCAGCAGTGCTAACCACTGAGCCACCATGCCGCCGTAAAGTTAAAAATCACACAACATCAGGTTATAGTCCAACAGGTTTATTTGGAAGCACTAGCTTTCAGAGCACTGCTCCTTCATCAGGTAAATGAGAAGTGTAAGTGGAGTCCATGAATGGGAGATTGGCTTCTGTGATGGGCTGGGCTGGGCACACAACCTTCTGTAGTTTCTGACAGTCCTGGGCAGAGCAATTGCTATACCAGAATGTTATGCATGCGGATAGAATCCTTCCAAGGTGCATCTGTAAAGATTGGTGAGGTCTTTATAGACATGCTGAATTTTCTAAGCCTGCCCTAAGTTTCCTGAATACAACCCAGGGACACCATAACAAAGCCACTATGCCTTCCATAAGCCACTTGATATGCAGCCACTTTGCAAGCAAGCATTTCCTTAACACAACCTTGTCCATTCATTCCAGATGACAAATATTTTTAATCAACTTGATTAAACAGTCAAGATCACTTCATTGTATATTTAATCTGTATAGTCCTCAAGAAAGCTCATCTTTATTTAAAGTCCAGCACAAGTAAAAATCGTATCTCAAATGGCCAGTTTACCTGACTGAAGGGTTTATGCAGAAAGTTTGCGCTCATTCAGAAAGGTATTGCAATAGTGCAGGAGTGAAAATGGATGCAGATGTTAAAAGCTAGTTATATCTTGGGTTTGTCTGTCACTTAAAAAAATATTCATGTTCCTTGGCCATGACAACTAGATTCAGGTTTACTATTTGTGCATGTTTTTGATATGTCTACCAGAAAGTGAGCTGGAAAAGCTCTGAAGCAAGAAGGAATGGTATTATTTTACATGAACTTCTATTACCATCGGATTTCACAAAGCGTGTTCCAGACAAGGAAATACTTTCTTCAGCGTAATTATCGTTTACGCGACACAGAAAGCTCCCACAAAAATCAATGATTAAGGTGTGAAGGTGGCAAAACAGTCATTTCATGAGGGATGCACATTTAAATCTCATCACGGCAACTGGCACAATTTACATTAATACGTTGGACACAACATTCACGGTGACCATGAAACTACCATCAACTGCTGTAAAATCCCATCAGGATCATTTTAGGGAAGGAAATCTTGCAGCCCCTACCTGGCCTGATCACCACAAAGAACATAGAACAATCCAGTGCAGCACAGGCCCTTCAGCCCTCAATGTTGCACCGAACTGTGAAACCAATCTGAAGCCCATCTAACCTACACTATTCCATTTTCATTCATATGCCTCTCCAATGACCATTTAAATGCCCCTAAAATTAGCAAATCTACTCCTGTTGCAGGCAGGGCATTCCACACCCCTACTACTCTCTGAGGAGGGGTGGCATGGTAGACCAGTGGTAAGCACTGCTGCCTCACAGTGCCAGGACCTGGGTTTGATGCCTGCCTTGGACGACTGTCTGTGTGGAGTTTGCACATTCTCCCTGCGTCTGCGTGGGTTTTCTCCAGGAGCACTGGTTTCCTCCCACAATGCAAAGATGTGCAGGTTAGGTGAATTGGCCATGCTAAATTGCCCATAGTCAGGGGTAAATATAGGATAGGGGAATGGGTTTGGGTGGATTACTCTTCGGAGGGTCGTTGTGGACTTGTTGGGCTGAAGTGCCTGTTTCCACACTGAAGAGAATCTAATCTAAAGAAACTACCTCTGATATCTGCCCTAATATATATCACCCCTCAATTTAAAGCTATGTCCCTCCTGTTAGTCATCACCATCTAAGGAAAAAGGCTCTCATTGTCCACCAAATATAATTTGCTGATTATCCTGTATGTCTCAATTAAGTCACCTCTCAACCTTCTTCTCTCTAACGAAAGCAACCTCAGTTCCTCATAAACCTTCCCTCCAAACCAGGCAACATCCTAATAAATCTCCTCTGAACCTTTTCCAAGGCTTCCACATCCTTCCTATAATGCGGTGACCAGAACTATACATAATACTCCAAGTATGGCCACACCAGAGTTTTGTACAGCTGCAGCATGACCTCGTGGCTCCGAAACTCCATCCCTCTACCAATAAAAGCTAACACACCGTATGCCTTCTTAACAACTCTATCAACCTGGGTGGCAACTTTCAGGGATCTTAGTACCTGGACACTGAGCTCTCTCTGCTCATCTACACTACCAAGAATCTTACCATTAACCCAGTATTCTTTGTTCCTATTAGTCCTTCCAAACTGAATCACTTCATACTTTTCCTCATTTGTCACCTCTCAGCCCAGCTCTGCAGCTTATCTATGTCCCACTGTAACCTACAACATCCTTCTGTACTATCCACAACTCCACAGACCTTAGTATCACCCACAAATTGACTAACCCAAACTTCTACGCCCTCATCCAGGTCATTTATAAAAATGACAACCAGCAGTGGACCCAAAACAGATCTTTGCGGTACACCACTAGTAACCGAATTCCAGGATGAATATTTCCCATCAACGACCATCGCTGTCTTCTTTCAGTTAGCCAATTTCTGATCCAAATCGCTAAATGACCCTCGATCCCATGCCTCCATATTTTGTGCAATAGCCAACTGTGGGAAACCTGATCAAATGCCTTACTGAAATCCATATCCACCATATCAACCACATTACCCTCATCCATCTGGTTGGCCACATGATTCCAGACTCACAGCAATGTGGTTGATTCTGGACCTCTATCTGAGCTAGCAACTCAGGTCAAGGACAAATAGGGATGGGCAACAATCGCTGGCTTTGTCAGTGAGGTCCACATCCCAAGTATGAACAAATCATCTGTCCTCGCAAAGCTGATTGAGGGAAGCAGGGCCATGGCAATAACACTTGGCTCTTCGTTGCAATGGAATCTTTACCCCCCACGAGAAGGGACAACAGACAGCCTCATTTTAAACGAGGGTCTACAACAATGTAGCACTCACTCAGTACGGTGTTGGCGAGTCAATCTGGATGTGAGCACTGAAGCCCTGAAAGGGGACTTGAACTCAGAATCTTCTGACTCCAAGGTGAGAGCATCCCCAGCTGATGAACATCCAACACACAAGAGGGAAGAATTTGTGGTGCTGCCCAGGTTTCCCAGGTGAGTTTGAAGGGCTGAGGAATAATGTTTACTTCCTCCTGTGCCTGAATCAAACCACGGTGGCACAGTGGTTAGCACTGCTACCTCACAGCGCCGGAGACTGGGGTTCAATTTCCGCCTCAGGCGACCCTCTGTGTGGAGTTTTCATATTCTCCCCATGTCTGCGTGGGTGTGCTCTGGTTTCCTCCCCCATTCCAAAAATGTGCAGATTAGGTGAATTGGCCACGCTAAATTGCCTGTAGTGTTAGGTGCAGGGGTAAACGTAGGGGAATGGGTCTGGGTGGGTCCGCTTCGGCGGGTCGGTGTGGACTTGTTGGGCCGAAGGGCCTGTTTCCACACTGTAAGTAATCTATTCTAATCTAAAACTCTCATGGTGCAAAATCAGCTGAACTGAATTTATCCACAGTGAGTTCTGTTTTGGTGGAATGAACATGTGGATAATTCCTGGGTAAAAGAAAACACACTATACAGTAGGAAAGAGCCAAAACTGTTGCGTGATCCCAGGACAGAAAGCTTAGTGCCAGAGAATTTTTAAAAAGCTTCAAAATTAATATCGAAATGGAACATTGGATATCAACCCTGACTGAACAGCTGACCCTTTCCAAACAATAATATGAAATTTAAACTCTGTTTTTAAAAGTGACTTTTACATCCTACAATGAGCAAAATAAGCAGCAATCTATTCAGAACTGCTGCAGGCTAAAGTTCTGGCTTCCTAGAAATAAACTTACCAATGCTCACAGCTACAAGCAGGATTTCATTAGGTGCGGAATCACATGACCAAGTGCACTAATTTGCTACGGTGTTGACTATCAATCAAGTTAAACATTCTTTTCAATCTTCTACAAAAAACCCACCAGTTTTACAATATAAGAATCACTTCCAAGTTTGAACTTACCTTGGTACAACAATTCTCTTCCCTGTATATGAATGACCGTAAAGTCTAGAAGGTGATAGCATGATTCCTGCCATCGAACTCAGAGACATCCAAGCACTTAATAAACAAATCACTCAGACGCGAATTGATTGACAGGGCTTAGTCATGTAACTGTGACCAGTCACTCTTTACTCCTCTGTGAACAGCACTCTTTTTGAGCTACTTATGCTGAAGCAGGATCACAGAATGTCAGGCAGAGTTTTGTTCAAAGAACTTTTCCACTGAATCAATCCATTGGCAGCAAAACATTGTTTTAGCAGCAATACCTAATACAAACTCCCTGGATGCTGCTGACTGAAAGAAACAACTTTTCTGATTTCTGAACCCTTTGGACATTTTTGCCTCCTTCAGATATCAAAAGCATTAATGCCTGTTGAAAATGTACTCAATGCATAGGGAAATTTTGTAAAATGCCATTGGAGCAATGGCCCTATAGTCCAGCCAGACTATAGGGCTACTCTCTCATGAGAGAGAGATGACTGATGGTGGTTTAACCTGAGGGTCAGCACACCTCAGAACAAGGGAGGGGTTGAGCAGGAGAGTCCTTAATGGTAACCCTAGCCTGCCATGCTGCATCACAAACCAGCCATCCAACTAACTGACCCCTGAATTGAGCTTAAATTCAAAGCCATTGAGCAGAGAGAGCAAGGATTGGATACCACAATTTTCATGGTCGTATCTAGGATCCTTCTTATCAAAGATATAGTTCCCCACAGAGCTGAATGGGGCAGAAACATGGTTCATGTGATGAACCTCTTCATTGAGGTTCACATTTCTTGCCAGACATGGATCAAAGTATGCCAAATAATTAACATTTTATGGAATTGTTCCCTTGATGTTTACTAATGGGGAGAGCTGAAGTATCAGGTGAAGTCTGAAAGCACTTTAGTATCGGAAACATTGAAAGAGGGTTCAAATAGTTTGTAGGTTTCAAACAAAACGCTGTCTCGGGTCATCTGAAGATCTCTGGCAAAGCTAGTCTCAAACAGGCCAAAGACAAAGAAAAACATTCAAAATCTGTCATAAGAACATGATATAAGTAGGCAGGAATGAAAAGGTTGCACGGCCTATCCAGTTTAGCCTGTTTCCTCGACATTTTCACAATGCACAAAGAACACTTTCATCTGTCTCACATGTTGCCATTTAACATTCCCTGATAACTCATGAATCAAAATACTTCTAACCAGTGCACCTGGCTGCTTGGTGAAATAACTGCAAATATCTGCTGTAACTATTGTTAATCTTTTCAGCCTATCATTTTGTAAGTGTGGTTGCTTTCATAAATTTGGATAATCTTGTCATATCTTCATTTCCAATTTGTCTTTTCATCCCCTAAGAGAGGGATAAACCAACATGGCCAACCAAGGAAGCTATGGACAGTATTAAAGTGAAAGAAGAAGGACATAAGGAGGCTAGAGTCAGTGATTGCCCTGAAGACTGGGATAAATTCTGAATCCAGCAAAGGAGGACAAAAAAGATAATAATGACAAAGAGAATTAACTATGAGGGCAAACTAGTGAGGAATATAAAAGCTGACAGTAAGAGCTTCTTTAAATATATAAAGTGTAAGAAGGAGGTCAAAGTGAATATAGGCCCCACAGAAAATGAATCTCGGCAGACAGTTATGTGTGACAAGAAAATGGCAGAGCAGTTAACCATATAAGGGGAAGGAATTAAATACCATCATGATCATTAGATAAATAGTATTAGACAAACTAATAGGGCTAAAGGTAGATAAATTCCCCAGCACTGATGATGTGCATTTGAGGATCCTAAAAGAGGTAGTGAGAATGATAGTAGATAAATTGGCAGCATTTTTCCAAATAAAAAATCTCTGGTTTCTGCAGAATTATAAGAGAATTCAAAAATTGCCAATGAGATAGAATTACGGGTGGCATGGTGCCTCAGTGGTTAGCAATGCTGCCTCACAGCGCCAGGGACCCGGGTTCAATTCCAGCCTCAGACAACTGTGTGTGTGGAGTTTGCACATTCTCCCCGTGTCTGCATGGGTTTCCCCTGGGTGCTCCGGTTTCCTCCCACAGTCCAAAGATGTGCAAGTTAAGTGAATTGGCCATGCTAAATTGCCCATAATGTTCAGGGATGTGTAGGTTAGCTGCATTGGTCAGGGGTAAATATAGGATAATGGGGTAGGGGAATGAGTCTGGTGGATTACTCTTCAGAGGGTCGGTGTGGACTTGTTGGGCCGAAGGGCCTGTTTCCAGACTGTAGGGATTCTAGATATCCCTATTCTAAAAGGGACAGAGGCAAAAAATGAGTAACTACAGACAATAGTCTAACATCTATTGTTGAGAAAGTTGTTGGAATCAATGATTAAGGAAAATAATAGCAGCACATTTAGAAACTCATAATCTGATCAACTTGAGTTAGCATGGCTTAATGAAAGGGAAATTGTCTCTGACTGTTGTATTCGAGTTTTTTTTTCCAGGATGTCTCAACTAGAGTGGATAGAGGGGAACCAGTAGTGTGTTGTAATTTGTCTTCAGACGTTCGACAAGGTACCTTACAAAAGGTTAAGTCAAAACAGCCCATGGAATTGGAGGTAGTCTTTTGGAGTGGATAGTGAATTGAACAGGAAAACAGTGAGTGAGGATAAGGTTTTTTTTAACAGGCTGGAAGCCCATGGCCAAAGGATGCAAAAGCAGATAGTAAGAGGGATACAGAGAGATATTGATAGGTTACATAAGTGGGCAAAATGTTGGCAAATGGAGAATAATGGGGGAAAATGAAGTTGTTCATTCTGGAAGAGAGAACAAAAGGGGTAATTATTATTTAAATGAAGAAAAACTGCAGAAAGCTACAACACCAAGGGACTTGGGGGCACTTGTACTTAAAACACAGAAAGCTAGCACATAGGTAATCAGGAAAGCTAATGGAGTGTTGCCACTTATTTCAAGGGGGTTGGAGTGTAATAGTAGGGGAATCTTGCTGCAATTGTACAAGGTGAGACCACATCTGCAGTACTGTGGATAGTTTTGGTCCCCTTATTTAAGAAAATATATCATTTCATTGGAGGCAGTTCAGAGAAAGTCCACTAAGATGATTCCTGGTATGGAAGGATTGTTTTATGAGAGAAGGCCAAACAGGTTGGGACTCTACTCATTGGCATTTAAAAGAATGAGAGGTGACCTCATTGAAACATCAGATTCCTGTGGGTAAATGGTGAGAGGATAATTTCCCTCATGGGAGAGTCTGGGACCACAGGGTATCATCTCAGAATAAAGGGGTGACAATTTAAAACTGAGATGAGAAGAAATTTTTTTTCTCTCAGAAGGTTGAGTGTCTTTGGAACACCATGCCACAGAGAGGTGTGGGAGGGAGAGTCCTTGTGTATCTTTAAGGCTGAGACAGATAGATGCAAGGGGAATCATGGGTAATGGGGAAAAGGCATGAGGAATGTAGATCAACCAAGATTGCACTGAATGGTGTGGCAGGCTTAAGGTGCTGAACAGCCTATTCCTGTTCCTATTGCTTATCATCGTATGGTCACCATTGTATTGCTTGCCTAATGCTGCATATTTGTTAGTTTTCCATTTCTGAAAGTCATTTTAAGGCCCATATCTCTTTATGCTTTGAGTTTCAGCTTTCTCATCTACTTTTATCTTTTACTTCACTTCCTTGTTATCAGCCCATCCCACACTTTCTTACATTGGTGGAGCATTTTTGCAAAAGATGAAGCAGGGCCAGGACATCCCAATGTGGAGTTGGGGTCCCCAGGTGGGCTAGTGAGCTGTAATTTTGGGGTCATAAGGCAATAATGGCCACCATGGAGCTCTCAATGAGTTACAGCAACTGTATCTCACGCTAGTATTGAGGTCCCCATGTTACAAAGGAGCACCTTCACTCCATGCCCCACTCCTCTCTCACAAGGTTTGGTACTTGTGACAAATTTTCAAGTCTCAAAATGGGGTCACATTGGAGAAAACCTTGGCAAGCAATGACCAGACTGAACAATGGGAGATTATTTCACCTTGAAGCTTAGATCCGAACCTGATCTCAAGGTGCTTTAGAACATAATCTGTCAACATTTAGGGAGCTCTTTGATGTCTTTTGTGTTCAAATTGCACAACAGTGATTGCAAAGTCTAAAGCATTCAGAACACAGTGTTAAATATGACACCCTTTTGAAAGACCACAAATGACTATACGAGTCACTGAGACACTTTTAAACCTTGTCCATCTCCAATTACAATTTCATTAACATTTCTGCAGAATCAAAATATTTTCTGAAGCGTTTCCTTAACAGCAGACAATAGTCACCTTTTATTATTAATATTGATTCAACTGATGCTTGTCAAAAGAGGATTCAAAATAACGATGCACTCAAATATGGAGAGACTAATATCTGCACACAGAAAGAATCTGTCAGTCACATGGAATATGTGGATAATTACAGCACTCCACCAATATTTGTCAGCAATGCTGCTGACCAGCTGTATATTCAACAGCTGTTAACACAAACTTTATAGAAATCCAAAACTACAATTCTGATTGTTTACTGTCAAGTATTTCAACATGCCCATGGTTTGTGTCTCACATATATACAACAGGCAGAATTACTAACAAAAAGGGAAGCAAGTGTAATGAAGAAAAGTACACTTTCACTGCAATGAATCACAGACATTGCAAAACACACTGGCATTCATTTTCCAGAAATACAAGCTTAACAGCTCAAGTAAGCTAAAAATTCCAGGTATTAAATTTCAAGAAATGCAATTATATACAATAACTCAAAAATAAACTCTCCTTAATTGCCACCCACTTTGAACTCATCTCGGCCTTGCACATTGTTACATTCATGCCTGAAAAGGCAGTGATCTGAAAAAATAAAATGCACTGCTGTTTTTGTTAACTAATTAGGCACCAAATCATTTAATATGTGTGGGATAAAGATGCCAATGCATAAATGTTGTTCTTTACAAATTGCAAAAGAACATATGGTCTATGTGCACTGAGTTTCATAAACCATAGCCAGCGAAATACTTCACCAAATGGGTTTGACCTGTGCCATCTTTGGGTGCCTTGAAAATCTTGAGAAAGCCTCTCAGGTTCAGTAGACGGTTATGCGCAAAACAAAAAGAGACAGAATTACTAACAAAAAGGGAAGCAAGTGTAATAACAGGGAGAGAGAGAGCACAAAAATGGCTGGATGTTAAGTCAGAGGATATATAACTAAATATTCAGTTTTCTAATATGTTTAAAAACGATTGTTTCAAATAGCTCATCATTTGGTATTATATGCTGTCGGTGCAAGTGGAATACATGTTACATGTAGAATAATGTGTTATTTTTAGGATTCAATTTAATATTTTGTTTCATTCATCAGATGTGGGCATTACTGGCTGGGCCATCGCCTGTTGGCAGCTGCCCTTGAACGGTACGTCTGAGTTGCCTTGTTGAACTGCTGCAGTCTATGTGCTGTCTGTTGTGTCAGGGACGGCTGAGTATCTTGTTGAACTGCTGCAGTCTATGTGCTGTCTGTTGTGTCAGGGACGGCTGAGTTGCCTTGTTGAACTGCTGCAGTCTATGTGCTGTCTGTTGTGTCAGGGACGTCTGAGTGTCTTGTTGAACTGCTGCAGTCTATGTGCTGTCTGTTGTATCAGGTATCTCGGCTGACGGGCCTCCACGCAGTTTCATTTCTTTTCGGAGACTTCCCAGTGTTTGTTACATTGATTGGCTCCAGATCATTAATCTAGCTCAATCCCACTTTGCCTCCAAACGTTGGTCAATATCTTGGAAGTCAAAGTTGGTTTCGTCTGACAAGATTTAAACGTTTAGAAGCAACAATTCATGTGCAGTATACATACTACCTACACAAACTGACACTAAGTCACATATGGCAACCAAAAGGTTGATCAATAAATATATTTTAGGAATGACTTAAAGCAGGGGAGATGGGTAGAGATGTGGAAATTAGGAAGGCAATCCTGGAACTGATGGCCTAAGCACATGAAAGCACAGACATAAGTTGTAGAGAATTAAAATTAGAAAATGTGCAAGAGAACCAGAACTGGAACAGCAGGCAGATCTCAGAGGGCTTTAGGGCTAGAGCAAATTAGGTAGCTAAGGGTTTAGTGAACTGTCTGCATCATCTTCAAACTGCTTCATATAATTTGTGCTTTGAATGGGATATTAGACTCAGTAGACCTGGCAGAGAAATGTGGTACTCACTGAGAATAGTAAGTGAGGCAGCAGATCGTTTATAAGTTGGAATATGTAAACTGAGAGCTAAACTTCAGAGTGCAGCAGCAAATAAATTAGCATTTAATTACCCCAGGAGCACAGCAGGACGAAGAGCTGGAATTTGAGTTACAATTTGTATTCAACCTGTTTATCTTGACTGAACAGGTTCACAGCTGTGTTCCTTGTAGTATATTGTAGTAGTGGAGTACTTGGCCGTACTGGCCTCTCTGCTGGGGAGGTGGAACAGTTAACAGCTGTCTCCAGCTGAGCACGTAGCAAAGCTTTCAGAAGGCATTCGATAAGGTCCTACATGAGAGATTAGCATACACAACTACAACACATGGGATCGGGGGATAGTGTAATTACATGGATAGAGAACTGACTGGCAGACATAAAGAGTTTTAGGACGAAGCAAGTCTTTCTCCAAATGGCAGTCAGCGAGTAGTGGAGTGCCACAGAAACCAGTGCTCAGGCCCCAGGTAATCACAATAATATTAATGATTTAGATGACGGAACTAAATGTATTATCCCCAAGTTTGCAGGCAGTACAAAGTGAGGTGGGAGGGTGAGCTGTGAGGAGGATGCAGAGATACAATCTATTCAAGTGGAGTGAGAAGATATATGAATGGTCGACGAAGTACAATGTGGATAAATGCGAGGTTATCCACTTCGACATGAAAACAAGGAGACAAAGTATTATATGAATGCTGATAGATTGGAAAAAGGGAGAGATGCAACTCGACCTGGGTGTCCTGGTACACCAGTCACTGAAAGTAAGCACACAGGTAAAGGAGGCAGACTGTATGTTAGCCTTCATAGTGAGAATTTGAGTACAGGGCATAGGTAAGACCACACCTGGAGTATTGTGTGCGCTTTCGGTCTCCTTTCCCAATGGTGGGGTTTGGCAGAGCCAGGGTCATAGTTTAAGGAGAAACCTAGGGAGTGGTGAGCCTGAGGAATAAACTACCACAGAAAGTTTTGAAGACAAAACATTGTGTTTTCAGGAAGAAAGTAGATACAGCTCATGTGGCTACAGGGATCAAAGGATATGGAGGTAGGGCGGGATTAGGGTATTGAGTTCAATGATCAGCCATGATCACATTGAATTGTGGAGCAGGGTTGAGAGGTTGAATGGCCTCCTCCTCCTCCTATCTCCTATGTTTCTTTGTTTCAAGTCCTGTGCAGGGAGGAAGGATTGGCTGTGCACCATCTTCCCAGTGGGCTAGGAGGGAGCTGTATCAGTCTGAAAAACAGGAAGAGAACCACAAACACACAGACAGCAAATCAAAGGAAAAATGTCATAATGAACCAGGCGAAAGCAAGCTAGATTTAAAACTGAACTGGAAAACCACAGAAAGAGGGATGACAAAACAGTAAAGACATAGATGGTCAAATAACAGAAAATCGCAAGAACAATTTGGAGAAAGAGTACAAGCCAGAGGAAAATGGGATGTAGTAAGATGAAAATAAAGAAAAACAGAGCAGAGAAAGAAATCAATCAAGGTAAGAAATAAAAAGCTAAAAATGTAGTGAGTTAGAGAAAGTCAAGAGGAAGGAACAGGCAAACAGTTTCCAAAAGGTAAATAGATTTGAAAAGGATCCTAGGGTATGTACCAGTAAGCCCCACTGCATGTTATTGCATGATGCACGAAGGAACAGCTAGGAACAATGTCACCTACCCAGTTTTGCAAGGCTGGTGCAATAATGGGGATCGAGATGGATGAAAGCTTGTAGTGGAGTTCCTCAGGGAATTATTGGGACCCTTGTTTTCCCTGATAATATACTCATGATCTGGATGTAGGTCAGCAGGAGAACAATTTCAAAGTTTGCAGATGACACAAAACTTGTAAGAATTGTAAACTGTGAGGAAGACAGTGTGGAACTCCAACAGATCTTTGACGAGTTGTTGGATGGGAGAGATAGACAGCTTATGAAGGTCAATGCTGTGAGGTTTGATACTTTGATCAAACAAACACTGAAAGGCAATATAAAATGGGGAAGGGGCAAAATAGAAATTTCTGGAAAAGCTCAGCAGGTCTGGCAGAATCTGTGGAGAGATATCAGAATTAATGTTTCAGGTCTATTGACCCTTCGTCAGAATAAGGAGATGATGTTGAACTTGTACACGACACTCAGCTGAATTACTGTTTACAGTTATAGGTATCACGTTATCAGAAAGAACTATTTGCTATTACGAGGGGGCATAGCTTTAAATTAAGGGGAGGTAGGTATAGGACAGATGTTAGGGGTAGATTCTTTACTCAGCGAGTCGTGAGTTCATGAAATGCCCTGCCAGTAGCAGTGGTGGACTCTCCCTCTTTATGGGCATTTAGATGGGCATTGGCTAGGTATATGGAGGATAGTGGGCTAGTGTAGGTTAGGTGAGCTTGGATCGGCGCAACATCGAGGGCCGAAGGGCCTGTACTGCGTTGTATGTTTCTATGTTCTATGTTCTATTCATTGAAAATATTAGGGAGAGTGCAGAAGCGTTTTACAAGAATGGGTCCAGGAATGAGAAACTTCAGAGATTGTGGATTGGTTGAAGAAATTGGGGCTGTTCTGCTTGACGAGATGAAGGCAGAGAGAAAATTTAATAGAGATTTTTGAAATCATGAGTCAGCTGGATACAGTAGAGCTGGAAAAACTATCCCCACCAATCAAAGGCCAATAACGAGAGGATCTTGATTTAAAGTGATTTGTAAATGAAGCAAAGGTGATGTGAGTAATCAGGGTGTGGAATGTGATGCTTAGAAATGTGGTCAAGCCAGGAACAACTGAGGCTTTCAAGAGGGATTCGGATGCTTATCTGGATAGAAATGGTGTGCAATGGTATGGGGAAACTGCAGGAGATTGGCATGAGGTCATGATGCTCATTTGAAGAACCAGCACAGGAATGCTGGGCCGAATGGCCTCTTTATGTGCCGTAATAGTTCTGTGATTGTATTATTGGCCAGTATTTGCAGCACGGATAAAGGCTATTTGGCCCAACTGCTCTGTGCTCACCAATTCTCTTCCTACCTTTACTGAACTCACCATCCGAACCTTCGAATTGAGGTGAATTCATTGAGGTGAATTGTTTGAGGGCGTGGGATAGATGAAGGAAAATATATAAAAGGCTATCAGGAAAGGGTGGACATTTAGATGATGGACTGAGCAACCTAAGCCCACCAACATAAGACTTAACTTCCTGTTTGAAAATCACACATTTGGAAAGTCGCAATTTTGTTTTTCCAACAATGTCAATGGGAGAATTAAACCTTTGATTGACTGGATGAAGATTTACCATCTTCAATTTTAAAGGATATGAAGATAAGTAGACGAACATGCACTTCTCAGTCTTGTGAAGTGAAGGTTGAAGAGTGATCTGATAACAGGTATAAACTAATTCAGCAAGGGGCTGGGAACCAAAATTGTAATTCAAGTATATGGGAGGTTGAGAGTAGTGAAGTCAGAAACAAGATTTCAGGATCACAGGAGGGGATGAGTATGCAAGAAGTTGGTTTGAAATGTTTCAATGCCAGGAGCATCCGGAATAAGGTGGGTGAACTTGCAGCATGGGTCGGTACCTGAGATTTCAATGTTGGGGCCATTTTAGAGACATGGATGGAGCAGGGACAGGAATGCTTATTGCAGGTTCCAGGATTTAGATGTTTCAGTAAGAACAGAGAAAACAGCAAAAGAGGGGGTGGTGTGGCACTGTTACTCAAGGACAGTATCACAGTGGCAGGAAGGACATTTGAGGACTCGTCTACTGAGGTAGCATGGGCTGAGGTTAGAAACAGGAAAGGAGAGGTCACCCTGTTGGGAGTTTGGCCTCCAAATAGTTCCAGAGATGTAGAGGAAAAGTTGGCAAAGATGATTGAGAGGAGCGAGAGTGACAAGTTAGTTGTTATGGGGGACTTGTTGACTGGGAACACAACAGTTCAAGTACTTTAGCTGGGTCAGTTTTTGTCCAATGTGTGCAGGAGAGTTCCTGGCACAGTATGTAGACAGGCCTCAAGAGACGAGGCCACATTGGATTTGGTACTGGGTAATGAACCCGGCCAGGTGTTAGATTTGGAGGTAGGTAAGCACTTAGGTGATAGTGACCTCATTTCAGTTATTTTTGCTTGAGCGATGGAAAGAGATAGGTATATACCGCAGGGCGAAAGTTATAGCTGGGGAAAAAGAAATTACGATGCAATTAGGTAAGATTTCGGATGCACAGGATGGGGAGGGAAACTGCAGGAGATGGGCACAGTTGAAATGTGGAGTTTATTCAAGGACCACAAACCAACAGCCACACTCAGACAACAACTTTCTAGAACAAAGGAGCCAATACCCAACATGAGCAAAACTAATGTAGTTTATAAAATACCATGCAAGGACTGCACAAAACACCAAATAGGACAAACAGGAAGACAGCTAACAATCCGCATACATGAACACCAACTAGCCACGAAACGACACAACCAGCTATCCCTAGTAGCCACACACTCAGACAACAAGCAACATGAATTCGACTGGGAAAACACTACTATCATAGGGCAAGCCAGACAGAGAACAGCCAGGGAATTCCTAAAGGCATGGCATTCATCCACAAACTCCATCAACAAACACATCGACCTGGACCCAATATACCAATCACTACAGCGGACAGCTGAAACTGACACCCGGAAGCGGCAAGGACAGACCACTATAAATACCGGAAGAAACATCAAAGAAGCGCTTCGCAGGAGGCTCCAATAGCACTGATGATGTCTCCTAGCCAGGGGACGAAACGTTTGCAACAAAAACTTCCAGCTCGGCGAACAGAACCACTACAACAAGCACCCGAGCTACAAATCTTCGCACAAACTTTGGAGTTTATTCAAGGACCAGCTACTGCGTGTTCTTGAGGAGTATGTACCTGTCAGGCAGGGAGGAAGTGGTTGAGCACAGGGGCCGTGGTTTTACTAAAATAGCTAAATCTCTTGTTAAGAGGAGGAAGAAGGCGGCTTATGTTCGGGTGAGATGCTATTGCTCAGTTAGGGTGTTTGAGAGTTACAAGGTAGCCAGGAAAGACCTAACGAGAGAGCTAAGAAGAGCCAGGAGGGGACATGGAAAGTCGTTGGTGAATAGGATCAAGGAAAACCTTAAGGTTTTCTATAGTTGTGTCAAGAATAAAAGAACGATGAGAGTAAGCTTAGGGCCAATCAATGACAGTAGTTGGAAATTATGTTTGGAGTCAGAGGAGATAGGGGAAGCACTAAACGAATATTTCTCATCAGCATTCATACTAGATAAAGCCAATGTTGTCAAGGAGAATACTGAGATACAGGCTACTAGACTAGATGGGAATGAGGTCCAAAAGGAGGAGGTGTTAAAATTTCTGGAAAGTGTAAAAATAGATAGGTCCCCTGGGCCGAATAGGATTTATCCTAGGATTCTCTGGAAAGCCAGAGAGGAGATTGCCGAGCCTTTGGCTTTAATCTGTGTGTTGTCATTGTCCGCAGGAATGGTGCCAGAAGACTGGAGCATAGCAAATGTTGTTCCCTTGGGAGTTGAGACAACCCTGGTAATTATAGACCAATGAGCCTTACTTCAGTTGTGGGTAAAGTGTTGGAAAAGGTTATAAGAGATAGGATTTATAATCATCTAGAAAGGAATAAGTTGATTAGGGATAGTCAACACAGTTTGTGAAGGGTAGGTCGTACCTCACAAACTTTATTGAGTTCTTTGAAAAGGTAACAAAACTGGTGGATGAGGGTAAAGCAGTTGATGTGGTGTATATGGATTTCAGTCAGGTGCTTAATAAGGATCCCCACGGTAGGCTATTGCATGGGATTGGGGGTGATTTAGCAGTTTGGATCAGAAATTGGCTAGCTGAAAGAAGACAGAGGATGATGGTTTATGGGAAATGTGCATCCTAGAGTTCAGTTACTAGTGGGGTATCACAAGAATCTGTTTTGGGTCCACTGCTGTTTGTCATTTCTATAAATGGCCTGGATGAGGACATAGAATGATGGGTTAGTAGGTTTGCGGATGACACTAAGGTCGGTAGAGTTGTGGATATGACAAAGGATTTTGTGGATTACAGAGAGACATAGATAAGCTGCAGAGCTGGGCTGAAAGGTGGCAAATGGGGTTTAATATGGAAATTGTGAGGTGATTCACTTTGGAAGGAGTAACAGGAATAAGGAACACTGGGCTAATGGTAAGATTCTTGGTCGTGTAGATGAGCAGAGAGACCTTGCTGTCCAGGTACACAGATCCTTGAAAGTTGCCACCCAGGTTGATAGGGTTGTTAAGAAACAATACAGTGCGTTAGCTTTGATTGATAGAGGGATTGAGTTTCAGAACATTCAGTTCATGCTGTAGCAATCCAGACGCTGGTATGGCCGCATTTGGAGTATTGCATACAGTTCTGGTCACCGCATTATAGGAAGGATGTGGAAGTTTTGGAAAGGATTCAGAGGAGATTTACTAGGATGTTACCTGGTATAGAGGGAAGGTCTTATGAGGAAAGGCAGAGGGACTTGAGGCTGTTTTCGTTAGAGAGAAGAAGGTTGAGAGGTGATTTAATTGTGACATGTAAGATAATCAGAGGTTAGATAGGGTGGACAGGGAGAGCCTTTTTCCTCAGATGGAGATGGCTGACACGATAGGACGTAGCTTTAAATTGAGGGGTGACAGATATAGGACAGAGGTCAGAGAGTAGCTGAGGTATAGAGCGCACTGCCTGCAACAGGAGTAGATTCACTAACTTTAAGGACACTCAAATGGTCATTGGATAGGCATATTGAATGAGAATGGAGTACTGTAGTTTAGATGAGCTTCAGATTGGTTTCACAGGTCGGTGCAACATCGAGGGCCGAAGGGCCTGTACTGCGCTGGAATGTTCTATGTTCTAATGCAACATAAGAAATAAATAAGAATCCAGCAGATCGTTTCAACCTGGGATAAAAACATAAAATAAATGGACACATGTTGAAATTAAAATAAGGCAAACTGAGCTGAAATAGATTTCCAAACCAAGCAAAAGCCAGTGAATTATTAAAGATATAAAATTGGATGCTAAAATGACTGGGAACTGTAAGGTGGTACTGAAAAGTGAACCTAAGTGAGTCCAGAGGGTGTTGCGTTTCCATATTTATCTTGCAAAAAGACAAGGAGGCATTATATTTTGCATTTGAAATATCAACCGCTAATCTTCAGGGAAGTAACTGTTTTATAGCAGACATACTAACACTTGCCTGAAAATAGGGGTAGAGGAAAGAACAGCAAGTTGCATAAATACTTTCAGCTTCAAGTGGAGTGTGTATTATTTTTATACCAGGTGCATCTTCTTTATGATGCCAATCAGTTGGACTGCAACACATTCTATAGAATGCGCATTCTATATGTTACATATTCTAAGCAGTTGACATTCTGTACAGTACACATTTTATGCAGTAGACATTCTGTACAGTGCATATTCAATACAATACACATTCTTTACAGTACGCATTCTATATTGCGCATCTTCTTCAATCTTGTCCACAGTTCTGTCATCATTCCAATTTCTAAGAGACCAATCTGTTCTTATTTTCATCATGCACCTGCCACTGTAACATGTCCTTTTAGATATTCACAATATTTTTTATTGATTCTGTGAGAACAATCAAGACCAATTTAACATATTCTAATGGAGAATGATTTTTCATTGGCTAAATGCATTTTGCTAATGATCTCCACTCATTTGAAGTACTCTAGGTTTCAAGTAACAGCAAAGCATCATTTAATTCTTCTAAAATTGGCATGATAAATGTTTCAGGCAGGCAGAAGTGAAATCTTAATAGACTGAGAGTTCTACAAAATTTGAATTAGATTCAGTTACACTGAAAATTATTCCTGAATAATGATTGCAGTTTATTTTTCTACTCTTAATACACAGACTTACTTCAGAAAACAAACAATTTCCTGTGTAATTGTTTTCTGGTCAAGGCAAAAGTCCACTTTCTCGTGAGGTCTGTGCTGGGGTGACCAAGTCATGAGGGGCTGGTGGTACTGTGGTAATGAAGGGCTTTTGCCCGAAATGTCGATTTTCCTACACCTCGGATGCTGCCTGCGCTGCTGTGCTTTTCCAGCACCACTCTAATCTAGACTCAGTGCTGGGGTAATGCCACCGGCCTAGCGATCCTGAGTCCCACACTAATGCTCTGGGGACATAAGGTCAAATCCCACCATCTCTGAAGCCCCTTTACAGAAGGAAATAATGAAATCTACACTCCTTCCTGAGTCTGTCCATGTGAATCTCGGCCCACAATGACGTAGCTGACTCTTAACCGTGAAAAGGCCTGGAAAGTAGTTGAGGGTAATTAGAGATGGGAAATAAATGTTGCCCCATTCACTGATGCTCATATCCCATCAGTGGGTTTAACAGGGACAAACATTTCATGATGTGGCTCAGGAACCTTAATGTGGCCTGGCAGTCAATGTGGATGATTTGTGAGCCTCTGGTTTCTCTCGTTCCTTGTCTTGGTCAGTTATTTCTGCTCACCGCGTCTAATGTCATTCCAAACATTCCAGTGGTCATACAAACATTGAATATCTCCCAGTTTTAGATTAGATTCCCTACAGTGCAGAAACAGGCCCTTCAGCCCAACAAGTCCACACCAACCCTCCAAACAGCAATCCACCCAGACCCATTCCCCTACATTCACTCTCGCACCTAACACTACGGGCAATTTAGCATGGCCAATTCACCTAACCTGCATACCTTTGGACTGTGGGAGGAAACCGGAGCACCCGGAGGAAACCCACGCAGACACGGGGAGAATGTGCAGACAGTTGCCCGAGGCAGAAATTGAACGCAGGTCCCTGGCGCTGTGAGGCAGCAGTGCTAACCAATGAGTCACCGTGCCGCCCATAAATGTCAGCCATCTTCATATCTTGCTCGCAGGTCACCTTGTAGCAGTGATATAGACATCTTGGAGGTCATAGTGCAATGACCAATCCAGTGTACAGAAGGTCTTTGGGTAACTGGTCATTATGCATGAGTATGGCTGAGCCAGTGCAGATGTCACAAGCTCAGCAATGAGTATTTGTTGATGCAATTAGCACAGCCCAGGGCCTCTGAGTCAATGTCCTTGTCCTTTCAAGGGATGCTGAGGATATAACTGTAAGAAGGAGGGTGTTTCTCCTGCCCAGTATGTGTGCGCAGGTCTTAAAATTGTAGAGGAGTGCACTGAGGACAAAGGCTTGGCAGACCTGCTGTTTGAACTTGCAGTCGGAATGCTGTTATTCTGCACACCTTCAATTAGCTTTGTATTTCACACTTGCAACCGCCACTCGATAAGCTTTATTTAAAGCTTAAACCAGGTATTTTGGCTTTGAACTAGCTTATGGTTGTCACCTATTTTGTTGATATCAGGCAGATACTTTCTTTCAGATAGGGTAAAGAGTGTAGCTGGAGAAAACACAGCAGGTTAAGCAGCATCAGAGGAGGACGGGAGTCGATGGTTCTGGTTGAAAGGTTCCGAACTTTCCTCTCCTCTTCCTCTGATGCTGCCTGACCTGCTGCGTTTTTTCCAGCTCCACTCTTGATCCACTCTGACTCTCCAGCATCTGCAGTTCTCACTATCTCCGACTTTCTTTCATGTATAAAACAAAATACATGTTTACCTGCAGCTTCCAGTGTATGTAAGTGAACCACACTGAGCCCAATCCTATGTTGGCTGTCAGTGTAATTCTCAGCATACTTGGGATTATTCACTAATTGCTGTCGAATGTGGAATCATGTCATAATGATCAATACTGTGTTTTGAATTTTGAAAGCATAGGCTATGTGATAACTGAAAAGCCAAAGGGATATATATTTCACATGGTTCACCAGTCTTTAGGGCACAGTACCCAAATACCCAGGATCACACCAGCTCTTAATGCTATGCACCATATTATTTGTCAGTGTGATATACAGAATGTCGTTTAGACTTGATGGCAGCAAGTGGCTATAGCAGCGTAACACAGCTGGCTTCACCAGTTACTCAAACCAAGAAGCAAGCTCTAGTCATACAGTAGAAATTCTGTTTTTCTTTTACACTGATATTCCTGCCAATTGTACTGATGAGTGCAAGATGAAAAGCTTGGACAAAGCATCATTCTTTCATCAATACATAAGATCTTTTAAAAAAAAAACGACTGTTTGCAATATTCAAGCTCACAGGCTCCTTCTGAGCTTCTCACTACCTCATCAAAATTCAGGTACTGACCGTCCCACTTTCGTAGCTCCTCAGGATCTCGTCAAAATCTTCACTCCACTAGAGAACCACCCAGTTACGCTTCACTCTTTAGAATCTGTGCAGCTCAGCTACTGTCGCAGCAGTACAACTGACTGCAGCACTTCTAACATAGACTCTACTCTCTCTCCGATGATAACATAGACTCTACTCTCTTTCTCTCCATCTTCAAATAACTGTAAACTTTCTGTTGTTCTTCAAGAACCCCAGAACTGTCCTCAGTGGCCTACTGAAACACTTGCAACACCCATCTTTCCAATCCGTAGCCAGAATTGAACAACCCCTAAGGACAATCTATAGCAATAATGTTAGCATGTTGACATTTTTACTGAAAACTGGCTTTCAGCAAAAATAATGCTGACAAGAAGAAGGATTTATTGCAATAGCCCCATTAACATTCCAAATCAAAGTTGCCTCACAGGAGTGCTGGCAAACAATATTTGACACTGAACTGCATCAACAGACATTACGATAAATGAACAAATCATCGGTCAAAGAAGTAGGCTGTAAGGTATTGCTTCAAAAGGAAAGAGAGATAGAGAGGGGGAAAGGTTTAAGGAGACAATTCCAGAGGTTTGGATCTAGACAGGTGAAGGCACTGACAATAATAGTAGTGTAATCAAGGCTAAGGATACTCAAGAGGCCAGCATTGGAGATGAACAGATACTTCAAAGAGTGTAGTGGTGGAAAAGCACAACAAGTCAGGCAGCATCCCAGGAGCAGGAGAATCAACGTTTCGGGCAAAAGTCCTTCATCAGGAATGAGGTTGTGAGCCGAGAGGGTGGAGAGATAAATGGGGCGGGGGGGTGGTTGGGGCTGGGGGAAGGTACAGAGAGTGAGATAGATGGATGGAGGTGAGGGTAAAGGTGAGAGGTCGGAGGGGAGGGTGGAGTGGATAGGTGGGAAGGAAGATGGACAGGTAGGACAGATCATGAGGGTGGAGCCGAGTTAGAAGGTCCGATCTGGGGTAAGGTGAGGAGTGGGGAATGAGGAAACTGGTGAAATCCATTTTGATGCCCTGGAGTTGGAGGACCCAAGGCAGAAGATGAGGCGTTCTTTCTCCAGGCATCGATAGTAAGGAAGTGGCGATGGAGGAGGCCCAGGACCTGCATGTCCTTGGCAGAGTGGGAGGGGGAGTTGAAGTATTCGGCCACAAGGCAGTGGGGTTGGTTGGTGCAGGTATCACGGAGATGTTCTCTGAAGCGCTCTGCAAATAGGCGTCCTGTCTCGCCAATGTAGAGCAGACTGCATCGGGAGCAACGGATACAGTAAATGACATGTGTGGAAGTGCAGGTAAAACTCCAGCATCTGTGGTCCTCACATTCACCTTGACACTTCAAAGAGATTTTCAGTTTGAGAAGATTCCAGAAATAAAGAGAAGTGAGGGGCTGAAGTGATTAAAAACAATGATGAGTGTTAACACTGTTAACCAGGGCATTAGCGACCACAAGGATCATAGGAGATGGGATTTGTTTCTAGTTGGAATGCAGGTACCAGAGTTTTGATGACCTTGAGTTAACAGGCAATAGGCCAGTCAACCATGGGATAGTGAAGTCTCGAATGGGAAAGGCATAGGTGTGTGTTTCAGTGATAAATAAATTGAGACAGGTGTAGATGCAGGTAGTGTGATAGATTTGGAAATGGGTGGTCCTGGTGATCATGTGGTGTTCTGATCAGAAACTCACTGCAGGATCAAATTCGGCATGGAGGTTGCAAGCTGCCTAGTTCAGCCTGAGACAGTTCCTAAGGAGAAGGATGGAGTCAGTATCGAGGTAAGAGCACTTGGGCTGGTAAGAAGACAGCAATCTTTAGCTGGAGAAACGTTCTGTACAATCTGTACTTGGCAAGTTGTGCTGTGATAATAACACTCAGGATCAGCATCTAAACGAGAAGCAGGAGGCAGCCAAAGACAGATCATTGGAAGAATGATGCAGGAGTGGGCAAAGAAGCCATTCTAAGTGGCTTTCTAGCAATGACCAGGAAGGTAAGGTCAGATCCAGGTGTGCACAGTCTCACCAAACTGGATGATGATAGGGAGGTCTTGGTCCACTATGTCAAAGGGGATTTAGAAAGATGAGAAATGACCATTTACTACAATAGAGGATGATACAAATGCAAGTTGCTATTGAAGGGATGGAAGAATTATTGTAACCCATTCACCAGCCATCATACCATTATGCATTTTCAAGAAGGGGTAGATATAGCTCTTGTGGCTAAAAGGATCAAGGGATATGGGGCTAGGGGTGAGAATTAGTGTTCTGCTCGGTGATCAGCCATGATCACATTAAATGGTGGAGCAGGCTTGAGGGCTTAAATCGCCTATTCCTATTCCTATTTCTATGCTTCAATGATCTCTTTATCACTTTTGGAATATTGCGTGCAATTCTGGCCTCCTTCCTATCAGAAGGATGTTGTGAAACCTGAAAGGGTTCAGAAAAGATTTACAAGGATGTTACCAGGGTTGGAGGATTTGAGCTATAGGGGGAGGCTGAACAGACTGGGGCTGTTTTCCCTGGGTGTGTTGGAGACTGAGGGGTGACCCTATAAAGGTTTATAAAATCATGAGGGGCACGGATAGGATAAACAGACAAAGTCTTTTCCTGGGGTGGGGTAGTCCAGAACTAGAGGGCATAGGTTTAGGGTGAGAGGAGAAAGATATAAAAGAGACCTAAGAGGCAATTCTTTCCCACAGAGGTGGTATACATATGGAATGAGCTGACAGAGGAAGTGGTGGAGTACATGTAACATTTAAAAGGCATCTGGATGGGTATAAGCATAGGAAGAGTTTTGAGGGATATGGACTGGGTGCTAGCAAGTGGGACTAGATTAGGTTAGGATAAATGGTCAGCATGGATGAGTTGGACCGAAGGGTCTGTTTCCATGCTGTACATCTCTATGGCTCTATGACTACATATTGCCAAGCTGAGAACGGTTCATGTTTGGAATGGGCTGTTCAGAGGGACCTGTAATCCTGCCGATAGCAGTGAGTTTGAAACAGAATTGTGAAGGTACTTGTTCTGGAAGTTAACTGAGGGACACAAGGAGAATTAATCCACTTCCTTTTTGGAGTTGAGGTGAAATAAGAGTTTTTTTTCAGTTCTTTGTTCATTCCACCACCAGGAGATACAAATCTATACTCACTTCCACATTGCCCTCTCCAAAACTGATTCTTTCAGCAAAATCAGGGAAAATAGCTCTCAGTCACCTGCTGCAGCTGATGGTTACTCAGATGTGCTCCTCAACAAAACAAAACCTGACGAATAGTTGATTGCTAGAAAATCATCATCTTCTCCTCTTCCAAGTTATAAACACGCTAAGCCATAGAGAATAACAATTCGGCACTGGAACCTGTGGTAAACACTTCCTCCCTAATCAGAGGTCCAGCACCGGCTCCCTCATAATAGATACATCAGAAAAGACTGGGACCAAACCTGGTCAATTCCTTTAATACTCAAAGCACTTTAGGTCAAAGTAAATATGTAATTACACACAACTTAAATTCAAGCTCTTCCTTATTTGACTTAGTCACTCATTTAACTACTTGCCTCATCACATGGATGCAAGTCAAAGGTGGAATGAATCAAGACCGCTAATTATAGAGTTCACATACCATCAATAACTTGTGAGCCAAGGATTGACAGCTCACCTCATGAAAGCAGTAACATCTAATGCTCCTGGCGTTATGTAAGATCAGCCTTTATCTCTTAAAAGGGAGGTGTGCTTTGGTACAGGCAACTGGAAGCCAACTTAGTAAGAAACACTTTCGAATGCAGTGCTAGATGTGTTGATCAGAAAAGGAGATTTTGTCAGAACTGACATTCTGCGCTGCTGCCATGGATACAGACAGCTTTCAATAAGTAAAGCCACTTTGAGGCAAGCTGTAAATATCCCATTTGTTGTGGATTGTGGAAGTCTCTGAACTGAGAATTAATGACACCCAAGGAAACCCATGGAAAACAGAGTGATTTTAAGACTTTTGACCCCATCATCACTAATCTGCTGGTTGCAAATGCATCTGCCCATGACAGTATCGAAAATGGCAATCACTGCAGAGTCCTCACAGAGACAGAATGCCGCCTTCACATTGAGAATACCCTCCATCGCATTGTGTGGTATAATCACAGAACTAAATGGGACGGAGTTTGAACAGATCTAGCAAATCAAGCCTGAGCATCCATGAGGTGCTGTGGGCCCTCAACAGCAGCAGAATTGTACTCCAGCACAATCTGTAACCTCACAGCCTGGCATATTCCCCACTCAACCATTACCATCAAGCCAGGGCTCAACGCCTGGTTCAGTGGAGAGTACAGGAGGGCATACCAGGAGCACAGCCAGACATTCCTGAAGATGAAGTGTCAGCCTGGTGAAGCAGCCAAACAGGACTACTTGTGTGCCAAACAGCATAAACAACCAGTGTGAGACGGAGCAAGGTGATTCCATAACCAACAGATCAGATCTGAGCTCTGCATTCCTGCCACACCCAGTCGTGAAAGGTGGTGAATGAGACAGCCAAAGACAGATCATCGAGAGAATGGTGTACAAGTGTGCAAAGAAGCCATTGCAAGTGAAGGAAGAGTCACTATAAATATCCCCATCCTGAATGATGGAAGAGTCCAGCACATCAATGCAAAAGATAAGGATGAAGCTTCCAGAACAATCTTCATCCAGGAGTGCTGAGTGGATGATCTACCTCGGCCTCCTCTGCTCAAGTCGGCCTCTTTCCTGAAGTTAATATCTGGGATGTGATTGCATACCAATGACCAAACCTGGGACATTCTTAATCCACATGACTCATTGCTACATTAGCAAATATATCTCAGAGAAATGAGGCTATGCCTAGAGGCTAAGAAATACTATACTCATTAAAAAGCTTCATCAGCTACCAATCAGCATTATGCATGTTGCTGGTAGTATACGGACATTGAGTTGCCAGTCCAATCTTTCCTCCGAATTGTTCAGATAGTTTATTGAATGAGAAGCTGACTCAGATACTCAAGGAAGAAACTGCAAGAAGAATGGCCTCTGAACAAATAGAAGAGGAGACGCTGGTAACCACAAGTGAGTACATTACTGACCTCAGGACAGAGGAGCAACATTGGGAAGTGTGGATAATACTCAGAGGCTATGCAGTCTCCCTTTCTAGAGGCTGCCAACCCTGCTGAGCATTTCCAGCACTTTCTGTCTTTAAGTCAGATTTCCAGTATCAGTCCTTCACTTAACTATATTGTTATTGCCTTCCGCACTCTCCTTGAGGTGTGCACCAATTGGTGTTAGAGACTGACCTACTCCCAACAGCTCTGTTATCTCTGGAACAAATTGCTGGAGAAACTCAGCAGATCTGGCAGCATCTGCAGAGAGAAAGCAGACCCTTCTTCTTCAGCATATTTTGTTTGTGTTGAGCATCAGATTGAAAGGTTGTAATCCACGAGCAGATGAAGACCATTCAGCCCCACACAACTACACCATTGTACAGTCTGATCATGGCAGAATTGATGATGGACTGAACTTCACTTTCCTGTCTACCAGCTGCTCACCCACCCCCTCACCACCCTTAGCTTCATAGCCTTTAACAAACAGCCATGCAAGACTGGATTAACAATGATATCCACTTCCCTAGTGAGGAATGTCTAGACTCCATTTGACGAAAAATCAGGAATGTAACAGAATGGCAAGACATGAGAGAAAACCTATTCCTTACTTCCTCATAGCAACCTCACCAGGCCCTCCAAGTGGCTGTGCCATCCTGCTCATTATTATCCACTTGTCCAGATACAAACCTTTCTTTCTGTTGAAGTGTGATTCCAGATAATGTGCTTCTTTCGACACACTTCGTTATCCTTTGGATCAGCTCATCAATCATCCACGGGGCCCTCCTCAAAACACAGCGACTGCCTAAATTTAACCTGCCTGCACATTTTTGCTCCACAGCCTTGCTATTTTAATGTAGGGATTCGGAACAAATCAGACTTTCAATTGCGAATAACTTCAGGATTCCAATGCTATTTTTATTTTCAGCCAAACAAGTGTGAACAGGAAAGCTTGGAAGAAGAGCTGATTCCAAAAAGAAATGATTGAGAACAATGAAAAAATGTAACTTGTGGACATTAACACAACACATTATGTTGACAATCTTCTCAAAATGCTCACAAATGAGCATTTTTCACGAGGTGAGATTTTTCTTTCTTTGTGAGGATTAACATTCTAGTCTGTGCTGAACATTCCCTGACACAAGCAGCAGAGTAAATTGTTTTATTTGGATTAATGTGTTCAAGTGCTTGAAGCAACCAATTCTAAAACATGCAGAGTAATTTCAAAACCCATTCCAGTGAAATAGCTCTGAAAATAAACTGTTCTATTTCTACAGTGCAACGTCTGAAATGCGGGAGGGTGAGGAAGCAAATAGGCTACTCACCATCTGAGATTGATTCTTCGGACAGCCATTGATGTCTTCAATCTTTTCATGTGCTGAAAAATGAAGGAAGTGGTGTGTTTAAGTTTCTCAGCTTATTGAACAGAACAGCTCGTCGCAAGTAAGGCAAGTCATCAGCAAACAACCTCACCAAAGCAGAGATACACTCATCAGGATTCTGTAGGGTTTTCAGCTGGGTGGCATCTACCCAACCCACAGCAGCTGAGGAGCAAGGTCATCTCCTAAAAGCAGACAACTGTACAACAGCTCTATTTAACCCCTTCCACACGGGTTTCCCTTTGGTCTCCATCAAAAGTCTGCATGCACAAGCCTCATCGGTGGTGGGTCAAGTACGCCACACTGTCATGGGCAGGATTAGGTTTCATGATTACTCCAGACACTAAAAAAAAGACAGGGATAGCACAGATGGAAACTGCATGAAGCCTCCTCGGCAAGTGCATTTAGCTGCAGAAGTTCAAACACTTTGTTTACCTCTCACCTCTGAACTGATTTCTCCTGGCCCCACCTGCTGCCAGTTGTTCTAGCATGACAATGACCAACTAAAAGACCCTACTGTGCCATCCCATGCCACCCTGTGTGGACATTCCCCCACATCTGACACAGCAGTCGTGTTGTTAGTGTACAATACTGCTCAAACGTGCACAAGTGTAGCAGCAGCAGGCCATTCAGCCCCTCGATCTTACTTCATCGTTCACAGGATCAAAGCTGATCTGAGTATGACCATAAATCCAAATTCCTGTAAATCTTTTACCTTCTTACACATCAAGAATGTATTCACCTCTGCCTTAAAACTATTCAAAGACTCTGTTTCAACTGCCTTTTCAGGAAGGAAATCAAAGGTTATGGGAAATGGCAGGAAAATGGAGTTGAAAATGATCAGATCAGCCATGATCTTATTGAATGGGATAGCAGACTCAATGGGCTGAATGACCTACCTCAGCTCCTATGTCTCATAGTTTATTAAGTTTTTTTTTTATTTGGAATACCGACTGTTGGTTGGAATGCAGGCAGAATTCCCCTGCTCTTCTCAAATGCCGTCCCCAGGGACCTTTTAATTCCCCGGACATGGAAGTTCAGGTTTAGCATCTCATGCAAAAGACTGCATTTCTGAGCCCCAACATCTTCTCCCTATCCATAGGCTTCACAGAGGGTTCAGAAGAGATTTATTAGAATGGGCTGCCACAGTAGGATCTTTTAGTTGGTCATTGACACACTTGAACAACTGGCAGGAGGTGGAGCAGGAACAACAGAAGCTCTTAAGAGCCGAGGAGATTTGATGGAATATAAAACAATGAAAGGTTTAACAAGAATAAGCAAAAACTGTTTCCAGTGGCTGATAATCAGATGACCCAGATTGAAAGATACTAGCACAATCAGGAAGGAAAGAAATAGCCAGGGTAGGACTGACTGTGGTGTTAATCAATTTGATCTTTGAAAGGACTGATACTGACTCAATGGGCTGAATGGCCTCCTTCTGTGCTACACCGTTCTATGGGAATCTGAAACACATTGCAGAAACTGTTGAGGATTAAAAGGGGGGTGGGTCTGGGGATAGAGAGAGAGGAAAACTTCAATGCCCATGATTCCTCTCCCTGGCTCTGCCGATCAGACACTTAAATGGTAAACTGGTGGGCTTCTCAGCCAATCAGGGATGTCCTGCCCCACTTGGAGCTCTGCCAATCAGAGGCCAGAGTGAGTAACAGGGACTAGTCAGAGGCCCAGGCTACTGGCTGAAGCATCACTGAAGGCTAGGCCCAGCAGAAAGGTTTATAAGGGGAAATCATAGGCTGGGGCTGAGCAGGAAATGGTGTCTGGGGCAAGGGTAGGAGATTGGCTTTCAGGGGAGGAGATGGCTTCATGTTATTGAGCGAGTAATCCAGAAACTGAGGTAATGTTCTGAGGGCTCAGATTCAAATCCATGGTAGATGGTGGAATTTGAATTCAATAAAAATCTGGAATTAAGAACCTAATGACGACCTAGATATCTTTTGTCTACCAACAGGAAAACACCTGTGTGGCCAATTTAATGTTTACAAGCAAAGCCTGTAAAGGGCAATGCTAACATCAAAAAGTGAGGGGGGGGTAGGGGGGTGGGGGGGGAGGGCGAGGTGTGTAGGGAGAAAGGGAGGGGATTAAATCAAAATGGAGTTGGATGGGGAAATTAAAGCATTGTATCCCCTGTGGTGCCCACCTCTCTCTAAAGTCACGGAGAGCATTGGGAGATATTATGTGTTTCCTCTCCAAAGACACTCATACTCAAACATAACCGTGAAAGATAAGCAGGCTGCCGCCTGGACCTGTGTATTGCCATCTGGCCAGACCCAGGAGAAGGTCCTCCGATCTGCCATACTCCTCTGCACCAATTTCTCAAAGATTAGGAGCTTGGGACTGACGTGAAACAAAAAAAACACCGATAAAAGACTAAAAAGGGGATGGAAGCCCTCACAACCAACATATACATGGTCCACGGATTCCGCAGCGCTGCGGAATAAACAGTTGAACTGGGAGTCTGTGAAATGCCAGAATATGCGGATATACGGGACTGCTGTGAGCAACACTCTCCACCCCATGTCCCCGGAATTGTCACTAGTAATCCAGAGTCAAGGTTAGAGTGGTGTTGGAAAAGCACAGCAGGTCAGGCAGCATCTGAGGAGCAGGAAAATCGACACTTCGGGCAAAAGCCCTTCACCGACCTGCCCTTCCTGATGGCTGAAATGTCAATTTTCCTGCTCCTCGGATGCTGCCTGACCTGCTGTGCTTTTCCAGCACCAGTCTAATCTTGACTCTAATCTCTACCATCTGCAGTACCCACTTCCGACCAGTAATCCAGAGACCATTGGTGGCAGTTAATTGGCTACTTATTTGGTGGTGACTCAGGTTAATCAATTATGAATCTTTGCCTCAGGGGTTGGATCCCTGAGGAGACAGAAATGGGAGGTGGGGGGCAGGTATCACTCAAATGACTCCTGCCTGATTAGTTTCTCTTCTTGCCACCTTCCCTGCCATTGCTAGTTACAGTCGGAGATTCAAAAAATGATTATCATTACTTATTTTTAAATGTCTTTTTTTATCACCCTTTTAATCCAATCTCTCTTTCCCTTCCTTCTTCATTTCACGTGTAATACAATGGGTGAGGTCATAAGAAGTGGGAGCAATGTCAAGCCTGTTCCATAAGTTAATACGGTCATGGCTGATCTGATTGTGGTGTCCAAACTTCTGAGTCCTTTATAACCCTGGATTCTCTGTTGACCAGAAGTATGTCTAATGTGGCCCTGAAGTACTCAACAACCCATCTTCCATTCCTCACTATAAAAGAGAACTCCAAAGATCAACAATAGTCTGAGTGAAAAGGTAACTCTTTAATTTTAAACCTTAGTTCCAGATAGTTGCAAGAATGGAACATCCTCGAATCAGTGTTCCCACTAATTTGCACAGTTTAAGGGAATTGCACAGTTTAAGGGAATTGCACTAGGCTAGTGCTCTCAACAACTAACCTGTCAAGTCCCCTCCTGGGCGGCACAGTGGTTAGCACTGCTGCCTCACAGCGCCAGAGACCCGGGTTCAGTTCCCACCTCAGGCGACTGTCTGTGTGGAGTTTGCCCATTCTCTGTGCTCCCTTAGCCTAGTGCAATTCCCTTAAACCGTGCAAGTGCACAGTTTGTTCCTTGCTTGGCGAATAGTGTACCAATGTCAGTCGCAGCATTGACTTCTGGTCCTGGCATGCACATGCATCTGGAGCTCTAGCCAGAGGGAAACAAATTAGTGTTCCGGTTTCTTCCCACAGTCCAAAAATGTGCAGGTTAGGTGAATTGGCCATGTTAAATTGCCCGTAGTGTTAGGTGCAGGGGTAAATGTAGGGGAATGGGTCTGGGTGGGTGTGCTTCGGTGGGTCGGTGTGGACTTGTTGGGCCGAAGGGCCTGTTTCCACATTGTAAGTAATCTAAATCTAAATCTAAGTAATAATCTGAAACAAAAACAGAAATTGGTGGCGAAACACAGCAAGCCTGGCAGTATCAGTGGAGACAGTGAGGATTGTAGATGCTGGAGATCAGAGTCGAGAGTGTGGTGCTGGAAAAGCACATGAGGCCGGGCAGCATCCGAGGAGCAGGAAAATCGACGTTTTGGGCATAAGCCCTTCATCAGGAATCTGTGGAGAGAGAGGCAGAGTTAACATTTCAAGTCCGGTGACTCTTCATCAGACTCCTCTTCTGTTCTGAAGAAGGGTCACTGGACACTAAACGTTAACTTTGTTTATCATTAAAGTTATCATTCCACAGATGCTGCCATATCTGCCGAGTTTCTCCAGCAATTTCTATGTTTTATTTTGTTTTATGTTAGTGTTCCCTCCGAATCTTGCTTATCACAGCAAGATCACCTTGAATAAAATACTTTGACGGAACTCCATCATTTATTTTTCCAACATTAGACTTTCATGGAGCAAATGTGACAAAGAAAAGGAACAGGTTTGTGAAGGAGGAGTATGGGTTACAATCTAAAAAATCAGGCTGAGAGCCCAAATTCACCTCTAACCTACCCATTTTTGGCTTCAACAAAGACCACGAGGGTAGGCAACGCACTCAGGAGGTAATTTGTTACGTTAGATGTTATCGTGAGTGTGAAGATTGACAAATACCTGTTTCAACAAGGCAAAAGTGAGGACTGCAGATGCTGGAGATCAGAGTCAAGATGAGAGTGGTGCTGGAAAAGCACAGGCAGCATCCGAAGAGCAGGAAAATCGGCATTTTGGGCAAAAGCCCTTCAGGAATGAGGCAGGGAGCCTCCAGGTTGGAGGGATAAATGGGAGGGGGTTGGGACTGGGGAGAAGGTAGCTAATAGTGCAATAAGTGGATGGAGGTGGGGATGAAGGTGATAGGTCAGAAAGGAGGGTGGAGTGGATAGGTGGGAAGGGAGATAGACAAGTAGGACAGGTCATGAGGACAGTGCTGAGTTGGAAGGCTTGAACTAGGGTGAGATGGGGGAAGGGGAAATGATGAAACTGTTGAAGTGTTCCAAGGCAGAAGATGAGGCGTTCTTCCTCCAGGCGTCGGGTGATGAGGGAGTGGTGGTGGAGGAGGCCGAGGACCTGCATGTCCTCGACAGAGTGGGAGGGGGAGTTGAAATGTTGGGCACGGGGCGGTGGGGTTGTTTGGTGCCGGTGTCCTGGAGATGTTCCTTAAAGCGCACTGTGAGAAGGCGTCCAGTCTCACAAACGTAAAGGAGACCATATCGGGAGCAACTGTTACAATAAATGACGTTGTTGGATGTGTGGGTGAAACTTTGATGGATGTGGAAGGCTCCTTTGGGGGGTTGGATGGAGGTAGGGGGAGAAGGTGTGAGCGCAGGTTTTGCAATTCCTGTGGTGGCAGGGGAAGGTGCCAGGAGGGGAGGGTGGGTTGTTGGGTGGCGTGGATCTGACTAGGTAGTCACGGAGGGAACAGTCTTTGCGGAAATTGGATAGGGGTGGGGCGGGAAATATATCCCTGGTGGTGGGGTCCCTTTGGAGGTGGCAGAAATGTTGGCGGTTTATGTGAAGATTGGTAGGGTGGAAAGTGAGGACCAGGGAGTTCTGTCCTTGTTATGGTTGGAGGGGTGGGGTTTGAGGGTGGAGGTACGAGACGTGGATGAGATCCATTGGAGGGCATCTTCAACCACGTGAGAAGGGAAATTCCAGTCTTTAAAGAAGGAAGCCATCTGGTGTGTTCTGTGGTGGAACTGGCCCTTCTGGGAGCAGATACTGTGGAGGCGGAGGAATTGGAAATATGCATCTCATTCAGGTCCCACACCTCTGCCCTCAATCCCCACCTATCTAACCGCAACATGGACAGAACCCCCCCACCCCCACCCCCCCCACCTCAGTCGAACAGACAAAGGAAGCACACGGTGAGGTCAGTGCAGGAGAGAGAGAGAGAGAGAAAGGAACAGAGGGTGGTACGTGTATGGAATGAGCTGCCAGAGGAAGTGATGGAGGCTGGTACAATTGCAACATTTAAAAGGCATTTGGATGAGTCTATGAATAGGAAGGGTTTGGAGGGCTATGGGCTGGGTGCTGGTAGGTGGGACTAGATTGAGTTGGGATATCTGGTCGGCATGGATGGGTTGGACCGAAGGGTCCGTTTCCATGCTGTACATCTCTATGACTCTATGGTCCTCCCCTTCCACCCCACCAACCTCTGCATAAACCGCATCATCTGCTGACATTTCCACCACCTATAAATGGACCTCACCACCAGGGATCTTTTTCCCACCACACCCCTATCCACTTTCCGCAAGGATCGTTCCCTCCATGACTACCTAGTCAGGTCCATGTCCCACCAACAACCCACCCTCCCCTCCTGGCACCTTCCCCTGCTACCGTAGGAATTGCAAAACCTGTGCCCACACCTCCCCCCTCACCTCATTCCAACCCCCCCAAAGGAGCCTTCCACATTTATCAAAGTTTCACCTGCAATCCACTAATGTCATTTATTGTATCCGTTGCTCCCGATGCGGTCTCCTCTACATTGGGGAGACTGGGCGCCTCCTAGCAGAGCGCTTTAGGGAACATCTCTGGGACACCCGCACCAATCAACCACACCGCCCCGTGGCCCAACATTTCAACTCCTCCTCCCACTCTGTCGAGGGCATGCAGGTCCTCGGCCTCCTCCACCACCACGCCCTCACCACCTGACGCCTGGAGGAAGAACGCCTCATCTTCTGCCTCAGAACATTTCAACACCAGGGCATCAATGTGGATTTTACCAGTTTCCTCATTCCCCCTCACCCCCACCTTACCCCAGTTCCAAACTGCCAGCTCAGCACCATCCTCATGACCTGATCTACCTGCCAATCTTCCTTCCCACCTATCCACTCCATCCTCTCTCCGACCTATCACCTTCATCCCCACCTCCATCCACTTATTGCACTATTAGCTACCTTCTCCCCAGCCCCAACCCCACTGTTTATCTCCCCACCCCGGCGGCTCCCTGCCTCATTCCTGATGAAGGCCTTTTGCCCGAAACGTTGATTTTCCTGCTCCTCGGATGCTGCCTGAACTGCTGTGCTTTTCCAGCACCACTCTAATCTTGAAGTACCTGTTTCAGAGTAGGCTGTCTGTTCTGGATTGAATACAATTGTAATCAGGTGTCATCCTGAGTTTGGGGAAACTGGCACCATCAAAGCAAGCAGCCAACAAAGTTATTTTCTTTTCCACAAGAGCCACGCCAAAGAGATCAAAGGCACTGCTCACCTACAACCTGGATGATCTCAGCCAGGAGCACACCATCCCTCACATCCTGTTGCAGGTCCCTGATAAGCCGCTTGTGGCCAGACTTCACCAGGTAATGATTGGCCCAGTCGGTATAAATCTGTTGAACAAAACAAGGTTCAATGTTTCACTCCAGCAATCAGGACCAATATCAAGTCATTCAGTATGGTATGCACTCTCAATGTTGAAAGCAAGTAGTTGAGCATCATACAAGCAATGAACAGTGTTCGATTAGAAACCTGAATCCCTCGTATTTTTGCAGGAATTCCAACATGCTTTCTATTTACATGCAGATGACTGTGCTGCATAATTATTGAGTTCTGCACAGTAAGAACATTCAGAATTTTGAAAAGAGTGCTTAAAGGACGCCAAAGAACCTTTTATCGCACAATGACTTACTGAGACAGACAACTTATTGATATACCAATAAAGCAACAGTAGCAAATAACTAGTATTTATAGTACATTCTTGGAAGATGTAACAGTTGCTTTCTGAACCATTGCATACTCTATGTACATCTTTACGTTTGAATTTAGAGTACACACTTTCTTCAGTTTGCATATTACCTTCCTGTTACACTTGGTTGGGTAGTGTTCCTCTCCGCCTCACTGCGATCAATGTAGACACGCGCACACACACACACACACACACCACATACACACACTCTGCACACACACACACACACACACACACACACACACTCCACATACAAACACACGTTCTCTTCTTTTGAACCAACTACAATTTATGTACAGAAATGTGTCATTTGCATATCATGCATTCCTCTCAACAATGATTTTTTTAAGCTGACAGTAATAAGCTTTCACTGTACTCAAGAATATTTAATTTTTTTTGGCAACATTAATAATTTGCACAATACAATAAGGCACTTGGAGTCAAACAGTTTATAAATATTCCATGACTGTCAGTTTGGAAGCTCTGGTTCTGAGAATCTAACTACAAATGAAACTTTGTTCTCTTCAAGTATAATGATAAAACTTTTTGAATTATAGGAGAAGCATTTTTGTGTTGTGGTAAATATCAGACATTAACGTCAGATGTAATTCTTACTGGGGTATAGTTCAACGTGTGTATACTAACCACCTTTAAGTGAGTAGTATGTTGAAAGGCTTTCTCACAGTGCAGGGCAATATCACTCAATATTTTCCCTCATGGGAGAGTCGAGGACCAGAGTGTATAGTCTCAGAATGAAGGGGCATCAATGTAAGTCTGGGATGAGGAGGAATTTCCTCTCTCAGAGCATTGTAAGGCTTTGGAATTCCTTGCCACACAGAGCTGTGGGGGTGGAGTCATTGTGTATTATTAAGGCTGAGATAGATTCTCGATCAGTCAGGGAGTCAAAGGTTACAGCTAAAGGGCAATGAAAGTGGATGTGAGGAATGTTGAATCAGCCAAGATGCTATTGAATGGCAGAGTAGGGACTGAAAAGCTTATCCTGTTCCTATTTCATATAGTCTTACGTTGCACTTTCCCAATACATAGACATGTAACACTTTCCAGTAGCAGTCTTTGGACAGATTGGTTGGCCACATTAGGATCGTGGAGGCTCGGTTCGGTACCTCTCTGGCTGAAATGATCTAAACCAGCAGTGATCAAGGAACTAAACCAGGGCTAAGCCCCAGGGGAGCTTTTGTTCTTCTGAGAACGATAAAAGTTTACAACACAGGAGGCTTCTGGCCCAGATTTATGGGTGGCCCAGCATGGTGGTTTCATCCAGGGGTGGTGGTCTTGGCCTGGGCTTGGCAGTTATCTTTGGAGGAGGTTTCTGGTCCAGTTTTTCTGGTGGCCCACTGTGACGTGTTTCATCGTCCTCTCAGCCCAAGAGCTGTGAACTGAATTGTGATGAATGTTTGTCTTAAATTTACTTTTATTGTTACAGATGACTTATGTCATTCACATAAAGCGCCATGGTTGGGCGACTTATAAAGCTTTTCATTGTATTTTTCTTGCAGAAGTACACATGACAATAAACTCTATATCCATCTAGTGTCGGCTCTTTAAATGAACTGCTCAATCAGCCACGCTCCCCTCCCAATTCATCCAACAAATCGTACCACCAACCACACATTCAATTCTCTTTCGAAGGTCAGTTTGACTCTGCTTCTGCCACTCAGTCAGGTGTTTCTGACCATAACAACTCACTACTTAGTTTCATTTTCCAAATCACTTCAGCTTGATGCTTTATGGCTCGTAGCTACTACTCACTTGGAGAGTTTCTTCATGTCTGTATGATCAAACCCCTTCGTTACTTTAAACATCCCCGTTAAACGTCCTTGAGAACTTCAATTCAAAGAAAGTACTTCTCCGGTCTCTCAGCACAATAGAGGCCCCTCACCCTGATTTCTCTCCTCAATCACCGAAGGGCATGGTAACAGTCCCAAAAAGGGAGGTTGTCCCTGTCAAATGGCTAGAAACTGTCCAGCCCCAGCATCACCACAAGGTTCAGTAACCAACCAGGAGTCATGGAGGAGCCTGGGCTGGTACTTAACTGGGGTGGCCTGACCAGGCCGAATCAGGGAGAATCCCAAAGAGGTGAGCAGAGTGGAAGGTGAGTGGGAAATTGGGAAGCTATGGCTGGGCAAGGGGACACACATGGGGCCTTTCCACGACAGGGAATTCTGTGGCGGGTGGGGGTAAATAAGACGGCTGAGCATAGAGAACCACTCCCTCAGTTCATCCCTATAACTGTACCAGGTTAGTAGGTTGTGCCTGTGTCTGCAGGAAAGAGGCCTGAAAGTTTTCATTATTTGGCTGCTTATGAGCTGCTAGTTGACCATTAAGTGCCTCGACAGATCCATGACTTGACCAATGCTATTGATGTACCAATGATGGTAAGGATAGAGCCATCCTGCCTAATTTAACAACCAAGAGGGATTAAAAATTACAGCAAATGGTTTCCATCTTCCCAGTACTTAGCTGGAAGCAATCTTTTTCACACATTACTGGAGGTTGGACAAATCGTATGATAGTTTTGAGACAGTGGAAAAAATCAGAGAGGTAACAGTGAGGATGAGCCAGATGTTGTCAGATTAAGAACTGACATTCTGTTTTCAGACTTGGGTGGGGGGGGGGGGTAAAGGGCAACGTTGGAGATGAAAATTTGGAGGAACTCCAGGGTAAGAGTGTGGGAATAGGGAAAGTAGGTAAGATTCTGACACATTTAGCAAATATATTTTGCAAATGCCATCATTTCATGGAGACCCCTTGTTGGGGATGGGTTCAGCAGGCCAGTTGTATGTATTAATCATTCAAAGCACTTAACATTCTCCATCTTCTGTCTGATATTTTAATCATACACCCGTCTACAGCCATTGGTTCACCAGCATTTGGAATCGTTCATCTGTCACTGCATTGCTGCAAACTATCAGTAACTCAGGAAATTACAATTTTATTTGAATTCATCAACAAACTGACAGCATTTCTGCATATCTCCTCCAAAACTAATCTTCTGGTCCAACCAGCTGAAATACATTTAAAGTTGAGGAATAAACACAGAATTTATAAATCTTGAGAAAGAACTGTTAATAACTATAACAAAGTCAGAAGTATTTCTATGCGTTTAAGTTAGGGGAAAATTAATATGATTGGAAATTGTATGGATCTAATATTGCAACGTGCCTATATTTGATGGTAAGGTATGTTTTAACTGCTCGTGTGTTTAGAACTTGCTATATTTTTAAAAGGTAATTCTCAGAGTTTCAAGGGTCGAGTGGCCCAGGTAGGGTAGGATGATTTTCACCTTTGTTCCTTGCTCCAACCTGATTTTGAGGTTAACCCATGGGTTTTCAAATTGACTTTTATTTTCGAATACATTTGGGAGCCATGTCCAGGGTTTTGACAACTATTTCCCAGAAACTGAGGGAAAAAGGTGCCCATGGGAAAGCTCTGGAATTATCCAGCAATAGGCCATGTAATATAAAGGATTACTACTCAAACAAGTAAATAGCCAGCCTGTGTCAATAATGATGTAATAAACCATGTGACAGCAGTCTCTGGAGAAAGAGGTGATTGCTCAACATGTTGACCCTCCTGCTCTTCGGATGCTGTCTGACCAGCTGTGCTTTTCCAGCACCACACTTTTAAACTCAACCGCATCCTTTGCTTACTCAAATAAACAGTTTACAGAGTGTTAAACAACAAGATAGTCTTACAAACAGGTTAGAATCTCGGAATGCTTCCCAATTCTATCAAAAACACAAACTTGCCTAAAGTCCACTGCCATGGTATCAGGGAACCGACTGTCAAATAACCTGCACTCACAGCCAGGCTAAATACACTTGGAAATTCCATGGAATTGTGCACAGCAATGTTCTAAAGACATGGGGGCAGATGGTGGATTTGCCCCCAGATGTGGACAAATCATTCAGGGGAATAAAAATAGAGCCATGACCAATTAGAAAAAAAACCTCACTCCCACATAAAGAACTGAGACATTTTAAAGGGAGTTCTTCCGAAAATCGCAGGCTGCGATGGGCACTAGGAAAGGTGTGTGGGGGTGGGGGTGAGGGAGGGGGTGTGTGAGTCTGAGGGTGACAGTGGGGGTGGGGGTGAGTCTGAGGGTGATGGTGGGGGGGGTGAGTCTGAGGGTGATGGTGGGGGAGGGAGTGTGAGTCCAAGAGTGACAGTGGGGGAGAGGGGGTGTGTGAGTCTGAGGTTGACAGTGGAGGGGGGGGGTGAGTTTGAGGGTGACGGTGGGGGGGGGGTGAGTCTGAGGGTGATGGTGGGGGAGGGAGTGTGAGTCCAAGAGTGACAGTGGGGGAGAGGGGGTGTGTGAGTCTGAGGTTGACAGTGGAGGGGGGGGGGGGGAATGTGAGTCTGAGGATGACGGCGGGGGAGCGGGGTGTGAGTCTGAGGGTGACAGTGGGGGGGGGGAGTGTGAGTCTGAGGGTGATGGTGGGGGGGGGGAGTGTGAGTCTGAGTGTGACAGTGGGGGGGGAGGAGTGTGGATCTGAAGGTGAAAGTGGGGAGGGTGAGTGTGAGTCTGAGGGTGATGGTGGGGAGAGGGAGTGTGAGGATGACGGTGGAGGGTGCTGTCTGAGTCTGAGGGTGACATTGCGGGGGGGGAGTGTGGGTCTGAGGGTGATGGTGGGGGGTATGGTGTGAGTCTGAGCGTGACAATGGTGGGGGGGGGAGGGGAAGTGTGGGTCTGAGGGTGAGATGAAGGAGCAGCAAACGCAGCTGAAGTGAGGAGGGGAGAGGCAGCCAAGTCGGCTCTGTCAGAAAGTGAACCTGCAGCTAACTGTGAGTCTGGAAAACATGCAGGGACAGGGAAGGAACATCTCTCAGATTAATGTGCTTTTAATGAAACTCAGTTATTGAAATAAAACGTGTGCCTGTTGTCTTGTGCCAAATGAAATATCACAGTGTCTAGGAAATTAATGTTTCCCTTGTGTGTTATGACTTTTAAGTTTAATGGTGGCTGATTCAGGGGAATGAAGAATTCTTCTAACTGAGAGTGTGAATTCAAATATCACATGCATCCACAAAAATACAGAAAATAACTTTCAAATGTGACTACACTTAACCCAAGGAATGAGATTTTCTTTTTGATAATTCATTCACTGTCTGGACCCAGCATTTACTGCCCATCCCTAGTTGCCCCTTGAGAAGGTGGTGGTGAGCTGCCTTCTTGAACCACTGCAGTCCATGTGATGTGGGTAGATCCACAATGCCCTTAGGGAGGGAATTCTAGGAGTTTGACCCAATGACAGTAAAGGAAGGGTGATACATTTCCAAATCAGGATGGTGAATGTTTTGGAGGGGAACTTGCAGGGAGTGCTGTTCCCACTATCTGCTTCCCTTGTCCTTCGAGTATTTATGAGTTTGCAAGATGCTGTCTAAAAATCTTAGGTGAATTCCTGTAGGGCATCTTGTCGATAATACGCACTGCTGCTGGTCACCTTCAATGGCAGAGGGAGTGGACGCTTGAGGATGTGGTACCAATCAAGCAGGCTGCTTTGTTCTGGATGGTGCTAAGCTTTGTGAGTTTGTTGGAGACATTCATTCCCTGTCCCTGCATGTTTTCCAGGCTCACAGGCAAGTGGGAGTACTCCATCACACTCCTGACTTGTGTCTTGTAAATGTTGGACAGACTTTGAGATTCAGGATGTGAGTTAGCCACTGCAGTATTCCTAGCCTCTGGTCCTATAGCTGTTGTGTGTATGTGGTCAGTCCAGTTCAGTTTCTGGTCAATGGTAACCCCCAGAATGTTGATAGTCAGGGATGAATGTTGAGGGACAATGTTTAAATTTTTCTTGTTGGAGATGGTCATTGCCTGGCATTTGTGTGTTACTTGCCACTTGTCAGTCGAAGTCTGGATATTGTCCAGATCTTATTGCTTTAGGACGTGGACTGTTTCACAATGTAAGGAGTCATGACTGGTCATTGTTCACCACTCTCAATTATCAGCGAAAATCTTCACTCCTGACATCATGGTGGGATGATGGAAGGGATTGTCATTGATGAAGTAGCTGAAGATGGTTGGGCCTACTGGAGAGGTGGCCTCCAGCTGAGATGATTGACTTCCAACTACCACTTCCTTTTTCCAGGTATGACTCTAAAATACCTGCAGCGCGGCTGCTAACCTGTCACTAAGTCACCCTTTACTTATATGTGCACAGTACATGAGTTCTGACCAACCAGCTCAGAACCAGTCCCTAGAATGAGAGAGTGTCTCTCAATCTCCTGTTCATCTGTCTGCCAGGGCTGCGTAATTGGCTCAGGTTACCAAACCCAATCACGAATCTCAGAGGCATTGAGAACTACCTGGCCATGGTTCCAATCACTACAAACTCCAATTTCAAAACCCTTCATAAAATGAACCTCTTTGATCAAGTTTTCATTCCCCCTCCCTGAGAACTCTTTTGGTGGATTACTATTAGTTCACTGAATGATTGCAGTTCTGCACAGTGGCTTGGAATGATCCTCAAATGTTAGGAATGTCAGCTAACCGTAGACCATCATTGTTACATAGAACATAGAACATCCAGCTCAGGACAGGCCCTTCGGTCTTCCACGTTGCACTGACCTGTGGAATCAATCTGAAACCCATCTAACCTACACTATTCTATTCTCATCCATATGCCTCTTCAATAACCATTTAAATGCCCCTAAAGTTAGCAAGTCTACTACTGTGCGTTCCACGCCCCTACTATTCTCTGAGAAAAGAAACTACCTCTGACATTTGTCCTATATCTATCACCCCTCAATTTAAAGCTATGTCCCCTCGTGCTAGCCATTATCATCCGAGGAAAAAGGCTTTCACTGTCCACCCTATCTAACCCTCTGATTATCCTGTTTGTCTTGATTAAGTCACCTCTCAACATTCTTCTCTCTTAACGAAAACAGCCTCAGGTCCGTCAGCTTTTCTTGTGAGACCGTCCCTCCATACCAGGTAACATCCTAGTAAATCTCCTCTGAACCCTTTCCAAAACATTGCCATCATTCCTATAAGGTGGTGACCAGAACTATATGCAATACTCCAAATGAGACCGCACCAGAGTTTTGTACAGCTGCAGTGTGACCTCATGGTTTTGAAACTCAATCCCTCTCACAGAAAACCTAACACACCGTAGGCCTTCTTAATAACCCTATAAACCTGGGTGACAACGTTCAAGGATCTATGTATATGGACACCAAGATCTCTCTGCTCATCTACACTACCAAGAATCTTACCATTAGCCCGGTACTCTGCATTTCTGTTGTTCCTTCCATCACCTCACACTTTTCCACATACTGCATTTGTCACCTCTCAGCCCAACTCTGCAGCTGATTTATATCCTTCTGTAACCTGCCACATTCTTCGGCACCTTCCACAACTTCCTGTGATGTGGTGACCAGAACTGTACACATTACTCCAAATGTGGCCGTACCAGAGTTGTGTCCAGCTGCAGCATGATCCCATGTTCCAAAACTCAATCCCTCTACCAATAAAAGCTAACACACCACATGTCTTCTTAATAACCCTATCAACCTGGGTGGCAACTTTCAAGGATCATGGTACATGGACGCCGAGATCTCCCTGCTCATCTACACTACTAAGATTCATACCATCAGCCCAGTACTCTGCATTCCTGTTGCTCCTACCATCACCTCACACTTCTCCACATTAAACTCCATTTACCACTCACATCCTAGCTCTGCAGGGTATCCATGTCTCCCTGTAACCTGCAACAGCTTCATCACTATCCACAACTCTATCGACCTTAGTGTCATCCGCAAATTTATTAACCCATCCTTCTATGTACTCATCCATGTCATTTATCAAAAGGACAAACAACAGTGGACCCAAAACAGATCCCAAATGGTACACCACTAGTAAATGAACTCCATGATGAATATTTTTGTCTTCTTCCCTGCCTGCCGCAGTAGCTGGTCCTTGAATAAGCTCCACATTTCAATTGTGCCTATCCCCTGCTGTTTCCTTCCCCATCCTATGCATCCTAAATCTTGCCTAATTGCATCGCAATTGCCTTTCTCACAGTTATAACTTTCACTTTGCAGTATATACCCATCCCTTTCCATCACTAAAGTAAACATAACCGATTTATGGTCACTATCACCAAAGTGCTCACATACCTCCAAATCTAACACCTGGCCAGGTTCATTACCCAGTACCAAATCTAATGTAGCCTCACCCCTTGTTGGCCTGTCTACATCCTGTGTCAGGAAACCCTCCTGCACACATTGGACAAAAACTGACCCATCTACAGTACTTGAACTATAGTATGCCCAGTCAATATGTGGAAAGTAAAGTCCACCATAACAACTACCCTGTTACTCTCACTCCTATTGAGGGTCATCTTTGCTAGCCTTTCCCCTACATCCCTGGAACAATTTGGAGGCCTATAGAAAACTCCCAACAGGGTGACCTCTCCTTTCCTGTTTCTAACCTCAGCCCATACTACTTCAGTAGACGAGTCCTCAAACATCCTTATTGCAACCGTAACACTGTCCTTGACTAACAATACCACATCTCCCCCCTCTTTTACCATTTTCTCTGTTCCTATTGAAAATCTAAATCCCAGAACCTGCAAATAACCATTCCTGTCCCTCCCCCAGCCATGTCTCTGAAATGGCCACAACATCAAAATCCCAGGTACCTATCCATGCTGCAAGTTCACCCACCTTATTCCGGTTGCTCCTGGCATTGAAGTCGACACACTTCAAACCAACTTCTTGCTTACCCGTGCCCTCTTGCGATCTTGAAATCTTAGTTCTGACTTCACTACTCTCATCCTCCCCTCTACTCGAGGAACTACAATTTAGGTTCCCTTCCCCCCCTGCTCAATTAGTTTAAACCCACCCGAAGAGAATTAACAAATTCCACCCCGCCAGAATACTGGTACCCCTCTGGTTCAGGTGAAGACCATCCTGTTTGTAGGGGTCCCACCTTTCCCAGAAAGAGCCTCAGTTATCCAGGAATCCAAAACTCTCCCTTCAGAACCATTCCTGGAGCCACGTGTTCAACTCCTCTCTCTCCCTCTTCTTCACTTCACTCACACATGGCACGGGCAACAAGCCAGAGATAACAACACTGTTTGTTCTAGCTGTAAACTTCCACCTTAGCTTCCTGAATTTCTGCCTTAGTTCCCCATCCCTTTTCCTATCTAAGTCATTGATGCCTATGTGGCTACTCCCCCTCCCCCGCAAGGAACCGAAAACACAATCTGAGACATCACACACCAGGGAGGCAACACACCAATCATGAGTCTCTCTTTCCCACAAAGCTTCCTATCTGTCCCCCTAACTATGGAAACCCTAATGACTAAAGATCTGCTCCTCTTCCCCTTCACTTCTGAGCAATAGGGACAGACTCTGCGCCAGAGACCTGTGTCCCATCGCTTACCCTGGTAAGTCGTCCACCCCACAGTATCCAAAATGGTATTCTTGTTGTTGAGAGGATTGACCACAGGGGATCCCTGTACTGCCTGCCTATTCCCTTTCTGTCTCCTGATGGTAACCCATCTAACCTTTTTCTTGTACCTGAGGTGTGACTACCTCCCTGTAACTCTTCTCAATAACTCCCTCCTCCTCCTGAATGATTTGAAGTTCATCCAACTCCAGCTCCAGTTCCCTAACGCAGTTTCCAAGGAACTGGAGTTGGGTTCACTTCCCAGAGATGCAGTCAACAGGAACACTACTGGTGACCCTTACCTCCCACATTATGCTGGAGGAATATTCAACTGCCCTCACCTCCATTCCTTCTCTTCTAAATTCCCAAACAGACTACAGAAAAAACTGAAGAAAACTCACCTTAGCAACTGGCGCACAAATTTTTGTTGTTGTTTCTGAAGCAAAAAGTCACTGGACACACCCCATTTCAAAACCAGAGTAAAAACTGAGATAAGACGGAACTATATAATCGTGGGATGACACTCATCATTCTGCCTTTTAGATAAGGGGTTGAACGAAGGTCTCAGTCTGTTCGATGGATGTAAACAATCTCTCAGCACGAATCAAAGCAAGAGGCAGAATTATGTATTGTTCAGATCACCAGCTCTTTAGTCCTGACCCAATAATTAAATAGACTGAACAGGTCACACATTTTGTTTGTTTTTGTGGGATCCTGGGTGGACATGGTTGTTATCCAACAACAGTGAAAAAGGGTGGGAGTGAGACGTGATTAGGAGCCTTCTGGAAGATGGTGGCTCACTCACCACAACTGAGAAGGCAATCAAGGATCAGTGCTAGTTCCTTGAATGATTGCATTTCTGTGTCACAGTTTGGACTGATTCCCAAATGTTAAGAGTGCTAGCTAACTGGAGACCACCACTGTTCCATCACAGCTGCATCAACTTCCTGGGAGTGATGATTGCTAACAATCTGTCCAGGCCAAGCCACATTGATACAATGTTCAAGAAAGCACAACAGTGCCTCAACTTTCTCAGGAGGATAAGGAAATTCGGGCATGTCTGTAAATACTCTTATCAACTTTGCACCAGAGAAAACGTTCTATCCAGATGCATCACGGCCTGTAAGAAACTACAGAGGAGGGCCTGGTGTCAAAGAGTGGAAGTGAGGGAAAACTTGAGTGTTGACAGTGACCAAAGGAATGGTCACCTCCCAACTAGCAAGAAGGAGTTAAGGACTGGGATAAATTGTATATATGGAAATGCATAGCGTAGGGAACAAGTCTGAAGAACTGGAAGCAGAAATTGCCCTCAGAGTTAGAACACAGTAGCACTGACAGAAATATGGCTCAAACCAGAGAGGGCTGGATATTTAACATCCCACATGATCAGACTTGGAACAGAAACAGAGTGGGTGAAAAGGGAGCAGGTGCAGCAGTCATGTCAAGGATAGTATCATTGCCTCGGAATAGGATGTAGTTACTGTATGGTCGGAGGTGAGAAACAGGAAGGAGTGATGAGCTTTTGGATATTTACTACATAGCTCCAAGTAGTGGAGAGAAAGTAGAAAAGAGCATTTGTAAACAGATTATGGAAAGCTCCAGAACAAGTAAGGTTGAAATAGTTTGTAATTTCAATTTCCAAGGGGCGAATGGGAAAATGGTAGAGTGTGGAACATGGAAGGGGAAGAATACCTGCAATGTGTGCATTAGAACTTCATGGAATTTTTCAGTCCTTGCAGGGAGAAAGCTGTGCTTGATCTGGCCCTTGGACATGAATCAGGTGAACTGGAGAACGTCAGAGTGGGGATCATTTAGGAAATAGCGAGCATATTGCAATAAGGTTCAATATTAAGTTGGAAAAGGACAAAAGTCTTACGATCCTGGATAGAGCAGTTTCCATACGAAGCCGTGATGCATCCAGATAGAATGCCTTTTCTGGTGCAACTGTAAAAGTTGATAAGGATATTTACAGACATTCCCGAATTTCCTTAGCCTCCTGAGAAAGTTGATGCACTGTTGTGCTTTCTTGACCATTGTATCAATGTGGTTGGACCTGATCATCACTCCCACGAAGTTGATGCAGCTGTGATAGAACAGTGGTGGTCTTCAGTTCGCTAGCACTCTTAACATTTGGGAAACAGTCAGGTATGAAGACCCCAGACTGGAGAAGGGCAGATTTTTGGGGTCTAAAAGTTGAATAAGAGCAAGTGGTTGTGAAATGCATGTTGGTAGCTAAAACAGTGGATGAAGAAAGGGAGAATTTCAAATCAGGTGCAGGCTCGATATATACCCATGAGAAATGAGAAGAATACGTAAACCTGGATGATTAAGAATATTGTTAAAAAATAAGGAAGAAAAACAGAGTTATATGATGCATACCAGAATAATAATAGCAATAGAAATCAGGAAGCATATCTGAAAAGCAAGAGGGAGGCTAAGGCTGGAATAAGGAAGACTAAGAGCAAGCGTAGGGGAAGGATGTCAGACTACACGAAAACAAATAATACATTTTCTTCAAACATATTACTGCCAAAAGATTACTGAAGGATAGAGTGGAGGGGGGCCACAAGAACAATCATATAAGCTTCTCAGTGATGGAAAAGCGAGGTACTAAGTGAATATGTTGCTTTTGTCTTTACCAATTTGGAAGATGGTGACAATGACGCGGTTGAAAGTGTGGGTGTTCAGCAGCTGAGCAGTATAGTGATAGATGAAGAAGAGGTGCTCTAAAGGTTGGCAGCACTCCAGGTAGAGAAGTCACCAGGCCTGGGCGGGGTGCATCCGAGATTGCAGAGAGAGGTAAGAGAACAAATCATGAAGCCATTGACAGAAATTTTCAAGGCCAATGTGAACATGGGATTAGTCCGAGGGAACTGGAGGATTGCAAACGTCTCAGTGTTGTTTAAGAAAGGGACAAAGGATAAGATCAGATTAGATTCCCTACAGTATGGAAACAGGCCCAACAAGTCCACACCAACTCTCCGAAGAGTAACCCAACCAAACCCATTTCCTATTGTTACCTCTGACTAACGCACATAGCACGATGGCCAATTCACCTGAACCAAGCATTTTTTTGGATTGTGGGAAGAAACCAGAGCACCCAGAGGAAGCCCACACAGACAGTCACCCGAGTTTGGAATCAAACCCAGGTCCCTCGCGCTGTGAGGCAGTAGTGCTAACCACAGGGCCACCACGTCAGCCAGAGAACCATCAGCTTGACATCAATAATGGGAAAACCGATGGAAGCCATAATATGGGAGAAGGTAAATGTACACTTCGAGAAAAATAAATTAATACTAAACCATCAACATGATTTTGTCAAAGGCAGGTCATGTCAGACAAATGTTTATGAGTTTTTTGATGAGGTGACACAGGCAGTAGATGAGGGTACTGCTGGGAGTGTTGCATATTTGGACATTCAGAAAGCATTTGATACAATCCCACATGGCAGCTTGGTTAGAAATTTTGAAATATTTGGGATTAATGAGTCTTCAGCAACATGGATTAGAAAGTGGCTGAAAGTAGCATACAGAGGTTCGGTATAGATGGGCATTTTTCAGATGGGAGATAAGTTGAAAGTGGCGTTCTCTGGGGATTGGTGCTGGGATCCTTGCTTTTTCTGATTTATATGAACGATTTGAAGATGGATGTTGAGGGTAAAATCTCTAAATGTGCAGATAATACTAGACTAGGGAGAAGAGTGAATTGTGAGGATTATGCAGAGTGACCTCAGAGGCATATGGACAAGTTGATCAAATGGGCAACCGCCTGACAGATGAATTGCAATGCAGGGAAATGTGAGGTTAAAAAATCTCACAACACCAGGTTATAGTCCAACAGGTTTAATTGGAAGCACTAGCTTTTGAGCGCTGCTCCTTCGTCAGGTCACAACCACCTGATGAAGGAGCGTCGCTCCGAAAGCTTGTGCTTCCAATTAAACCTGTTGGACTATAACCTGGTGTTGTGTGATTTCTAACTTTGTACACCCCAGTCCAACACCGACATCTGCAAATCGAGAAATGTGGGAATGCATTTTGGTCGAAGAAGCATAGAGAGACAATAGGCTCAATGGTACAACTCTGAGCAGAGTACAGGAGCAGAGGGGCCTCAGGAGTCATGTGCATGATTCTCCAAAGGTGGCCACGCAAGTAGAAACTGTTGTTTAAAAGGTTTATAAGATCCTTGGGTTTATAAAGAGGCTTAGAGTATAAAAGCAAGGAAGTGACGCTACACCTTGACAAATCCTTGGTCAACTTCTGGAAGGATGGTGAAGCCCTGGTGAGTGCAAAGGAGATTTACAGAATTATATCGGAATGAGGTATTTTAAACACAAGGAAAGATTCAAGAGACTGGGCCTATTCTCCATGAAGCAAAGAAGGTGACGTTATCGAGGTGTTCAAAATTATCAACAGCGGAGTAAAGAAGAATATTCTGTTTCTGCTGGTCAATATGTCAGTAACTCAGGGTCACAATTTCAAGATTGTCAGCAAAAGAGCTCGGAGCAAGATGGAGAGAAATGTCTTCACTCAGAGTTGTTAGGATATGGAATGTGCAGCCCAGGAGAGTGGTGGAGGTACTCTTCAAACCACACTGCATATATATTTGAACGTGATGAATTTAGAGGGCTATAGACATAGGACTGGAGAATAGGACAAGCTGGGTAGCTCTTTCAGGAGCCGGTACAGATGCAATGGGTCAAATGGCCTCCTCCTGCACAGTAACATTGTATGGTTCTATTTCCGCAGTAACTTGTTGGAACCAGAGCGCTTTGGGACCTTGTGAGAGCAGACAATTCCACACAGATATAAAAGCTTCTTTAAATAAAGTTCCATTCTTCAGTTGCTAATCAAAGACATCAAACACCTCATCTGTTAAACTCTTCAATCTGCACACGTGCCATCTGCTATTCAAAGCACAAATCCATAGCAAACATTTTCAGAAATAACAAGCAGTGATACAGACAAGTGAACATCCAAACCAGGCCATTCAGTCCCTCAAGCTTGTTTAGCTGTTCAATAGCGTTACAACCTGAATACTCCACACTCTCACCAACTTATGATAACCTTTCAAATATTTCCCATAAGAGTCCAACATATTACTAGAGGGAAAAACCATTTAAAATAAGTCTACCTCGCTCAAATTGATGAAATGTTTCAGCAGCGCTATCTCTTTGAACCATTTGTTCCCGCTTCTTTGAAAACAGAGATGGTGTTTGCTGGGGTGTATTGTCCAGTTAACGCTGTTTCAGATTGTCTTCACAAAATAATTTACGTCTGGATTTGCCAAAGCGAATTTCTTCCAGTAAAATTGCTGGAGTAATCAAGCCAACTCATTGCCTTCTACAGAGGGACACATCAGTGAACGAGAATTCACTGCTTTACCAGCAGATTGAAGCACACTGCAGGATTCCAAAGCAGCAACAGTGAAGTCAGAAATGACTTACCAGCTCTAAAAGATCAATCCAGATTTAAGTGGCAGAGTCTGGGCTTCTGGAAATATGGCTTTAGCCCCACATTTAATCTACAAACAACCTTTAATTTAAATCAATTCACTATGGCAAAGTAGACAAGACGTACACAGCAGAAGCTCTGAAATAATCCACAGCGTCTTCTGTATCGTTACTTGCCTTGAACAAAGCACTTTCATTTACAATTACTATGCTGGCATTACTCACACTGGCCAACCGATACCACAAATCTCATATTACAAAGCCCAGTCTATTCCACTGTCCACAATAAAATACGCAAGCACGGATTGTTGAACATGAGTGTTTCTTCAACAACAAAACCAATGCTTCTTCTAATTTTACACTCAGCTTTTGTTCTGTCAAAGGTTAACCGTTAACGTCTAAATAATCCATTGATACCATTCAGACACAAAAACAATTAAATATGAAGAAGGTTTAATTAAGAGCTGTATGCAAAAGCCTATCCTTCCTGCCATGTTGGCAAAGTGGTAGGAATAACTAAATACTTTAAAACATCAAATCAAAATTTCTCCACACTTGACACTGGGTGTTCAGACAGCAATTTTCGTTCGATCATAAATTCACTGTGTCACTATAAAGGGAGGGGGAGACACCAAACTACAACTTGCTCTGAAAGGAGAAAGATTTTGAGTTGTTCATTCAATTGGGAAAAGTGCAGAACTGCACTAAGATGATAACAAATCTCTGTGCTGTAGAGAGGGATTTTGAATGTCATTTCCCCTCTATTGATGAAAGTCTCTCCACCCAGACACAAACCGTCGAAGCAGAATGGGCACTGACAAGGAGACAGGTTAGAAACCTGCTGAAAATCTGATTTTCTTTTACAAACAGAGTACACTGCTGCCAAGGTCAGGTCAGGTGAACATTTTCCTGTGTTCTTAATATCCTTCCAAATGGATGCATCCAAGAACAGGCTAATGTATGTTCCTATACCACTCAAAATGCTGCAAAAGGACATTTCTTGTCTTGTAAGAGAAAATCTTCGTGCTACCACAGTATTAGCCATGTAACATGGAACGTTTTTCCCTAATTTAATAGTTAAGACCATAAGACCATAAGACATAGGAGTGGAAGTAAGGCCATTCGGCCCATCGAGTCCACTCCACCATTCAATCATGGCTGATGGACATTTCAACTCCACTTACCAGCATTCTCCCCATAGCCCTTAATTCCTTGTGACATCAAGAATCTATCAATCTCTGCCTTGAAGACATTCAGCGTCCCGGTCTCCACTGCACTCTGCGGCAATGAATTCCACAGGCCCACCACTCTCTGGCTGAAGAAATGTCTCCACATTTCTGTTCTGAATTGACCCCCTCTAATTCTAAGGCTGTGTCCACGGGTCCTAGTCTCCTCGCCTAACAGAAACAATTTCTCGCGTCCACCCTTTCCAAGCCATGTATTATCTTATAAGTTTCTATTAAATCTCCCCTTAATCTTCTAAATTCCAATGAATACAATCCCAGGATCCTCAGCCGTTCCTCGTATGTTAGACCAACCATTCCAGGGATCATGCTTGTGAATCTCCGCTGGACACGTTCCAGTGCCAGTATGTCCTTCCTGAGGTGTGGGGACCAAAACTGGACACAGTACCCACATTTGTTTAGAATTGCTGATTGCCATGTCTTGACCACTTAAGTCTATAAAAAAGCAAGGCTTTTAGCCATCTCCTACTATTTTATCATCTTCATCAGAAGAGACTCTCTTGCTACATATTGGAATCCCAAGGTCCTCAATTACTGCTACTTAACATTGCTACACTCAGCTGGAGACACAGTGAGACTGAAATGTTGGCAATGGCTTCCAAAGGTACAGTAACACATGGCCAAATATAACCCATACCATGCTTCGCAGCTGAAAAACTCTCCATCCTAACATTGTTTCACTCTTCAGAATGATAGCCCACATAGACAAACAAAACTAGCCTCTCAACTAATCACCAAATGCACATCATTACATCTAAACTCCTTCTAAACTAACCCAAACGGTGTTGTTTCCAGAACAAATGGCCTTAATTTTACCTCACTTCACAGGAAAACCAATTTTTAAAAGCTGCAGCCCATTATGCTACATTAACATGCAAACTGCACTCACAGGAGCTTGGAAACAAGTCAGTTTTGCCAAAAAGTCAATTTATACACATCAAAACGAGCCTTTGGAATACAGGCAAAACTAAACAGGCACTGGCACAGACTCAGTGAAATGTAATAGGGCATTTTACAGAATAGTGTCTCTACGTACACATCAGCTACAGTACTGTGTACATGCAAATAGCATCGTCCATACAAATAAACTCCACTCTCCACCCCTAAATAAGGAGCTGTTGGCTTCTGGCATTTCAAAAATTAATTTTAAAAAGTGCTAATCAATCAGAAAAATTATGACCACACGGATGTCCGTAATATTCTGGCCAGGGTACTTAGCAGCCACAGAATCTGGCTGTGAAAATTTGATTGAGATTACTTTAAGTTTTCCATACCACAGGAACTAAGCTGCTGTCAAAATTAGTCTGCCTTAATGTTACCTGAACTGTATGATAAAATATTGAATTTCTCAAAGGATTATTAATAATCCAACACTTCGAGCTAAATCCTGCAAGACCAGAAACCAGAATATGAGGATTGAAAATGATTAAAATTCAGCGCAAGAGGGAGAATTAATCTTCTGACAAAATATTTTACATTTTGAAATAATGACTAAAACTCAACAAACGCATTTAGTTTCTAATTGTGCTAACCAAACAGTGGATGTTTCAGCAATGTTTATTCAAATATGGTAACATTTACATGCAATTAACAAAAAAAATTCTGAAAACAAGTCCAAAAACTGTCATTGATTGTCATAAAAATTCATCTGGTTTGCAAATGTCCCACTGGGAGGGCAATCTGCTGTCCTGATCCAGTTTGACTGAAGTGTGAGTCCACAGCCACGGCAGTGTGGTTCACTCTTAACTTCCCTCTGAAATGGTCCCAGCAAGTCATTCAATTCACTGAGAGAAGGGCAACAAATGCTGGCCTTGCTAGTGATGCCCACATCCCATGGACAGATTTAACGACATGTATTTATGTGACGGCATGTCCAAACTGAAGAAAGGGAGGTTGCAGGTATGTATGGAAGAAAACTCAGAGCCTGGAGCCTAGACACCTAAAGATGCAAATCACCAGTGACGTGACAGAAGATTCACACAAGGTCAGATTTAGAATATTAGAGTATACATTTGTCATGTAGGATCTGAAAAATAACTCCTGCATTAGAACAATGAGCTCAATTCCAAAATATATTTCTTAAGTTGGAAAGCCCTTTGAGATTTCAAGGGGTCATGAAAGGCACTACAGAAATCCAAGTTCTTTATTTTCTCTGGTTCCCATATGTGTGTCTGTTCACAAGTGGATGCTGGTTATCTGTCCTTCTTTCCTTGTACAAAGTTGTTTCTTTAATCCCTGTCTCTGAAGTATTTACGAGATTGGTTGGCAAGACAGACAAGAGACCTTCCTGATGTAATAGATAATTTAAGAAAGATTGTGACAGTAAATATCTCCATGCGGAGAGTTAATGGGACATCAATAACTGCCTGGCAGTACAGAACTTGAACACTGCTAAAGAAATAACCGGTTTTCATCATGGATTCATCAAAACCAGGCCACAAGAAAGAGATTTGAAAAAAGAGAAATTGTTTTGTACGGCATGAGAAAAGAATGCTGACTGGTGGGGCCATCACTGGCACAGAAATGCAGCAAGAACAGTCAACTGTCAATCTTAAATCTTGGACCAGGGAGGTAGATTCAGTGCAGGTACAGCTGGCATATTCAGAAAGCTGACAGTGTGTTAGCCTTTAACATGAGAAGGGAAGGTTCAGAGACTAGCACTGCTGCCTCAGAGCTCCAGAGACCGGGGTTCAACTCCATACTGTCTGTGTGGAGTTTGCACAGTCTCCCTGTTCTGTGTGGATTTCCTCTGGGTTGTCTGGTTTCCTCCCATTGTCCAAAGATGAACAGGTTAGATGGTTTGGCCATGCTAAATTGCTCTGTTGATGTTCAGGCTCGGGGGGTGAGTTAGCTATATGAAATGCAGGGTTATAGTGGTGGGTCTGGGTGGGATGCTCTTCAAAGGGTCAATGTGACTCGATGGGCTGAATGGCCTGCTTCCATACTGTAAGGATTGTATGATTTTTGAATTCAGCAGCAAAGAAATCTTGCTTTCGTTGTCTGCAGTCTTGGTGTAGTTCCAGTCACCTTCTGGAGGGAAGGATACACTTGCCCAAGAAGCAGAGCACCGGAAATTCACCCAAGTTGGTTTCCGGGAGTTGGACAGATGAGGAGAGACTGAGGAGATGGGGCCTGTATTCTCTGCAATTTAAAAGAGCAATAGTTGACCTCATAGAAACTCACACAATTCTTCAAAGCATGGACAGAATAGAAGCAGGAGGGATGTTACTGATTGACTGTGGAGTCTAGAACCTGGGACACTATCTCAGAAGAAAAGCCACATCACTTCTTACAGAGATGAGGAGGATCTTTCTCACTCAGTGGTTGGTGAGTCTTCTGTAATTTCAGCCCTAGGGAATTATTATGTTCAACAGGAATTAATAGATACCCAGCTGCTAATGACATCAAGAGGTTTGAGGATTGCACAGGGATGTGGCATTAAGGGAGATAATCAGCTATGATCCTGATCTTGAATTGCAGAACATGTTTGAGGGGCTACTTCTAGCCCTTTGTTCTGATGTTCCTATGCTGTGTTTGCCCTTTTGAGAAGTTGACTGAATTCAACTTCTTCCTGAACCACCCAATCATTCCCTGTCGGTTTTCCCAGTCACAGAAGGCCCAGTTTATGATAGACAGCCTTCCCTCCATCTGGAATTTTAGCACCTTTTGTTTTAGTATATTTATCTTTCAAACCTTTCATTGATTTCAGTTGCACAATGGTTGCTATTAAATAAATAATCACATGCATTCAGTTCTGAATTAAAACTGGAGATTTACTCACGTCTAAATCTAACACTGCCTTCTTGTCAGTTCTTTAATACAAAGCTTCAAGACATGCAACACAGTCAAAGAATTCCCTACCGTTTTCATGGGAGCTGGTTTGTTAGCCCAATCTGTTGGATATTTAAAATCCTCATGAAACACACTCTGCCTCCTCATACCACCCGAACACTTCACAGCTGCTATATAAGAGGGGTCAAACAATTCCCACAACAATTTTGAATCCTTTTCTATTTCTCTATCCAAGCAATAAAATCTCAACCACTTCCTATAATTTCCTCTGTATCCTTTTCCATCATTCGTTTTCATTATTAACCATTAAGGCTGTTCCTCCCCCTTCACTATTTTCTCTGTCCACACAATCATGCAAACTTATTAACAAGGAAAAGAGAGTAGGCCACTCTGCCCTTCAAACCTGCTCCCCCATTCAATAAGATCATGGCTGATGTCATTTTAACCTCAACTCTACATTCCTACAAAGCCTCAATTACACATCAACTTCATAATTTGTTGTGTTAAGTTGTCAGTCTTGCGAGTCTAACATTTACGTCTCAACCACTTTTATCATGAAGTTGAATTAGTCTCTATGGCAAGGGGTGATCTCAGGCATGAGGGGCTGAAAGTTCTGTTTTGTGAACTTCTATGCCAATCTGCTCAATTAGCTACCAAGCAGTTTTCAATATGTACTTCACATAAATGAAGCATTTAAAAGAAGAGAGGATAGTGAAGGAGGTGTTTGGTATGTTTTCCTTTATTGGTCAGAGCACTGAGTACAGGAGTTGGGAGGTCATGTCGCGGCTGTACAGGACATTGGTTAGGCCACTGTTGGAATATTGCGTGCAATTCTGATCTCCTTCCTATCGGAAAGATGTTGTGAAACTTGAAAAGGTTCGCAAAAGATTTACAAGGATGTTGCCAGGGTTGGAGGATTTGAGCTATAGGGAGAGGCTGAACAGGCTGGGGCTGTTTTCCCTGGAGCGTCAGAGGCTGAGGGGTGACCTTATAGAGGTTTACAAAATCATGGCGGGCATGGATAGGGTAAATAGACAAAGTCTTTTCCCTGGGGTAGGGGAGTCCAGAACTAGAGGGCATAGGTTTAGGGTGAGAGGGGAAAAATTTAAAAGGGACCTACGGGGCAACTTTTTCATGCAGAGGGTAGGGCATGTATGAATGAGCTGCCAGAGGAAGTGGTGGAGGCTGGTACAATTGCATTATTTAAAAAGGCAGCTGAATGTGTATATGAATAGGAAGGGTTTGGAGGGATATGGGCCAAGTGCTGGCAAATAGGACGAGATTAGGTTGGGATATCTGGTCAGCATGGACTAGTTGGACCGAAGGGTCTGTTTCTGTGCTGTACATCTCTATGACTCTGTGACTCTAAGCAAGGTTTCAGCTGTGAAAACAGTTGACATGATGGGCACAACAAACATTCTATTGCCCAAAAATACAAACTGAATGCAGCATCTCACAAGACATTTTACCAGATGTCACAGTCATTTGAATCACTTTGCAAACAAGTCATTAACACAAGCTCGTGCACTTGGAATTTGCAACACAGAATGTGGCCACTCGATGCCAGTTTCAAAGCTCCACATGCGGCTCCTTCCATAGTAACATGGCCCTCGATTCCATCTCTCATGGACAATATCCAGTTTCTTTTTAAAGACATTTAACATCAGCTTTGCCTCACTGTAAAAAGGGCCAAGCAGCATGCAAGAAGCAGAAATGATTGTGTGGTCAATTTGAAAACCACAAAAACGATTGTTACGCACTCAAACAAATCATACACTTGAGCAGAGATGTGCCCCATCAACATGTTATGCCAATCAGGATGTAGCAACTTTTGACAGCTCAAGCAGTGAGCCTGCTCATTGTGGGCAAGTTGCCTCAAAGGGCAATGCATTCAAAAACTCAGCAGGTGGCGCTTGTTGCAATGTGAACGATCCATGTCTGAAGGCTGGAGAGCTGCACTATGAAAGCAGCTGTCTCGCAATAATTATACCAACTGCCCAGTGCATATGGTGCACTCCTGCTTCATGCATTACAGTGCAACATGTGAGGTGAGATTCTGTGTGCAATGCAAATTTCTGCCCATGTTTTGTCTACGTTTATGGGCAGCATGGTGACTCGGTGGTCAGCACCACTGCCTTACAGCACCAGTGACCCAGGTTTGATTCCAAGCTCAGGTTACCATCTGTTAGGCGTTCGCACGTTCTCCCTAAGTAAACATAAGTTTTCTCCGGGTGCTCCGGTTTCCTCCCACAATCCAAATTTGTGCAGGTTAGGTGGATTGGCCATGCTAAATTGCCCATAGTGTCCAGGGAAGTGCAGTTGGGTGGATTAGCCATGGGAAATGCAGGGTTATAGGGATATGGTGGGTCTGGGTGGGATGCTCTTTAGAGGGTTGGCATGGGTTGAATGGCCTACTTCCACATGGTCAGGATTCTACGAAATTTGTTTTGTCAAAGTTCTTCTCTGGGACCTGGTTATCAACAGCAAGGCCAATCTTTGCCGCACGTGCCAAATTAAACATGGCCTGCTAAGTCATTTCAGTGGGTGGTTAAGTGTCAAACACATACTGTGGATCACATGTAGTCCAAATTGGGTAAGGATGGCAAATTCACTTCTCTCAAGATCATTAGAGAACCAGTTCATGGCCAACATTACTGAGACTCGATTTTGTCAATAATTGAATTTGAATCCCACTAGCGACTGTCCTTACAGCATTGGCCTGGCCCTCTGGTTTACTAGACCAACGACACAGTCACTGTACTATCACTGTTCCATAAATGCTTTCCTAATGGCAGCACAATCACTTTCCAGTACTAACCCATTCCAGAAGATCAAGAGACATAGAAGTAGAATTAGACCATTCAGTCCATCGGGTCTGCCCTTCTCAACCTCATTCTCCTGCCTTCTCCCCTTAACCTTTGATCCCCTTACCAACCCAGAATGATCTATCTCTATCTTGAATATATTCAATGAGTTGGCCTCCACCACCCTGTGCAGCAATAAGTTGCACAGATTCCCCACCCTCTGGCTGAAAGAAATGCCTCCTCATCTCAGTTCCAAAGGGTCATCCCTTCACTCTGAGGCTGTGCTCTTGGGTCCTAGTCTCTCCTACTGGTGAAAACATCTTCTCCACATCCACTCAGTCCCTGCCTCTCAGTATCCTGTGCGATCTCCCCTTATCCTTCTGTACTCCATCGCTTACAGACACAGAGTCCTGTTACTAGATGGTTTGAGCTATAGGCAGAGGCTGAACAGGCTGGGGCTGTTTTCCCTGGAGCATCAAAGGCTGGTGGATGACCTTGTAGAGGTTTATAACATCATGAGGAGCATGGATAGGGTGAATAGCCAAGGTCTTTCCCCAGGGTAGCGGAATCCAAAACTAGAAGGCATAAGTTTAAGGTGAGAGGGGAAAGATTTAAAAGGGACCTAAGGGGCAACATTTTCACGCAGAGGGTAATGCATGGATGGAATGAGCTACCAGAAGATGCTGGTATCTTTACAACATTTAAAAGGCATCTGGATGGTATATCAATAGGAAGGGTTCAGAAGGCTATGGGCCAGGAACTGGCAAATGGACTAGATTAATTTAGGATATCTGGTTGGCACAAATGTGCTGTCTTACTCTATGACTCGATGATAAGCCCTCCATCCCTGCGATCATTCTTGTCAACCTCCTCTGAACCTTCACCAATGCCTCCACATCCTTCCTTGGATATGGAGCCCAAACCTGCTTCCAGTATTCCAAAGGTGGCCTTACCAGGGCCTTTCACAGTTTCAACACTCTATCTATGCTTTTGTATTCTAGCCCTCGCAAAACGAATGCTAACATTGCAATTGTCTTCCTAACTATCAACTGAACCTGTATGTTAGCCTTAAGAGAATCCTGAACTAGGATTCCTAATTCCCTTTGTGCTTTGGGTATCTGAAGCCTTTCCCCATTTTGAAAATAGTCTACATCTTTATTCTTCCTTCCAAAGAGCATAACCTCGCATTTTCCCACAACTGTACTCCATGTTGACTCTTCTCGCCTGTCCAAGTCCCGCTGTAACCTCCCTCCTTCTTCAACACGACCTGTCCCTCCACATTTCTTTATGTCATCTGCACATTTAACAACAGCGCCCTCAGTTCCTTCGTCCACATCGTTAATGTATAACGTGAATAGTTGTGGTCTCAACACTGACCCCTGTGGAACTCCACTAGTCACCACAGATCAGGTGGATAGTCAAGGTCATTTTTCCCAGTGTAGGGGAGTCCAAAACTGGAGGACATAGGTTTAAAGTGAGAAGGGAAAGATTTAAAAGAGACCTGAGGGGTAACTTTTTCACACAAAAGGTGGTGCATGTATGGAATGATCAGCCAGAGGAAGTGGTGGAGGCTGGTACAATTGCAACATTTAAATGGTATCTGGATGAGTACATGAATAGGGAAGGTTTAGAGGGATATGGGCCAAATGCTGGCAAATGGCGCTAGACTAATTTAGGATAGCTGGTTGGCATGCAGCATTTGGACCAATGGGTCTGTTTCTGTGCTTTACATTTTCTATGACTCAATTTACACAAAGGTGGTGATTGGAAATAATTATCCAATTTTTGTATGTTTATTCAATTACTCCAAACAGTTTAAATAAGCCTGTCTGTATAAAGTGCTGTAACATAATCAGACATCCCAAAGGACTTCACAGGAGTGCTGTCAGGCAAGATACTACACTAATTAACACAAAAAGATTTTAAGACCTTAAGAAATAGGAACAGGAGGCCATTTGGCCCCTCAAGTCTGGTCTGCTGTTCCTGGCTGATCAGTTTTCAAACGTTGGTCAGCTTTTCCTTTATCAGAAGTGTCTTATGGGAGGAAAGTGGGGTAGAGGGACCAGGAGGTTGGTTGAGGTGTGGATGGGGCTTGGATAGATCCATGATTGAGGGCCCAGGCAAGTGAAGGCTCACCCATCAATAGCAGAGCAATTAAAGCGGGGCTACTGAACAGGCAGAGATTGGAGGAGTGCACATACCTCGGAGTGCTAGAACTGAGAGAGATTACCAAGATCGATAGGAGTGAGGCCATACAGGGATTTGTAAACAAGAATCATAATTTTAAACCAACTAAGGAACTGCGGATGCTGGAGATATAAAACTATAAAAAATAGCAATTGCCAGAGAAACTCAGTGTAGTCTTAGTGGGGGCTGTCTATTTATACGGTCCAAGGGTCATCCCTTTAACCCATAGTCTGTGTACAATTAACCACAATGAATGAACAATGCCTCTCCCACCAAACCCCATGAGCTCTGTCTGATTCAGTTAAAAGTGGGTCAATATTGTAGTGTTATACTGGTCTGTGATGCCCCCCAATGGTAAAAGAGTCTTCCTGCACCCAGTCTGAGGTTGAGAAATCACAATGGGGTGTCGGAGAGGCAGCTTTGAAAGATTCAGCACTTTCAGTTGAATTCAATTTTGAAAACTTTATTGAACCATCCTTGCAGCTGTTCAGGTGGCTCTGCACAGGGCAAGCTGACTCCGAGGCAGTTAACAGGAAGTTTGAACATCTTGCAGGATGGATGTTTGGTCTTTGCCAGGTGACCCAGTACTGCTTCTAATTTCATTGGAAAATCAACAGCAGCCTATGCCAAAATAAAGCCTCAAAGCATTGCCTTGGATGAGAAGCATAACACCAGGAGCCGCAATATTGCCTGAACAACAGGGGAGTAAGGTTTCATGCGCACTGGACCCCACGTGATAACAAAAATTAAGTGTTGCCATCTGTGTTTCTTCTCTGGCCTTGAGGAAAACATCACATTTTCCACAAACTTTCACCTCAACAATGCAATGAGTCTAAAGTTTCAGGATATGATTACAAGGTTCCCTTTAAGTTGGCACTTCTGAACATTGTGATGCAGCGCAAGTCAGAATCGCATTGCTACACTGTAGTGTCCAATCTATTCCAAAAGCAGGGCTGCACCTGCCTCAGTTCACATGCAAAGCTCCACTTACCGAGAGCGAAATGTCTCTGAAAGGTAAGGTTTCATCCTAAATGATTGTGATGCTTATTCTTTGCTATTATTTAAAAAGCCGAGCACCAGTTTTGCATATTTGTTGAATTTTAAAGTTTCAAAACATTCCCCAAGCTGTCATGCTGCAACTGAGAAACAGTGCAAGTTGCAGTTCCATTGCCAACATTCTTGACTCATAGAGTCACAGAAATGTACAGCATGGAAACAGACCCTTCAGTCCAACCTGTCCATGCCAACCAGATATCCCAACCTAATCAAGTCCCACCTGCCAGCACCCGACCCATATCCCTCCAAACCCTTCCTATTCATACACCCATCCAAATGCCTTTTAAATGTTGCAATTGTAGCGGCCTCCACCACCTCCTCTGGCAGCTCATTCCATACAAGTACCACCCCCTGTGTGAAAAAGTTGCCCCTTAGGTCTCTTTTATATCTTTCCCCTCTCACACTAAACCTATGCCCTCTAGTTCTGGACTCCCCCGCCCCAAGGAAAAGACTTTGTCTATTTACCCTCTCCATGCCCCATACTTTTGTAAACCTCTATAAGGTCACCCCTCAGCCTCCGACGCTCCAGGGAAAACAGCCCCAGCCTGTTCAGCATCTTCCTATAGCTCATATCCTCCAACCCTGGCAACTTCCTGCAAATCTCCTCTGAACCCCCTCAAGCTTCACAACATCTTTCCGATAGGAAGGAGACCTGAACTGTGAGCAACACTTCAACAGTGGCCTAAGCAATGTCCTGTACAGCTGCAACATGACCGCCCAACTCCTGTACTCAATACTCTGACCAATAAAGGAAAGCATACCAAATGCCCCCTTCACTATCGTATCCACCTGTGACTCCACTTTCGGAAGACTCCATGTTCAAATATCGCTCCAGAGCCTGAAAAGACGACTGTGAGGTCAGTACAGTACAGAGCGAATCCTAAATCTGCTGAATCAACCCTCTCAACCCATGGCCCCGGTATTAACCTGAGGGTCACCATGCCTCAGGCAAGGGCAAGGATGATAAGATGGGATCTTTATGGCAACTTCTTGCAAACTAACAAACCAGCCTTACTTCTCCTTCCAATCAAAGTTCATTCCTGTGTAAGAATCCATTCAATTGGGTCTCTGCCCCCAGCACAGGACCAAAACACATCTGAGAATGGTCGTTTGCCTTTGAGGGAGAGAGCAGGACAAGACAGCGTAGTCTCAGAATACAGAGTCACATATCTAAGACTGTGATAAGGAGGGATTTTTTCTCTCAAGAATAGTGAATTGGTGGAATTCTTTACCGCAGAGGGATACTGAGACTGAGTCATTAAGTGTATTCAAGTCTGTGATAGGTAGACTGTTAATCAGTAAAGGAATCAACGGTGGTAGGGAGAATGCAGGGAAGTGGAATTGAAGATTATCAGATCAGCTAGGATTGATTGGTAGAGCAGGCTTAATGGGCTGAATGGCCTACTTCTGAACCTCCATCTTACGGTCCGGCTGTCTGCAACCTTTGACATGATTGAATACACCAAACCAAAAACACTCCTCCACTGTTGTTCAACTGAGTGGGGCTGTTCTCGCCCAGCCTCCCTGCCTCATGTCTGCTCAAAACCTTCCAACCCAACCCGTGGGCCACTCAGTCACCAGACCTGATGTTGCCTTATGTGGCTTCTTGTCATACTTTGATTTAAAATGTTTTTGTCAGGCACCTTGGAATGTTTTACATTCCTTGGGGCAGCACAGTGGCTCAGTGGTTAGTGTGGCACTAGGGAAACACGTTCAATTCCTGCCTTGGGTGACTGTGGAGTTTGCACATTCTCTCTGTGTCTACATGGATTCCCTCTAGGTGTTTCGGATTCTTCCCACAATCCAAAGATGTGCAGGAGAGACAAGTTGACCATGCTAAACTGCCCATAGTGTCAGGTGCATTAGTCAGGGGTTAATATAGGGGAATGGGTGGGTTACTCTTCGGAGGGTCGGTGTGGACTTGTTGGGCCGAAGGGCCTGTTTCCATACTGTAGGGAATTGAATCTAATCTATTTAAACGTGTTATCTAAATCTAAGTTGTTATTGGTCTTGTTTACACGGGATATCAAACCGAGAGCCTTAATACACAAAAGTGGAAGTAGATACTTTTTCAGAGCAGTAGACATGCTCTTTTAAAAACTGAGCCCTCAAGCAACATCAGAAAAACAGACTGCCTGCAGTCACATCACGACCTGTGGGAGCTTGCTGGGAGAAAACTGACTTGTGTATCCTATATTAAAGGTGACCATACATATTTTGATGGCTTTGGAAGGTACTATGTAAATTCAGTTCTTCTTATCCAAGTGTTTTGGGTCTGGGGCTTAATGTTCAAACCCAAACAGCGATTACTTCAGTTTCATTGACTTTAGATCGTGCATCACAGGTGAAAGTAAAAAGATCCAACTTTCAAACTAACAAATAACTCAGCTCTGGGCTCACCATAGTCCTTAAGAAGACACCAGTCATAACCATCAAGTGTGAAAATTAAATTTTCTTTGCTCTGCATGAATTTGACCTGATCACCAACTTTCCTCTACTCACTCGCGAAAGTCCTTGTTAACTGTCTGCTCTCTACTTCATTTGTTCACAAATCACGTTATACAAAACCATTTCCATCCCTCTCCCCCATCCCCAACACTCCTGCAAAGATAAACTCTCTAGCTTTTTCATCTCTCAGTAAATAATTCTCCATTTACAACACCATTGCCTCTTCTATCATTTAGGGAAACACTAGGGATCAGAAACTCATTCCCAGTGACTTGCCAATTATTCAAACTCCCATTTCTGGCTACTTCAGATATTTTCCAAACTAACCTGCTCACAGATGCCATGACACAGGTCGAGAGCAGGAGGGACCTGAACCCAGGATCACTGGTCCAGAAGGAGGGACATTACCACTGAACCAGACAAGCTTTTCGAATGATTGTGAGATGCTGCTCAAATTGTCACCTGACTAACTGTAAGATGAATGGACACACCAGGCCTCAAACTGCCCACAGAGTGAGGGCTTGACATACACATCTCCCTGAGAGAGACCTACTGTCCTCACACTCATCAACTGTCCTCCGTTTGGTGTAATGAGCAATCCTTTCTCAGCTGCATGCTCAGATAATTTACTGAAGTAGCTTTTAAATTGGATCTGAATTAATGTATTAAATGGTGCTGAAAATGGAGCCATGTCACCAGAGACTTTTATCTTGCACTCATCAGGACAAACACGAGTTTTTAAAAATCATTCACTGGATGTAGGTGGTGCTGGCTGGCCAACATTTATTGCCCATCCCTAACTGCCCTTGAGAAGGTGGTGGTGAGCTGCTATTGTCAGTGAACTGTTAGAGAGGGAGTTCCAGGATCCTGAACACTGAAGGAAAGATCTGAATTCACAAACATTTCACAAGAAAGGATAGTCAGCTCCACCATTCAGTTAGATCATAGCTATCAGATTTTGACCTCAGCTTCACATTCCCGCATATCCCAATAATCTTTCATCCCCTTTGTAATCAAGAATCTATCTTTTCTTTTAGAAAAAATTAAAGATTCTGCATCCAAAACTAGATGGTGATTGGCTTGGAGGGGAACTTGCAGAAGATGGTGTATCTACTGTCCTTGCCCTCCTAGATAGAGGTGGTCATGGTCTGAGAAGGAGCTGTGTAAGCAGTCTTTGTGAATTTCTGTAGTGCGTCTTGTCTATGGTACACAATGCTACTACTGACTGTTACTGGTGGAGTGAATGAATGCTGGATTATGTACTGGATAGAGAGCATTTCATAACGTTGAAGTTCTTATGAACTGTCTCCATAACTTTATTTTCTTCCATAAAATTCGGCTCAGCCATCTGCTTGGCTCTTTCAAAGCTGTGGGGGTTTTGGCTATGTCTTTAGTGACTATATGGGGCCAGTTAGCTCAGTTGGATGGCAAGTGTGTGGCTCAGGATAACACCATTAACACAGATTTAATTCCTGTTTCAGCAGAGGTAGACAATGGGACATGCCTAATTGCCTTGCCTAAGAGAGTGAGGCGAAGGGCAAATAACACACTGTGAAGAAAGGTCACTGGACTGGAAATTGACTCTGGTTTCTCTCCACAGATGCTCCCAGACCTGGTGAGTTTCTAGCAATTTCTGTTTCTGCTCCTCACAAAACAAAACTTTCCAAGTAAATGTCCCAGGCTGAAGAATCAGCAGTTAATGCCTTTTGACAGAAAACACATGAAATTCGTGTGATTTTTGTTTACTTTGACAGATTTGTGTGTTTTTTTCAAAGGCTTCCATTGGTTTTTATAGGGTTTGTGTACACTGCTTGTCCTAAATACTTCATGAATGGGTTTTCATTGGCAGGGCAAGGTTAGAAGATGAGAGGAAACACTTCTGAAATATTGCGTACAGTTCTGGTTGCCCTGCTATTGGAAGGATATAATTAAATTGTAAAGGGTGCAGAAAATATTTGCCAGGATGTTACCAAGAGTGGACAGCTTGAGATATAAGGAGATGCTGGATAGGTTGGGACTTTTTTCCCCTGGAGCATTGGAGGTTGAGGGGTGAGTTATAAAGGTTTATAAAATCATGAGGTGCATAGTTAAGGTAAATAGGAAAGGTCTTTTTCCGCAGGTAGGGGAGTTCAAAACTAGAGAACAGAGATTTAAAGTGAGAGGGGAGAGATTTAAAAGGGACCCAAGGGGAAACTTTTTCCCAGAGGATAGTGCATTTACAGAATGAACTGCTAAAGGAAGAGGCAGGTACAGTTACAACATGAAAACACATTTGGACAGGGACAAGGATATGAAAGATTTAGAATGATATGGATCAAATGCAGGCAAATGGGAAATCTGGTGAACTTGGACGAGTTGGATCAAAGGGTCTGTTTCTGCGCTTGATCACCCTATGACTCTATAGACTAGCGAAGGGATGTTTGGAGGTGAGAGTGGTCTCACACTGATCTCAAGAAGTGGGATGATGTATTGGTGATTAGAGATAGCCTTGGCATTGGCAAGCCTTCATCGCATGCCTGGTTCCCTGAGGTGGCATGCCTAACTTCAGACAATGCCAATGCCAATGCCAATGGGTGAATAAAGTATTGGTGGACAGTTTGAGTAGCATGAGAGATGATATCATTTAGACATCTCAAATGCCATCTGAAGGCAATAGTCTGGCACCTCACCCTGCTTAAGACTGGAGTAAAATGTCATTTATTGTAACATGTGAACTTCCTTACTGTCCCAAAGCAAACTGTAGTCAATATACTATTTGATAGTTTAGGGTTTGTTTTTATTGCATATACTTAATATCAGCCAATATAAATTATTCTACAAATGAAATAAATCATCTCATAGAATAAATCACATTACAGAAAAAAACTACAAGTGAAGCCAGAGGGAAGTTGACCATAGAGTTTCTGATGTTTAGCTCTCAACTGTGACATTTCTCTTCAGATGATTGGCGTTACCATGTGAAGATATAACTGTGAGATGTGTTTGCAAGTAATTACTTCCACTTTCTGCTGTGCTTCACAAATCGAAAACAGACCACTTCAAAATTCACCCATCAGAAATGTGGGGGTATATGTTTGAAAAGTCACTGAAATTTATAGCGCAGAAATGTACACCAGCAGAAGGGGCGGGCCATTCAGCCTGCTATTGCCTGTGCTAAATGCTTGAAAGAGCCATCCAATTGCGTTAGACCATAAGAAACAGGAACAGGAGTAGGCCATTTGGCCCCTTGAGCCTGCTCCACCAGTCATTAGGATCAAGGCTGATCTGATATCCTCTGGTTTCTCAAGAAGTGGGATGATGTGTTGGTGATTAGAGGTAGCCTTTGCATTGGCAAGCCTTCATCGCATGCCTGGTTCCCTGAGGTGGCATGCCCAACTTCAGACAATGCCCACTGCTATTGTAATTCACCAACTGATTAGATCAGATTCCTTACAGTGGGGAAACAGCCCTTCAGCCCAACAAGTCCACACCGACCCTCCAAAGAGTAACCCACCTGGACCCATTTCCCTCTGACTAATGCACCTAACACTTTGGGCAATTTAGCATGGCCAATTCACCTGCACATCTTAGTGACTGTGGGAGGAAACCCACACAGACACAGGGAGAATGTGCAACTCCACACAGACAGTTACCCGAAGCTGGAATTGAACTCAGGCCACTGGTTCTGTGAGGCAGCAGTGCTAGCCACTGAGCCACCGTGCTGCTCTAACTAATCACAAATCTATCTCAGGTAGACATAAAGACTCTATTTTTATTATTCTTTCATGGGATGAGGTTGTCACTTGCTAGACCAGCATTTGTGGACCATCTCTAATCGCCCACAGGACAATTTAGAATCAACTACATTGCTGTGGGTCTGGAGTCACATGCAGGCCCGACCAGGTAAGGAAGGCAATTTCCATCCTGAAGAACATCAGTGACCCAGATGGATTTATTCAATAATCGACAATGAATTCAGGATTATCATTAAACTCTTAATTCCAGATATTTTTAATTGAATTGAAACTCCACCATCTGCCATGACAGGATTCAAACCCAGGTCCTTAGAACAGTATCTGGGTCTCTGGATTAACAGTCCAGCGATAATACCACTAAGTCATTGCCTCCCTCTATTCTCTGCTCAACATTCCAGCTTCTCCTCATAACCTTGCAAGTTATTTATCATCAGAAACATGCCTCATTTTCATCTGAATGTTCCTGCAGAATCCAATCCTAATGGCATCTCATTTGGTACATTCTGGATCGCATCAGCTCCCTCACTGAAATAGTTTCTCAATCCTCTTCCACGTCTTTTGTCAACGGCTTTAAGTTGGTGTGGAGGTGCCAGTGTTGAACTGGGGAGGAGAAAGTGAAGACTGCAGATGCTGGAGATCAGAGCTGAAAATGTGTTGCTGGAAAAGCGCAGCAGGTCAGGCAGCATCCAAGGAAGAGGAGATTCGACGTTTCGGGCATAAGCCCTTCTTCAGGAATGGCTTATGCCCGAAACGTCGAATCTCCTGTTCCTTGGATGCTGCCTGACCTGTTGCGCTTGAACTGGGGTGGACCAGGTTAGAAATCACACAACACCAGGTTATAGTCCAACAGGTTTATTTGAAATCACAAGCTTTCAAAGCGCTGCTCCTTCATCAGGTGAAATAAGACTCCAGTGCTCTGAAAGCTTGTGATTTTAAATAAACCTGGTGTCATGTGACTCCTGACCTTGCTTTAAATTGACAACCGCTGGTCTGATGAAACAGTTGCTCTTGACTGTCTCAATGTTTTGTTAAAACTCATAGCTCCCCCATCTGAAAGGGCCTTTCTGCTGCTGCAGTAACAGAGGCTCATTTGTGAGTGAAGGTTTCCTCTGCAGTAACTCAGGTATCCCAGTGATCCTCAATAGTGTTGCTCTCAGGCAGTTAGAGCTTTCTCTCAGCCAGTGCTTCCCAAACCTTCTCTCACTTTCTATTCTTGAGGCTTGAATGTAGTAAGAGCCCCTCCATGAGAGAGAATGTCTGATAGAGTTCAGCGTACAGCTGTTGTGACTGGGCCAGAGTTACCCAGCAGCCAGCACTGCTTCCAATCTTGCAACCCCAAAGTTTTAGCCCATGACCTTAATTGGGGACCCATCCCCCAGTAAAAGCAGGAGCATGTATCAAGCAACATATATGTTTTACTGCCCCAGTTGAACTTTAAATGCCTAATTCCAGTCTGTGTAGAACATTTAAACTGCAGGTAGGAGTGTGGTAATACTGTAAAGATGCTGCAGTCTCAGAGACCAAGGAGAGAGATGACTGGCAATGGTTTAACCTGCAGGTCACTCACGCCTTGGCTGAGGGAGCAGGATGAGTAGACAGACGTCCATGGTAACCTCAGCTGGTACAGGAACTGAACTCATACTACAGGCTTCACAAACCAGCTGTCCAGCCCACTGAGCTAACCAACTGCTATATTATAAAGTGGGCCATGAGTTACAGAAGGTGTAAGAGATGTCAGTTTAAACAATGATTTGGAGATGCCGCTGTTTGGACTGGGGTGTACCCAGTTGAAAATCAGCTGAAAATGTGTTGCTGGTTAAAGTACAGCAGGTTAGGCAGCATCTCAGGAATAGGGAATTCGACGTTTCGAGCATAAGCCCTTCATCGAATTCCCTATTCCTGAGATGCTGCCTAACCTGCTGTGCTTTAACCAGCAACACATTTTCAGCTGTGATCTCCAGCATCTGCAGATCTCATTTTTTACTACAAGTTGAAAATCACACAACATTAAGTTATAGTCCAACAGGTTTATTTGGAAGCTTCCAGGTGATTTTTAACAGTTTAAACTAGGAAGGTGGGCCAGAAGAAAATCAATGGGTAGATCTGCGGTTTTGAGGGAAAGGAGAAGAATCTAGGCTGAACAGAGAGGACTGAGGAGGGTCCAGCTTCAACAGGGACGAAACAAGAATCCCAGAAATCGTGGAGAAACTCAAGTGGCCTGATAGCATCTGTGGAGAAAGAGAGAAAAACAGAGATTCAGGTGCAGCGACCTTTCTTCAGATTCTTTCAGCAGCTCTGACAAGGGTCACTGGAATCAAAACATTGACCCTGCTTCTCTCTCTACAGATGCTACCAGGCCTGCGGAATTTCTCTGGTGGTTTCTGTTTTTGTTTCAGATTTCCAGCATCCACAGTTCCTTGTTTCTTTTTGGTTCAGAAAATGAATCAAATGGGTCGGAGGGGATCGCAAGGTTTAGTTTGAATCTGATAAATGTGTCCATGAGGGGTTGGGTGAAAACAGCGACTCTGTTGCCTGAGGCTGAAGAGAAGGAGTCTGTTTCTGTGACTGACAGCACACAACGGATGTGGGAGATTAGATAAGAGCGGTGCTGGAAGAGCACAGCAGTTCAGCCAGCATCGGAGGAGCAGGAAAATCGACGTTTCGGGCAAAAGCCCTTCATCAGGAATACAGGCAGAGCGCCTGAAGCATGGAGAGATAAGTGAGAGGAGGGTGGGGGTGGGGAGAAAGCACCATAGAGTACAATAGGTGAGTGGGGGAGGGGTTGAAGGTGATAGGTCAGGGAGGAGGGTGGAGTGGATAGATGGAAAAGATGATAGGCCGGTAGGACAGGTCATGGGGACAGAGCTGAGCTGGAAGTTTGGAACTAGGGTGAGGTGGGGGAAGGGGAAATGAGGAAACTGTTGAAGTCCACATTGATGCCCAGGGGTTGAAGTGTTCTGAGGCGGAAGATGAGGCGTTCTTCCTCCAGGCGTCTGGTGGTGAGGGAGCGGCGGTGAAGGAGGCCCAGGATCTCCATGTCCTCGGCAGAGTGGAAGGGGGAGTTGAACTGTTGGGCCACAGGGTGGTGTTAATTGGTGCGGGTGTTCTGGAGATGTTCCCTAAAGTGCTCTGCTAGGAGGCATCCAGTCTCCCCAATGTAGAGGAGATCACATCGGGAGCAACGGATACAATAAATGATATTGGTGGATGCGGAGGTAAAACTTTGATGGATGCGGAACGCTCCTTTGGGGACTTGGATGGAGGTGAGGGAGGAGGTGTGGGCGCAGGTTTTGCAGTTCCTGCGGTGGCAGGGGAAAGTGCCAGGATGGGAGGTTGGTTGTAGGGGGGCGTGGACCTGACCAGGTGGTCACGGAGGGAACGGTCTTTGCAGAAGGCAGAAAGGGGTGGGGAGGGAAATATATCCCTGGTGGTGGGGTCCGTTTGGAGGTGGCGGAAATGTTGGTGGATGATTTGGTTTATGCGAAGGTTGGTAGGGTGGAAGGTGAGCACCAGGGGCGTTCTGTCCTTGTTACGGTTGGAGGGGTGGGTTCTGAGGGCGGAGGTGCGGGATGTGGCTGAGATGCGTTGGAGGGCATCTTTAACCACGTGGGAAGGGAAATTGCGGTCTCTAAAGAAAGAGGCCATCTGGTGTGTTCTGTGGTGGAACTGGTCCTCCTGGGAGCAGATACGGCGGAGGCAGAGGAATTGGGAATACGGAATGGCATTTTTGCAAGAGATAGGGTGGGAAGAGGTGTAATCCAGGTAGCTGTGGGAGTCGGTGGGTTTGTAAAAAATTGTCGGTATCAAGTTGGTCATCATTAATGGAGATGGAGATGTCCAGGAAGGGGAGGGAGGTGTCAGAGATGGTCCAGGTAAATTGAAGGTCAGGGTGGAATGTGTTGGTGAAGTTGATGAATTGCTCAACCTCCTCACGGGAGCACGAGGTGGCGCCAATGCGGGAGATTGAGCTGTTTCTGATGTAACCCTTGGGACCTCATGTTCTATTCGGACTTTTAAGAATTCAACTTTTTTCCTTCTTTTAACATTAAAAGTATGTCAATTATGTATTAAAGTATGTGAATGATTAATTTTAACAATAAAAGAATCAGTGTTCCATATTTTGCATATTCATGTTCAGATTTTTCCTTCACACATTTTTGTATTCATCCTCAGTGAAGGGATATAAGGTAACTTCACAACTTCAGTTGCAAAATTGCTATGTGTTACAGGTTATATATCACTCTTTCAGAACCAGCCAGGAGGATATAAAAGGGTAGTTGTTTTGTTCGAGGTTTAATTGCTGGCTTTTCTTACACCAGGTTGGCGCAGTGGCTCTCCCTTTCATTGTGATTTCAGAACATAGGGATTGAAATTGTATCTTACAAGTGATACACATCACAGTTACTACAGCAGAGGTGTTTACAGACAATTTGTGACTTCATGCACAGTTGAGAGGAAGCTTGCTTATATTTGATGTTTATATCAAGTTTGAAATTGAGAAAGCAATAAACTCAGATACCATTTGCAAGATATCCCATTAAAACTTTTCTTAATATTCCCATCCCATCATCGCATTCCCTTACTGGGAATTTCACTGATTCTAGCTTTGAGCTCTAAAATCCAGGAGTAAAAAATGAGGTCTGCAGATGCTGGAGATCACAGCTGCAAATGTGTTGCTGGTCAAAGCACAGCAGGCCAGGCAGCATCTCAGGAATAGAGAATTCGACGTTTCGAGCATAAGCCCTTCATCAGGAATCCATGAAGGGCTTATGCTCGAAACGTCGAATTCTCTATTCCTGAGATGCTGCCTGGCCTGCTGTGCTTTGACCAGCAACACATTTGCAGCTCTAAAATCCAGGCCAATGTGTAACTGTAGATTAGATTAGATTACTTACAGTGTGGAAACAGGCCCTTCGACCCAACAAGTCCACACCGACCCGCCGAAGCGCAGCCCATCCATACCCCTACATTTACCCCTTACCTAACACTACGGGCAATTTAGCATGGCCAATTCACCTGACCCGCACATCTTTGGACTGTGGGAGGAAACCGGAGCACCCGGAGGAAACCCACGCAGACACGGGGAGAACGTGCAAACTCCACACAGTCAGTCGCCTGAGGCGGGAATTGAACCCGGGTCTCAGGCGCTGTGAGGCAGCAGTGCTAACCACTGTGCCACCGTGCCGCCCACCTGAGCAGTAGTTTTGACTCATTTCCACATGAAGGGTGTTACCATCTTGCATTTAAAACACACTTGTTATGTTGTTAGTTTCTTTCTCAGAATTATTTGAGATATTGGCATTGTGAAAGATGTGTATTGGGGACAGATGGAATAAAAAGGCATTGTTGGAAATGGAAAGGTTAACAAGCTGAAGAGAAAGGGCAAGTAAGACTGTTTGAGCAAAGGTGTTTGGGAAATGGGCATTGTGCAATGTTGAAGGGCTTCCTGATGAAGGGCTTATGCTCGAAACGTCGAATTCCCTAATTCCTGATGAAGGGCTTATGCTCGAAACGTCGAATTCCCTATTCCTGAGATGCTGCCTGGCCTGCTGTGCTTTGACCAGCAACACATTTTCAATTGTGCAATGTTGTAAACTAAATCCCACCTGAAGATGTGTCAGGTCTGACAGATGTCAGGGATATTTCATAATTGTGTAAGGAAGAGAGAGGGAGAGAGAGAAAGAGAGAGAGAGAGAGAGAGAGAGAGGGAGGGAGGGAGAGGGAGAGGGAGGGAGAGGGAGACAGAGGGAGGGAGAGAGAGAGGGGTAAAAACAATGACTGCAGATGCTGGAAACCAGATTCTGGATTCATGGTGCTGGAAGAGCACAGCAGTTCAGGCAGCATCCAAGGAGCAGTGAAATCGATGTTTCGGGCAAAAGCCCTTCATCAGGAATAAAGGCAGAGAGCCTGAAGCGTGGAGAGATAAGCTAGAGGAGGGTGGGGGTGGGGAGAAAGTAGCATAGAGTACAATAGGTGAGTGGGGGAGGGGATGAAGGTGTACAGTGGGAGAGGGACTCCCTGAGATTCTTGTAGAGAGAGGAGGAAAACTTCTTCAAGCAGGCATCCTTGCAAGAGGATTCGCAATAGGGTTAAAATCAACAAGGTAAACGAGAGAGGGGGGGGGGAGGGAGAGGGAGACAGTGAGAGGGAGAGAGAGAGAGAGTGAGAAAGAGAGGGAGAGAGAGGGGGGAGAGAGGGAGAGAGAGGGGGGGGGGAGGGAGAGAGGGAGAGAGAGCGAGACAGAAAGAGAGAGAGACAGACAGACAGAAAGAGAGAGGGAGGGAGAGAGAGAGAAGGAGAGAGGGAGGGAGAGAAAGGAAGAGAGAGGTGAATGACATAGATGTCCATTTGCTGTGGTTGCTGGAATGCAGCATGGAACAAACCCATTGGTCCAACCACTCCATGCTTACTATATTCCCTAAATAAACTACTCCTATCTGCCTCTACTTGGCCTATATCCCTCCAAACATACCCTATTATCCAAATGTCTTTTCAACGTTGTAACTGTAACCACCACTTCCTCTGGAGGTTCATTCCACACATGGACCACTCTGCGTAAACAAAACTTGCCCCTCATGTCTTTTATTAAATCTTTCGCATCTCACCTTAAAAATATGTCCCCCAGTCTTGAAATCTCCCACCCTAGGGAAAAGACCATTCACTTTATCCATAGCCCTCATGATTTTATACACCTCGATAAGATTAGTCCTTAACCTCCTACACTCCAGAGAAAAAGTCCCAGCCTCTCCCCATGACTCAAACCATCACTTGGGGCTTTTGAGAAAGAAGATTATGAGACCATCATAAGAACTGCAGCTTTACACTGATTTAGTACACTCTGCAGATTAATTGACCATGCTTGGGGGGAGTTCCATGTGTAAATATACTTTCTAAAAGAATCTTGAACTTAAAATGCCTGAGGAAATGTGTTTAGGACGAACATTGCATGCAGAACCACTACCATAAGACAATGTAACGATAAGAAGTAAGACCACAAGTAGACTATTCAGCCCTACGGAATTGTACACAAATTCAGTTTTATAAGTGAAGCTGCTTATGAGGCAATTTAAGTATGAGGATAAAATGGGTCATTTCAGAATAAGGACGGACGCTGCTCAAAGCAATATATAACCCACTACTCTCTCAGCTTCAGTTCTGAAGAAGTATCATGCCAGACATGAAATGGTTCTCCAACATTTTCTGCATTTGTTACCATCTCAGCTCAGTTTATCTGCTGTTTCCACTTGAGATGCCTCGTGGAAGAACACAAGGGTTAATTGTAAGTAAGTAAGTATTAATGTTCTGTTACCATATCCAGAAAGCACCATCAGTGAACGCATTTCAGGCAGAAAGGAGAGAAAAAAAATGTAGTGGAGGAACAAAAAGGGCTAACAAAAAAAAATTACAAGAAAAAGTATTTCATTTTCCAATTAAAATGTTGAACATATCGGAATTTCAGGCAGTTTCCTGCCTGACTGGTTTCACAGCCATGATCCTGAATTTGTTTGAACATTTGCTAAATCTCACTTTGCAACAGAGCAGCTGTTCAAAGATGTTCCATGTGAAAATGAAACAGGCTAAAGGAAAGGGTTTCTATTTCCTAGCAATGTCACTTGAATGCTGCAAATAAGCAATGGCTGGAGGCAGAGGGCAGAAACTGAGACTCGGGGAGAGGGATTAGTGCCAATTACTGTTACTCCAGTTACTGCTAACCAGATAAGACATCTGTTCTGCATAACCAAACAATAAAACGGTAATTAGGTTATGTTCAAACACTTTTGCTATCTGTTTGGCATGGGTTTACAAAATGTGAAGAAAAATAGCTTATTAGCCCACCAACTCATGTGGGATGTAGTTATTTTCTAATCATTCAATTCATTTGGGATCATTTCTGAACAGAAATCCTATTGGGCTCATGTCAATATTCATTGAATGATAAACACTGAAGTTAACCTTTTTGAAATGGCTTGAGACAGCTGGTATTGTGACTTGGTTCCTCAGGTTTTGTACTTACACCTATATAATTGCACGTGCAAACATCTTCCTATTTATCGATACTTTTTAAAAATCAATCAGACCAGCCCCATGATACCCATCCAGGGGCAGGTAGGGCTTGAACCTAAACCTTCTAGGAGAAAGTGAGGACTGCAGATGCTGGAGATCAGAGCTGAAAATGTGTTGCTGGAAAAGCGCAGCAGGTCAGGCAACATCCAAGGAGCAGGAGAGTCGACATTTCGGGCATGAAATGATTCCTGAAGAAGGGCTCATGCCTGAAACATCGACTCTCCCGCTCATTGGATGCTGCCTGACCTGCTGCGCTTTTCCAGCAACACATTTTCAGCCTTGTACCTAAACCTTCCTAGCCCAGGGGTAGAGACAATACCACACAGTCCCTAAGCACCCTAGTTATATACACAGGAGAGAAAGATAATAAACATGACAAAATGACATTTCGTTGTCCAGTGTTTCTGGCACGACCCATTCATTATTGAAGTCAAGAAGTCAGGGAAACGGATATTAATAAAAGAAGCAAACAGTAAAATGACTGCAAAAGCTTTTGCTATTGTAAATAAAATGACAACTTTCCTCCTTCATCAGTAAATTCTGGTGGTGATGGAGGCTCCAAACAGGAACAAAGCTCGCGTGGAAGTGCTGGTCAGGATTCAGAAGGCACTGAATGTAAGCTGTGTGAAGTCACACACACACGCACACACATGTATGATAGTTTAACATCATTGACCAAGCCGTCCATCATGTTGGATATGTGGATGACATCAATGTGGCACTCCTATCAACCAATTAAGCAGCTGCTTCATGAACATGCTCTACATTATCGTCAAAAATGTCGGCCATAGCAATTGAAAATTTTCATTATTTGAGGGCTTAGAGTTACTCCTGAGTTCCTTGATGAGTAGATAACAAGTAGACGTCTTTATAAATACTTATTTTGTGGAATGCTGACATCACTGGTAGATCTGGAATTAATGGTTACCATTAAACTACTGTCAATAGGTGGAAAAGGCCAATTAACAACTGAAAGAATGTGGATACTGGAAATCAAAAACAAAAGCAGAAATTGCTGGAAAAGCTCAGTAGCTCTGCAGCATCTGTGCAGAGAAACCAGAGTTAACGTTTCAGGTCCAGAAATCCTTCTTCAGAACTCAGTTCTGAGGGAAGGGTCACTGTACCCAAAATGTTAATGCTGGAAAAGGCCATCTGGTTTACTAATGCCTCTTAGGGAAGGAAATCTGCCATCCCTACTTGGTCTGGCCTACTTATGACTCCAGACACTCTTAACTGTGTTCTGGACAATGATGAATTGACAATAAACGCTGGGCAGGCCAGCAATCAATGAATAGAAGCAAATATCTGTCCCTAATTGCCCTTGAAGTTTGCTTGCTCAAGCCACTTCAGAGGAAATGTGGCACTGGAAAAGCACAGCAGGTCAGACAGCATCCAAGGAGCAGGAGAGATGGCGTTTTGGGCATAAGCCCTTCATTAGGAATGTGGAGGGGGAAGGGGGCTGAGAGATAGATGGGCGCGGATGGGACTGAGGGGGAGGTGGGAGGGTAATGGTGATAGGTAGGTGGCGACGGTGCAGCAGATAGGTGGAAGGAAGATGGACAGGTAGGACACGTCAAGAGGGCAGTGTTGGGTTGGAGGGTTGGATCTGGGATGAGGTGGGGGGAGGGGAGATTTAGAAACTGGTGAAGTCGATGTTGATGCCGTGTGGTTGTAGGGTCCCAAGGCAGAAGCTTAAGCATCTTCCTCCAGAAGGTGGGTGGCTAGGATTCGGCAGTGGATGCGGCCCAGGACTTGCACGTCCTTGAGAGAGTAGGAGGAGGAGTTGAAGTGGCCAGCCACAGGCCAGTGGGTTGTTCGGTGCATGTATCCCAGAGATGTTCCCTGAAATGTTCCGCAAGTTGTGTCTTGTTCCCCGATGTAGAGGAGACCACACTGTGAACGGACATAGTAGGTGAGACAGGTGGATCCGCAGGAAAATCTCTGCTGGATGTGGAAAAAAAATCTTTAGAGTCTTGGATGGAGGTGAGAGGGCAGGTGTGGGTGCAGGTTTTAAGGAAAGGTTCCGGGACTGGAGGGTGGGTTGGTGGGGGGGCATGGACCTGACAAGGGAGTCACAGAGGGAATAGAGGTGGGGAGGGAAATATATCTTTTGTGGTGTGGTCTGATTGCAGGTTGGCGGAAATGGTGGAGGATAACGCGCTGTATCCAGAGATTCATGGGATGGAAGGTGAGGACCAGGGAGGCTCTATCCTTGTTGCGGCTGGAGGGGTGGGATTCGAGGTGGTGCAGGTAGTGGAGGAGATACGCTGCAGGCCATTGTTGATCACTTTGGAAGAGAAGTTGTGCCATATCTCCTCCACCGCTAAATCCAAGCCACCCAACGACTGGAGGAAGAACACCTCATATTCCACCATGGGACTCTCCAACTACACAGCATCAACATCGACTTCACCTGTTGCCAAATCTCTCCTTCCCCCGCCCCATCCCAGACAAAACGCTCCAACTCAGCACCACCCTCTTGACCTGTCCATCTTGCCTCCTATCTATCCGCTCCACTCTCCCCACCAATCTATCACTATTACCCCTCATGTGCATCTACCGATCAACTTCCCAACTACCCTTCTCCCCAAACCCACCCCACTATTTATCTCAACCCCCTTCCCCTTCCACTTTGCTGAAGAACTTATGCCCGAAACATCAACTTTCCTGCTCCTCGGATGCTGCCTGACCTGCTGTGCTTTCCCAGTACCACATTTTTTGACTCTCATCTTCAGCATCTGTAGTCCTCACTTTCTCTCATTGATGGAGGGAAGGCATGCACAAAAGGTCTAAGGCAGAAATGGTCAATTTGGAGTGAACTACATAGTTGTTGATGGTTATAGATTGGGAGGGGATTTGGTTGGATTGTTGGTTTACACAGCACTGTGATGCCAACAGCATGGGTTCGATTCCCATCTCTGGTTTGAGGTTATCATGAAGGACTCTCCTTCTCAACCTCTTCCCTCGCCTGAGCTCTGGTGGCCCTCAGGTTAAATCAGGGGCAGCACGGTGGCACAGTGGTTAGCACTGCTGCCTCACAGCGCCAGAGACCCAGGTTCAATTCCCACCTCAGGCAACTGTCTGTGTGGAGTTTGCACACTCTCCTCATATCTGCGTGGGTTTCCAAAAAATGTGCCAATTAGGTGAATTGGCCATGCTAAATTGCCTGTAGTGTTAGGTGAAGGGGCAAATGTAGGGGAGGGGTGGGTTGCACTTCGGAGGGTCAGTGTGGACTTGTGGGCCGAAGGGCCTGTTTCCACACTGTAAGTAATCTAATCTAATCTAAATCGCCGCCAGTTGCTTCTCTGTAATGAGAGCAGCCCCAATACTCTGGTAAGACTATGGTGATACGACAACAATAGATTGGGAGGACGACAATTTTAAATCTGGATCAGGAGCCAATGTGGGTTTTTTTTATTATTCACTTGTGGGATGTGGGTGCCACCGGCTGGACCAAGATTTATTGCCCATCCCTAATTGCCCTTGAGCTGTTTTCTTGAACTGCTGCAGTCCACTGAAAATCCACAATGCTGTTAGGGAGGGAATTCCAGGAATTTGACCCAGTGACACTGGAAAACTTTCAACATAAACAAGGATAAGAATAATGAGTGAGCAGGATTTGGTAAGAGTCAGGATATTGGCAATGGAATGGAAGCAAAATACCGTGGACGCTGGAAACACAAACAAAAACGGAAATTGCTGAAGAAAGTCAGCAAGTTTGGCAGTATCTGCGGAGAGGAAATAGAGTTAATGTTTCAAGTCTGATATGATTCACTAGAGTTTAGAAGGTTGAGGGGAGATCCAATAGAAACTTACAAGATTATGCATAGCTTAGAAAGGGTGGAAGCTGGGAAGTTGTATCCGTTAGGCGAGGAGACTAGGACCCATGGGCACAGCCTTAGAATTAGAGGGGGTCAATTTAGAACGGAAATGCGGAGACATTTCTTCAGTCAGAGAGAGGTGGGCCTGTGCAATTCATTGCCACAGAGTGCAGTGGAGGCCGGGACGCTAAATGTCTTCAAGGCAGAGATTGATAAATTCTAAATCTCGCAAGGAATTAAGGGCTACGGGGAGAGTCTAGATAAGTGGAGTTGAAATGCCCATCAGCCATGATTAAATGGTGGAGTGGACTCGATGGACCGAATGGCCTTGCTTCCACTCCTACGCCTTATGGTCTTATGATTCTCCAGAATACATTCAGTTCTAAAGAATAGCCATATCAGACTGAAAACATTAGCTACACAAAGAAGAATTTCAGACGAGCTAAACTTTTGGAGAGGTAAGGGTAGGAACCGGTGAGGAAAGAAAGGTTTAAAATAATCGAGTGTGGAGGTGATAAAGAAGGAGGATTTCAGCACCAGATGAACGAAGGCAGGAACAAAGACTGATGGTCTGCCAAAGGCAGCAGTAGGTAGTGATGTACAATGTTATGGGCTGGGAGCTAAGTTAGCAATTGAAGAGACACTGAGATTCAGCTGGAGAGAACAGCCAAAAAGGGGGAGGAAATCTTTGGCAAGGTCTTGGAATTTGTGGCCAAAGGTAATGAACTCCAATTTCTGACTGCTAAACCAATCAAAACTGTGATGCATCCAAGATTGGATACTGAGCAATGACTCGAACAAAATAGAGGGACTGTCAGCAAACAGGTCAAGACGGTTATGCAGAAATTGAACAGATATCATCAAGTACACTGCGAATCTAACTTCATAACTGGGGAATGATGTTGCTAAGGGGCTGTCAGATAACTAATGGGAAAAAGAAATTAACTTATTTCCTGAAATTTGAAGCTCAATGGAATAGCACGATGATCATGACACGGACTCAGACCCACAAATAATTTCCAATATTTGAAAAGAAATCCACATGAAAGATAAAAAAACTTGGTAAAATTCTAAAATTATTTTTCCTATGTAGGAAAATTCCTTAAAAGTTTGAAATCAAAGAGAATGGAACATATATACACGTACGTAATATAGTACAAAATCCCAGTCAATTTTTGGCTAGTTTCATTCTGATCACATCAAAATGCAAAAGCAGGACGTTGTGGATACATTAACAAAACAAAGAACTATGGACGCTGGAAATCTGAACTAAAAACAGAAATTGCTGGAGAAACTCAGCAGGTCTGACAGCATCTGTGGACAGAGAAACAGCATTAAAGTCTGGAATCCAGTATGCCTTCTTCAGAATGACCTGAAGATGGGAAACTGGACTCAAAACATTAACAATGGTGGATACATAGCCTGTACCAAAAAAAACCATCAAATGTTAGCTATTCAGAATTCTATCCTGCAGAATTATCTCCAATATTTATCAGGAGTCTGCACTGAGAAACATCCTTTTTTTTCAGGTGATTGATGTTATCTGCAAAGGAAAACACTTCTCCTGAAAAAGTTTCTAGCTAAAGGAAAGGGACAACATTATCAAATGATGGGCAATAACTTACAGCAAATGTATCAATGTTATGTGAAAAGAAATATAATTTGATGCAATGGCCTCACTGACTTCAACCAATAGAAACAGCAGCATAGCACAGCTCAACACTGCAGCTTCCACACCGTTAATGCCTTATCCAAACTCCCCTATTGGGATGCTGTAAGCTAGTGATCTCAACATGTAAACAGTGATGTGAGATAATCCTAGAGTCGTAGAAATGTACAGCATGGAAACAGACCCTTCAGTCCAACTTGTCCATGCCAACCAGATATCCTAAATTAAGCAAGTCCCATTTGCCCGCACTTGGCCTGTATCCCTTCCTGTTCATAAAAGCATCCTGGTGCCTTTTAAATGTTGTAATTCTATCAGCCTCCACCACTTCCTCTGGCAGTTCATTCCATACATGCACCATCATTTATGTAAAAAAGTTACACTTTAGATCCCTTTTATACCTTTCCCCTCTCACCCTAATCCTATGCCCTCTAGTTCTGGACTCCCCATCCCAGGGCAAAGACTTTGTCTATTTATCCTATCCATGCCCCTCATGATATTATAAACCTCTAAAAGGTCACCCCTCAGCCTCCGACACTCCAGGGAAAACAGCCCCAGCCTATTCAACCTCTCCCTATAGCTCAAACCCCTCAACCCTGGCAACATCCTCGTAAATCTTTTCTGAACTCTTTCAAGTTTAACAACATCTGTCATGTAAGTATGTCAGGGCTTAGTGATTTGTGCAACCACAGAATGTGCCCTTATCACTGCCCAGGCTGGCGCACTGCAAGTAACCCCATATAGCCTTCAACACTGGAAAGTCAAGACAAACAGACAAGTAACAGATTTCTTCCAAACTATGCTCTCCAGTAATATAGTCCTGTGTCATCTCCTCCCCAGAGAGAAAAAGGTGAACAGGAGATCTGAAAGAATTTTGCAAAATCATCAGCAGGCTTGATACAATAAACAGGGAGAAACTGCTCCTACATGTAAAAAGATTGGGAACAAGAAGGCATAGATTTCAAGTGATTTACAAAAGAAGAGAGGGATAAGAGAAAACCTGCATCACTCAGTCAGTAATTAATATCCGGAATGCACTGACTGGAAATGCAGTGGAGACAGATTCAATTGAAATATTTACTGGACAATTATTTGGATAAATATTATGCGCAGGAACATCAGGGAAAGGGCTGGAACTTGGCAGCAAGTAATGATGCTTCTGTGAAGAGTCAGTGCAGGCATGATGGGTCAAACGGTCTCCTTCTGTGCTTTAATAATTCTGTGATTCTGTCCTTACTCATATCCTGAACAGATGAACAGTGTAGTCAGTCCTGTTAAGACATGTGTTCAATGCACGTTGGCTTTTACGCAACTGAATAATTTAGACAATTATTTGTAGAACACAAACTTTCCTCACCTGTATTGGTCATAACGCAATTCTGACCCCATTAGTTTAAATGGAGCGGCCAATGCGCCATTTTCTTACAGCGTGAGATCGCACGAGAATGGAACTATCACGTTATATCAGAACTGACTACATTTTTAAAAAAATTTGACTTTTCCTCCCATGACAAAATATGCTTTAAGGCAAAGATAGATAGTTTTTTTTAAACAGTACAGGAATGAATGGCTATGGTGAGAGGGCGGTGAAGTGGAGCTGAGTCCACGGACAGGTCAGCCATGATCTTACTGATAGGTAGAGCAGGCTTGAAGGGCCAGACGGCCGACTCCTGCTCCGAGATCTTACCTTCTTATACTGGTTAGTTCAAATTGAAGTAAATTGTTTCTAAAAACTGATGTGGCAAATCCAATAAAACATAAAAAGCAATGAAACAGGATTATTTTAATGATATCCATGTAATCTGATATGCAAAATAAATCCAAAGCACCTTTTTAAAAGATCTACAAAGATGAGCAGCATTCTGTTTATTCAGCATATCTTGCAATGTATCTGGGAGGAAATGTAAGCTTGCAGGTCATATTACTATCTACATTTACAAATTATTCTAACTTCTTACATTTTCAAATGGATATCTGCAATTTCTACCATTGCTCTGATGATATGAGTTATAGCAAGACAAAGCAGTGCTGTGGGTGATCGGACAACAAGATAACCTAGCTGCCTTGCCCTTTAAGCAGGGGATTGATGTGTAAACATTTCAGTATTATTAGCTCCTGCGTATTCTCAAACAATTCTTAACTGGAAAAAAAAATGCCTTTGTTAACATCAACATCCTCATCCACTCAGAATACGATGAACATACTGAGCCAGTTTCCAGAAGTCACTATTATTTTAGCAAAGAGAGCCCTGATAAACACATAGCATTTAATAAACACTTATCCTCAACTGCTGAAACACAATGCAACAACTTTAATACTATTTGCTCTTAATATATGCAACTTGGAATCAGTGCCACTAACATCATGTCATAAATCTCTTTAGAGATATTTATTACGATTTTTCAGAGCAATCAAAATCCTTACCCAAATATCAATTTTTGAAATGAAACCTATTTGACAAGTCACAAACACAAAGCACTTTCTCAGATTCTCTTCCAGGACTGCTTTACAACTTTGACCACATTTTGCCTGGCATCACCTTGCTTTCTACATTATCCCTCTGCTGAAACATGCATGAGCCAAAAATATACCAGCTTCATGGTGACATTATTCTGTTCCCAACGCCACAGCATCACGGACATTGTCTATCCACCACACAGCCACCTGCTTCTTAGCACGTCAGATCCCAGCGACTGGCAGAAATTGCCATTACAAATCCAAAGTCATTCCACGCATCCTCGAAAGATGCAAGGCTCCGTTTCCCTTTAGTTCATGCCATTCTGGAACGAGGTTCATTTTTGATTGGGGTGAGATACTGTGGGAAGATGCAAGGCGCAGGCTGTCAATGCAAGCAGCTTTCAGATTCGCAATGTGAACTGCGAATGAGCTTCAGGAGGGAAATCTGAACACAGAGGCTTCCCCTCCCCCTGTAACCACAAAGCCATTGAGATTGGGTGTCCTTAGTTCAGTGTGGGGCTCTCTCTTCTCTTCAGACTGCACAACGATCAAGGAAGCTCCCTCTCAGTTTCAGTAACTGTGGCGCAGCACTCTGTTCAAACAACACATGTGGAACAATGGGAAAAGAATTATGAGATTCCCTTAAAGTTAAAAAAAATCACTGTTTGATAAGGAACGCAGCCAATTGCTTTCCATTAGGAATACAAGAATTTCAAGTTCTGCTGTCCAAAATTAAGCAGGCGGGAGAACATTCAAGCTGTCCTCTGTTTTATTTCTCAATGTAATACCTCACTGTAGGCAGGCATGCTGCTGAATAGCCATCATGCAACTGGCCTCGATGTTCAGGGAAAGGTCACAACTTTCGAGGGAGACAGTGAGAGTGAGAGTGAGAGAAAGAGAGCGGGAAGGTGTAAGAATTGATCAACGAGTCCCTAGAGAGGCAGGGACAAACACCAGTTTAAACATGAATGGATTTGTGGTCCCATGGAATCAAGTGTCTGTAGCTTTCAAGAAAAGGAAGTATTTCCAATACATTTTCTTAACATCCAAAAAAGAACAACAATCAGTGTAAGGTCTGCACTGCATGTCATTCTTCTCTGGCACAGGGACAGCTCTGTTCTCTGTCTTTTATCTTCTGAAGGATCCAGGGTAGCATTGCAGTGCATAAACGACAATACTGTCGTTAAAGAAACAAATGCAACGCGGTTTCAAACATAGCATGTCAAATGGTGGTAAGGATCTAACTGTTGCAATGCGTCTATCATAATTACTTATATAATGGGGGGAGTAGCATTGAAGTTATTCACTCGTTCTGTCTGTGTAACATATTGAGCACGTGTACAGTTAGAACTGCAATGTTTTTATAGGTCAGCATTCCTCCTACACGAGTCATCAGATGACAGAGCAAAAGTGCAAGGAAATTGACAGGAAGCAGATGGCTGTATAGTATGAATGAATTTGAGCTGCATACACATGGTTATCACAAAGGCTATTATCGTCAAACTGAGGAGGATGTCCGCTCAGAACCAGTCTATTGTTTTAGTGGGAACACAGCCTGTTGAACACTGCGGTACAGCTAAAGTGCAGCTATTTTTTTCCACAGAAATACAAGGATATAGTTTAAGCAATAAATAAGAAAGAAAACAAAACAAGTTTTTTCTTTAATGACAATTGCCAGCACCATAAGCTGAGCAAAACAAGTTAATGTGCTTGTGTATTTCAAGGTTTCATTCACAACACAAAACATACAACAAGAAAAGATCATTTAATCTTTTATTAAAGATTGGCAGCTTTCCCATTCTGCCCACATATTATGAATGTATTTTTACTATGTATTTTAGTTGTTAGTGCAGCTGCATACTGTATTTATTGGTGGTCTACTGTTCAGGACTGGTCCCTTGCCAAAGGAAAGAGACTTCAAAACTAAGTCGCATCCCCTGGACAGAGTGCTGTTTTTTCACACTGAATTCATATAAAGTCTATGCCATTTATAAATGAAGCCAGATTCCTCGAGGAACAGCAAGGCAATATTCAAAACTGTCACAATTCTATAAACATCACACTGGCCAGCCAAAAGGTATATTGGGCTTCACCTACATGTATGCTGAGCATACTAATGTTAGGTTAGAATAAGGGTAGTATAGATAGATACATTGAGTGCCACTGGATTTCTACTCCTGTTACTGCTTAGGGAACCACGTCAGAAATGCAAGTGTGTGGATGTCAGAGCACTCAGCTGTAATGGTCCTGCCAGCCAAACAGACTAACGGTATTTATCATCAAAGGCTCACAAATGAATGAAAGGTCTCTCTGGCAAGATACCAAACAGTGGATGCACTCACAGAACTGGAGTCCAACAAGACAATGACAATTTTACAAGAGGAAGGTTGGAAACCCAGAGAGAAGAATTAAACTGCTACCACCTCAGGCAAGTACTAATCAACAGGATAACACTTGGAAAGATGAAGTCATCATGGTCCTACCAGACCATAAGGCTGCTCTCTCATTAGAGAGAGACCCCAACTGGTGATAGCTTAACCTCAGGATCACCACACCGCAGGCAAGGGAAGAGGTTGAGGACAGCCCTTCATGATAACCTCAGCCAGTGCAGGAACTAAACCCATGCAGTTGTTATCACCCAACATTGCAAAGTAGCCATCCAAATAACTGAGTTAACTCAAACCCTATGACTTACGACCTCACCTACAAGAGGGCTGCTTTTGTATGAAATTCAATCTTATAAATGGTCTTCCTGTTTATATAAAACCAGTACAATCTCCTTCCATATTAATGAGTTTGCACAAGCAAATACACAGAAAAATGTTAAACACAAAAAAGAGAAAACCGCAATGCAGGAAGACTTATCCAAAATACTTAAGTTTGGAATCACACAATGGAACTGTTTGAATTCAGGCAGGGAGATCTCTCATTGTAAAAAGACAGAAGCTCAGCAAATGTGGAGAAAGAAACAGTGTTAATATTTTGAGTCCAGTATAACTCTTCTTCATGAGGTTGATAAAAGCATAATTGCACAGACCCCAAAATGAATTCAGGCAACAGCAGTTCATCAGAAGATGGCGGCTCCTTGAGACAAATATTAAGATCCTACAGCCGTGACTTTGACAAAAGGAGCCAAGGCAATGTGAGAAAAGACTTTCACACGATTACTGCTTCAGGTCTGGAATATACTGCCTGGAAATGTGGTGGAGGCAGATTAATTGAGATATGTAAGAGGGAATCAGATGATTATTTAATTTTTAAAAATGTGCAAGGTTACAGAATAGCCTTGGTTATCTGAACATCAATTATCCAAATTTCGGATTATCTGAACAAGATCTCAAGGTCTCGTAAAAACGTTATCTGTTATCTGAACAATCAATTATCCAAACAAAATGCTCCCCATCCGTCTTGATCAGGCAATCAAGGTTGTTTTGTATTTAGAAAAGGCAGGAGAATGAGACAAAGTCATAAAGATCGTTTGGAGAGCTGGTGCAGACAGAATGGGCTGAGGCCTCCCACACAATAATTCTGAGCTCCGCCGGGAACTGCTATTCGATTGACACAGCAAGATCCCGTCGCTTGAGATAGGGCAGACAATGGGACACACATTGAATAGCAGGCTGGATTTAGTCTATTGAGAATAGAGTTGACAAAGAGGAAGGTGTTGAGCTAAAAGGAGGGAGCTCAGTGGAGAGATTAGTTTTCTATTACTCTCTCAAGGCTGAGATTGACAAATTTATAATCAGTAAGGGAATCAGTGTTCTGGGGAACTGGCAGGAAAGTGGAGCTAAGGACCTCATTGAATAGCGGAGCAATCTCGATGGGCAGAATGGCCAACTTCTACACCTACGCCTCACTGTCATGAAGAGCCAGCAGAGTCACAATGGACAAAATGGGCTCCTCCTACACAACAAATCTACTGGGACCCTTGGCGGAGTTTCTTCTTTTAGCTGAACAGTGGGATTTAAACATCTTAGTTGAATGGCAATGGTCTTCTGTCAGAAGAGTGTGGGATCAAGCCCCATTCTCGAACCCAAGGATGCAATCTCAGCTAGTATTCCAGTGTTGTATTGAGGGAGTACTGCACTGTCAGAGACAGTGTCTTCAGAGATCACAAATGTCAACTCTGAGTTACCCAAAGGTGCTCAATTGGACCTGACATACAAACACCATGATGTAGCGGCTACAACAGCAGGTCAGAGGCTGGGAATACTGCAGCAAGTAACTCAACTCCTGACTCCCCAAAGCCTGTCCACCATCTACAAGGTACAAATCAGGAATGTGAGGGAATACTCCCCACTTGCCAGGATGGGTGTAGCTCCACCAACACTCAAGAAGCTTAATGGTATACAGGAAAAAACAGCCTGCTTGATATCCACCACATCCACAAGCATCCACTCACTCAACCACCAATGCTCAGTAGCAACGGTGTGTACTATCCTGAAGATGTACTGCAGATATTCACCAATGATCCTGAGACAGCACCTTCCAAACCCATGACCACTTCCATCTAGAAGGACAAGGGCAGCAGATACATGGAAACACCACACCCCATCAAGGTCCCCTCCAAGCCAATCACCATCCTGACTTAGAAATATATCACTGTTCCTTCACTGCTGCTGAATCAAAATCTCGAATTCTCGCCTGGACAGAATCGTGAGGTCACCCACAGCAGGAAGACAGCAGTAGTTCAAGAAAGCAACTTGGATTCTAATGTCAGAGATGTTCCTGGAAAACATACAAAACAACAGCAAATCTGACTTTTACAGTCAACTGGTCCTATGAAACAGAACATGTATCATCTCTCCTCTGCATCATGTTAGTGAATGTTAATTATGGACAAGGACAATATTTGGCTTGTGCATTTTGAGATTAGGAATGGGAAAAACAAAATGCAGGCAGCTAAGATTTTCATTCCTAACTGATTCCCAGCAGCTCCTTCTGGAGATTTAGAATCACTACAGTGTGGAGGTACGCTATTGGGCCCATGGAGGAACATCCCAACCATAGCCCCCCTATCCCATGCTAATACACGTAGCCATCCCTGGACACTATGGGCAATTCAGCACGGTCAATCTACCTGATCTGCACATCTTTGGACTATGGAAGGAAACCCATTCAATCACAGGGAAAATGTACATCCTCCACACAGACAGTCACCTGAGGCTGGAAGTGAACCCAGGTCCCTGGTGCTGTGAGGTAGCAATGCTAATCACCATACCACCCCATAAACTTTGTGAAATCATAATCAAACTCTCAGAATGGTCTTCCTGTCAAACAGCCAAACAAGCCTTACTATCATGTCTTAAGTTAAAGATCACACAACACCAGTTGTGTGATTTATAACTTTGTACACCCCAGTCCAACACCGGCATCTCCGAATCATATCATGTCTTACAAATGGAGAAGGGTGAGTTTGTGATTGCAGAAGGTCCCTTGCACTGATGAAACCTAATTCCAATAAACAGTGAATATCAAAGAAAGAGGGAAAAAAAAACCTCCAATCAACGATGCATAGTTACTGCAATAATCTGCAAAGAAATCACAGATCTGCTGTCAACCAGCTGCCTGGGATTTATCTTGATTAACTGCAGGATACAGCCTCAGGAACAAAGACATTCATGTTTACGTTCAATCTATGAACATTGAGGAATTGCCAGCAGTGTGATTGGCAAGGCTGATTTCCTTCATGCTCATCTTTGCTCTTATTCTGAAACACAATGCGCCAGATGCTCTCGCTCAGGATTTGCTTTTCAAAAGTCAAAATACACACAATTCATTCAAGTAAACATCTTTATGATGTCTTGCTGAGAAAGAAAGTACAATTTCAAACTCCACAGTGGAATACCAATTGTCCCAAAGAAGGAAAGGTTGCGCAACATGAGTTGTGTAGATCCTAAAGCCTTATAAATGTGTTCCGTAAACTCACATGCCGCTGGAAAATATTGCAATGCAAGGGAGAGATGATATCCAAAAGAAGTTAAGGACAGAATCAATTTAACTAAGGAATAATAAAAAACTCCAGTTATATTGCTGGGTCTAGTCCACATGCACCCAACGGTGTGAGGAAGCAGAGGAACGAATTTGCAAGAAAATTATAGCAAAGTGAATGATTAGATTAGATTAGATTAGACTTACAGTGTGGAAACAGGCCCTTCGGCCCAACAAGTCCACACCGACCCGCCGAAGCGCAACCCACCCATACCCCTACACTTACCCCCTACCTAACACTACGGGCAATTTAGCATGGCCAATTCACCTGACCCGCACATCTTTGTGACTGTGGGAGGAAACCGGAGCACCCGGAGGAAACCCACGCAGACACGGGGAGAACGTGCAAACTCCACACAGTCAGTCGCCTGAGTCGGGAATTGAACCCGGGTCTACAGGCGCTGTGAGGCAGCAGTGCTAACCACTGTGCCACCGTGCCGCCCATGATCTATAAAATAGTCATAATGATGGACTTGAATTAGCTGAATATATAGTATCAGTGTAAGGGGGCAGAAAGGGGAAACAGTGTGTGCAGAAAAGCTTTCTTGCAGCAGTATAATTCTAGGACAATGAGAAAAGGGCACACTGCAAGAACCTGGGTCTTGGGAATGGACTGGACGAAGTGGAAGGGTCAGTGATCACCGCATTATAAGGTTAAAGATAGCTATAATAAAGCAGAAAGCAAAGTGTAGAGTAAGACTAATTAACCCGGGGTAAGGATTTGGGTTAATGGTTGGCACAGAAAATGGTAGCTAAACAAAAGGGAAAGGCAGAGAAAGTAAACCTAGATTTCCTTGGATGATGGAAGAGTTAGAAATTAAAGTAAAGAAATAAAAATATACTTAACTGGATGTTCAATAGATAATGAAATTGAACTAAGTTGAACGTAGGTGGTTCTGAGGAAAACAAATATGAGAAACACAGAGGGATTATGAATGAAGACTGGCAGCTAATGTAAAGGGGAGGGCCAAATTCCTCCACAGGCACACCAAGTAACACCATGGCAAAAGGAAAAGTAGGATCAATTCGGACCAAGTTACACATGGAAACGGAGGACGTAGCTAAGGTAAAAAATGCAAAGTTTGTATCCATCTTTAAGAAGAAGGAAGATACTACCTGGACCATGTTGTGATTGGAGGCTGAACAGCTCCCTTCTGTGCTGTAAACATCCTCCGTTGCATGTAAGAGAAAAAAGAACAACTTTGCATTTATGTAGCACTCTCCAGCACCTCAGGATGGTGTTTTTACCTTTATGGTGTTGTGGAAAGTGGTTTATTATTAAAATCTAATGGATCCTATATTCATGGACAATCTCAGTTATTTTGTGAGAAATTTGATTACCACATGTCTGGTTGCATGGAGGCTTTGATGGTTTTTAGTGGTTTGGTGGAATCTGGTGGTTTCTACTGGTTATCCAAAATGTTATTCATCCAACACTAATGAAATGAGAGGAAAATCTCACTAATTACAATCAGTGCCAATTGAGTTTCCACAATGTTTGTCTCAAAAACAATCCCAGAGCAGGACCACCAAACAGAGTTCACCACCAGCACAAGCCTGAGCTTCAAGCAGGCTTTACATAACATCCCTCCATGTGCAAGGGCACAAATAAGCACTTTTTGGTAGCTATTTGGTATAATTTTTTTTAACAACACAAAAAGTGCCCACTGTCCACCACCCAGCTGTAAGGGACACCCTTGTTTAATGAACACCCCAGGCCTTTCTACCTGGACTTCTACCTACTCACCTGGCCTACATTGCAAACTCTCATGAGCCTGTCCCATTCAGCACTATTTCCTGGTCTGAGAACCTACTACAATCATAGAAACAGCCACTGATCCTTTTTAAACCTTTAAGGTATTAAATATAAAAGCAGGGATGTAATCCTGGAACTACAAAGACACTGGTTATGCCACAGCTAAAGTTATGTTCACAGTTCTGGTCAGACAGAGAGAGAGAGCATGGGAGATTTACAAGAATATTGCCTGGACTCAAAAAATATAGTTATCAGGGACATTTAGGAAGCTGAGTGGATGACTTAATTGAGGTGTATAAAACAATAAGGAGCTTAGATAGCGAGTGGATTATGAAGACCTGTTTGCCTCCAATGGAGAGACCAATGATCAAACGGCACAGATTGAAGATGACTGGCAGAAGGATTAACAGAGACATGAAGAAAATCTTTTCACCCAGAGCATGGTGAGTGTTTAGAATTTGTTGTTTAGTTTGGAGCTGGAGGTGGAAACTCTGAACTCATTTCAGGGAACCTCGATCTGCCCTGAAGCACAGGATCCTACAAGGCTGGCTGTGAGCTGAACATCCCATATTCAGAATGGAGAAATCAGAATTTCAAGCAAATTGCCTTCACAACATGAAATGGCTTCCAGAGCAGGCAGTTAGAAAATGACTGTGCTTTTGAGCTGCTGAAAATTAAATTAATATTGGTGACTCATCAAAAATGTTCTCTCTAATTAATCAATTTTTGGCTGTATTCATCAAACTAATTAACTTTTGGGTACATTCAAGAACATTGTTCAAACCAAGACAGACATGAAACAAATGATGTTATGTTTTGCGAAATGCAAATAGCTTTGAGCAGAAACCTGAAGGATAAAAGATTCTCAAAATATTTGGAGAAATTTGCACCCATTTCCTTGATTATATCTTCGAAGTAGAAACTACTCGATTGCACTTTGTAATTAAGTAAAGAGCAACCCTTCAGGATATAAATGGCCAGCAGCATACACACTGAACAAATATCAGTATTCATCACACACTCATTAAAAAAGAAGTTTTCAAGTTGCCTTCACTTCCATAGTCAAAGTTGTCAATAGTGCACTCATTTCGAAAGATTCATAATGCAATCATTGATTTAAGCTGCAAATGTGTTGCTGGTCAAAGCACAGCAGGTTAGGCAGCATCTCAGGAATAGAGAATTCGACGTTTCGAGCATAAGCCCTTCATCAGGAAATTCCTGATTCCTTGATTTCCTGATGAAGGGCTTATGCTCGAAACGTCGAATTCTCTATTCCTGAGATGCTGCCTAACCTGCTGTGCTTTGACCAGCAACACATTTGCAGCTGTGATCTCCAGCATCTGCAGACCTCATTTTTTACTCGAATCATTGATTTAACACAAGACTATTTGTAGACTGCAACTGGCCACAGTATTTAGCAACACTAATAAAACATCAAAGAAATTCTAACCAGTCAAATGGTGCTTTAAAAGATAAAGACACAGCATTACAGCTAAGCTGAATTAGTCAGTTGAAAATACACATCCATCACTGTCACTATTGCCCTGTTTAGTCTAGCTCAATACTTCTTAGAAATAAAGTAGGAAACCACAAATCCAGACACTGCATAGCTCATCAATAGTCCAAATCTTGTTGGACAGTGCTATTTAATGAATGACTTGTTCATCAGTCTGAAGGTTTAACTGAGTAAAAGTCATGCTTTCTGTGTAGTCAGGAATCAGAACATATTGTTAACCTAAATCTCTGAGCTTGGAGAAGGTCACTGATCAAACTGCTTTGGATCTGATTGAACAAAGGTTACATCACTTTGCAAATAAAGGCTATTACTATTCACTTTCATCACATTTCTGGAGGCGACAGCATTATCTTGGTCAGGAATATTACACTAAATGCCCTCCCGCGTTCTGCTTGGGAGCAAGAGAGGTGAGTGGGATTGTTTGTGTCCGTTGCCTATCCACCTCTGCTGGAACCCAACCAGAATCGGGGTAAGATGGCAGGTTAGGCTTTCCGCTCTTGGACCAGATGAGGTGAGGCCACAGGATGCGCATTGGAGGGCCACCTAGTGACTGACGATGCCCCTATTGGAAGAACAGCTCTGATCTCTCTGTCTACACAGTCCCACCAACTGCACAGGCCCTTCTGATCAGATTCCACTCTGAGCTCAGCACTGCTGCTGCTCTAGAGTGTACTGCTGTCCCAGCAGATCCCATCACTCCCTCCTTGTGTGGCTAGACATCAAAGTATAGGAGCAGGAGGAGCCCCTCCAACTTGTTCCACCTTTCAATGAGATCATGGTCGATCTGTGGTCTAACTACAATAGCCTTTGGGTAAAAACAAGGACTGCAGATGCTGGAAACCGGAGTCTAGATTAGAGTGGTGCTGGAAAAGTACAGCAGGTCAGGCAGCATCCAAGGAGCAGGAAAATTGACGTTATGGGCAAAAGGCCTTCATCAGCAATATAGGCAGGGTGCCTGCAGATGACAATAGTCTTTGACCCAGATCCTTAAATAGATAAACCTTCATTAAGCAAAACTATCTCAGATGTAAAATTAACATTTTAAATTAAAGTTTATGAATTTATTACTTATACATTTATTGTAAATTAAAAATGATGAATCTACATAAAATTCTGTAAAACTACACAGAGGGTTTGTCAGTCTGACATAGCATTGGGACACAGACAGACTTCACACCCATTGTTTACAAACCTGAGCTATCCTGAGAATGTAATTTTAAAAGAAGTTCAGGGGTTTAAATATCAAAGAACAGAAAGTAGCATATCCCAATATAAAAAATGAAAGTTTTAATCTGGGATTGTTTACCATATCACATCTCCATGACACTGGACTCCTTTTGCTATAAATTCTGTGAGCATGATCTAATTCTCCACAACCACCTGATGAAGGAGCAGCACTCCAAACGCTAGTGCTTCCAAATAAATCTGTTGGACTATAACCTGGTGTTGTGTGTAGAGGTTTGGAAGTTAACTGGTCAGTTGGCTTAATGGGTGAGGGTTCTGACTTCAATGTAGACTTGGGTGCTAGCAGAAAATTGCAGGTTTGTGTCCTGCTGCGATTGTTTGGGGCAGCATGGTGACTCAGTGGTTAGCACTACTACCTCACAGTGCCAGGGACCTGAGTTCGATTCCACCCTCATGTGACTGTCTGTGTGGAGTTTGCACATTCTCTCTGTGTCTGCTTGCGTTTCTTTTGGGTGTCCCAGTTTCCTCCCACAGTCCAAAGACGTGCAGATTAGGTGGAAAGACCATGCTAAATTACCCATAGTGTCCAGGAATGTGCAAGTTAGTTGGGTTAGCCATGGACAATGCAGGGTTACAGGAATGGAGTGGGTCTGAATCAGATCCTCTTTGAAGGATTGATGTGGACTTGATGAGCTGAATGGCCAACTTCCACACTGCACAGATTCTACAAAGTGCTTTCTGCCATCTCTCCTGAAGAGTCTGGCCCTAATTCTTAATCTGTGCCCCTAGTTCTAGAATCCTCAACCAGTGTAAGTAGGTTATCTTTATCTACCATGTTTTTCCTGTGAGTATCTGAAGGAGGCTCTGACAGGAGGTTGTGGCCCTTACTAATTGTCTGAACCACACGGTGTGGTAGTGATGGCTTGGCTGAGACTTTCTCATCGGGCTGGGGTTAAATCCTGACCTAGGAGTCTGAACATGTGCAATTAAACTGGGAAGTCCAGAAGTTGCAGTCAGCAATCCTGCATTTTCCAACAGCTGAAGATTCCAACGACAATGAAATGTAAATCATCAAGTGGATGAGAATCTGCCAATTTGCGCATTTAGCTTCAATATAAAATTGTGCGAGAAAGCGAAACCTCATTGAACGAGATGCAGTTCGTTCTTTGACAAGTTCATAAGTAATGATAATGCAAAAAATGCTTGTGGTCTTTGATCAGTTAATTCTTTATTTGTGGAATGTCACATTTCTCCTTTATGAGAATAAGTTTAAATTTTCATACGTCTTTTCAAAGGTTGTTTGCCATATATCAGCATCTACCTTAATCCCACCTGCATGTCCAAAGATTTAAGCATCTTCTTTGAAGTCTTTAATTAAAAGCATAAAATGCGGAATATTTGATTTGTTGGCTTTAAGACTGCTTCAAAGTGATTGGCTGCTTACCCTGGTTGATGATGAATAATGCTGGTCCTTGGGTTAGCACAAGATTCAAACTATCATTGGAAAAGGCGAACTGCCATGGAAATTTCTACAGAGTACTAATTTTGTGAATGCTGCCATCCATACGTTCTACATGTGTGTATTATTTAGGGTTTAAATGATCGAGTGTGTGTGTGTGTGTGAGCAAGGGTAGCCATCTCCTGCTCAAACAAGAAGAGATTTGTTGAGTAACCCAGATGTAAATTATTGCAGCTCTGCAACTATTTAGCGTTCAAAGAATAGACTTGACATTACTACAAAGAGATTTTAAAGAATCAAATGCTCATGACCGCATCATAGAGAGTGGTGCTTATTACACTCAGTCACGTATTAACCTTTTCAGACCCTCTACCATGAGGCCTTAAAACACAGGAGCAGAAGGAGACCATTCGGGCCATCGAGCCTATTCTGTCAATCAATGGTTGATCTGATAATCCTAAATCCCACTTTTCTGCCTTTTATTCACAACCCTTGATTCCTTTACTGTTCAAAAGGCATTCCTGAAGAAGGGCTCATGCCCAAAACGTCGATTTTCCTGCTCCTTGGATGCTGCCTGACCTGCTGCGCTTTTCCAGCAACACATTAGATTAGATTATCCAGTGTGGAAACAGGCCCTTCGGCCCAACAAGTCCACACTGACCCGCCGAAGCGCAACCCACCCATACCCTTACATTTACCCCTTTACCTAACACTACAGGCAATTTAGCATGGCCAATTCACCTGACCTGCACATCTTTGGGCTGTGGGAGGAAACCGGAGCACCTGGAGGAAACCCATGCAGACACAGGGAGAATGTGCAAACTCTACACAGTCAATCGCCTGAGTTGGGAATTGAACCCAGGTCTCTGGCGCTGTGAGGCAGCAGTGCTAACCACTGTGCCACCATGCCATTCGGCTCTGATCTCCAGCATCTGCAGTCCTCACTTTCTCCCTGTTTAAAAAGTGATCAATCTCAGCCTTGAATATATTGAACTACCCAGCCTTGCCAACCCTCTGTGATAATGAATTCCACAGATTCATGAAACATAGAAATGAAATTCTTCCTCATCTTGGTCTTGAATGTTGACCCCTTACCCTTAGATGATACTCTTCGGGCATAGATTCGCCCACAAGAGGAAACAACCTCCCCACATCTATCCTGTCAAGCCTCTTATGAATCTTAGATATTTCAGTAAAGTCTCCACCCATTCTACGTTCCTATCAGTACAATCATAACCTACTCAATCTCTCCTCATAAGAAAATCCCTCCATATCTGGGACCAATCCAGTGAATTTTCTCTGGACTATATATCTTTCTTTAGACATAGAGACCAAAACTGTTTTCAGTATTCGAAGTTGGTTTAACTAGAGTATTTTATTATTTTAGAAAGTCTAGCCTGTTTTTATATTCTGTTCACTTTGAAATAAAAACCAACAACCCATTTTACCTTTTCTATTATCTGCTGAATTTGTGTGCTACTTTCATGTGATTCATGCACAATGACCCTCAAATTTCTCTGCTCTGTAGCTTTCTGCAGTCTCTTTCTCCATTTAAATAATACTCAGCTCCTGTATTAGATTTCCTACAGTGTGGAAACAGGCCCTTCGGCCCAACCAGTCTACACTGACCCTCCGAAGAGTAACCCGCCCAGTCCAATTTCCCTCTGACTAATGCACCTAACACTATGGGCAATTTAGCTTGGCCAATTCACCTGCACATCTTTGGACTGTAGGAGGAAACCAGAGGAATCCCACACAGACAGGGGGAGAATGTGCAAACTCCTCTCAGACAGTGACCCATGGCTGGAATCAAACCTGGGACCCTGGTGCCATGGGGCAGCAGTGCTAACCACTGAGCCACAATGCCACCCCTATGCTGGAGATCAGAGTCAAAGCATGTGGCCCTGGAAAAGTATAGCAGGTCAGGCAGCATCTGAGAGGCAGGAGAGTTGACATTTTGGGCATGAGCACTTCATCAGGAATATGGGAGTCGGGGGTGGGGGGGGGGCTTATCTCAAGGGGACTGGGGGATAAATAGGAATGGGCACAGGGCTCTTGACTCTCAACCAACAAAGGGCTTAACCAATACCAGTTTTGAAATTTTCAACTGATCTAACCTTTCTCCTCTCTTTTGTTTGGGGGGTGGATGGGAATGAAAATTACAGACTTCCGAAAGCCTTTTCTTTGGAAAGATGGATTTGGAGAATGGCTCCTGTTCAAGACTCCAGTTCTGGATGAATTTTGTCTTCCTGCTATAGTTCATAAACTCACAATTTTTCCCAAATCTTACTTCATCTCTCAAGGTTTCACCCACTCACTTAATCTGTCTATATTCCTTAACCTGTCTCTATATCTTTGTTGACTCTTTGTGTCATCCTCACCACTTGGCTTCCCACCTATTTTAGTGTCATCTGCAAACTTGGTCATGGTACATCCACTCCCCTCAGCCTAGCCATTAACACTTGTTGTAAATAATTATAGCTTGTCCCATTGACACTTCACTCACGACAGATTGTCATCCTGAAAATGGCCTTCCTTATCTCAACTATGTCTTCTTTCAGTTAACCAACCTCTGTCCATGCTAATATACTAGTTACAAGGCCATGGGCTCTTAAGTGGCCTTATCTGTGGCACCTTATGAACACTTGTTGAAATGTAAATATATTAAATCTACGGTTTCCCATTAGTTATCCTGCTTGTTACCTCCTTGAAGGATTGTATATTTGTCAGGCATGATTTCCCCTCGTGAAGCCATCCTGACTAGCTGCTTGATTAGATTACGTATTTCAAAAAACACTGCTGTTTTTATAATAGATTCAAAACATTTTCCCAAAAGCAGACATTAAGCCAATGGTTTTTTTTGTCACTTTTTTTTTTAATAATGGCATTATATTGGCAGGTTTCCAATCCTGTGGGACTTCTCCAGAATCTAAGGATTCCTGGATAATTAATCCCGGTGTTTCCACTCTGTCTTTGGCTACTTCCTTCATTGGTTGGGGGACATAGAAACACAAACATATCGTAGTGAGACTAGGCCATTTGGTCCATTGAGCATGCTCCGCCATTCAATGTGATCATGGCTGATCATCCAACTCAGTTCCCCCTTCCTGCTTTCCTCCAATAGACTTTGAACGCCTTTAGCAACAAGAACTATGTCTAACTCCGTCTCAAAAACACTCAATGTTTTGTCTTCAACCACTTTCTGTGGCACAGCATTCCACAAGCTCACCATTCTTTGGACTATCAGTCTATGCGGAAACCAATCATTGCAAAATCTGGACTATTCTTGTGCTTTACAAAACAACCCTTAATAATCCTCAAACCTGCAGGGCAGTTCTTGTGGCATTGCCTGCGGTAAGGGAGAAGGCAACAAATTTCACGACATTTGAACCGATCCATAATGCACAAGGGATTGAGGCAGAACCAATGAAAAGGAAATACTCTGACTTGTAAGTGATTCTTGATTTATTCCATATCCACAGCCACCTCTAATTTTCTTTGGAAATTGTTCTCTCATTGCATTATTTTTATTTGAAGAAGGTTGCTGCTATATAATGCAGTTAATGGCTGAAAGGGTTAACTGATATTATGAGATAAGCTTCGACCATCAGGATATAAAGGGTTGTTTCTGGAAAGAGTGTACCAGTTGCCAGTTTTTGTTATACTTGTTTAATGCCAACTTCCAAGTAGCTAAACAGTAACGGTCATGTAACGCAGACATAAAAACCTCACTGTTCAATTCTATGAAAGAAGCGTATTCTGTTCTAACCAAGCTTCTCTTCTGCTGAACGTTTTATGTAGATATTAGATTAGATTACTTACAGTGTGGAAACAGGCCCTTCGGCCCAACAAGTCCACACCGACCCACCAAAGCGCAACCCACCCATACACTTACCCCTTTACCTAACACTACAGGCAATTTAACATGGCCAATTCACCTGACCTGCAGGTCTTTGTGACTGTGGGAGGAAACCCACGCAGACACGGGAAGAATGTGCAAACTCCATACAGTCAGTCACCTGAGGCAGGAATTGAACCCGAGTCTCTGGCGCTGTGAGGCAGCAGTGCTAACCACTGTGCCACCGCGCCGCCCATTACCACGGTGCCGCCCATATCCTTCCCCACTTAGAGTCACAGACTCATAGAGATGTACAGCATGGAAACAGACCCTTCGTTCCATGCTGACCAGATATCCTAATCTAATCTGGTCCCATTTGGCCCGTATCCCTCTAAATCCTTTCCATTCATATACCCATCCAGATGTCTTTTAAATATTGTAACATTTCCTCTGGCTGCTCACTCCGTGTACGCACCAATCTCAGCGCAAAGAAGTTGCCCCTTTGGTCCCTTTTAAATTTTTCCCCTCTCAACCGAAGCCTACGCCCTCTAGTTTTGCACTCCCCCATCCTGGGGAAAAGATTTTGTCTATTTACCTTATTCTTGCCCCTCTAGAAGGTCACTTCTCAGCCTCTAACACTCCAGGGAAAATAGCCCTGATCTATTCAGCTTAGCCCTATAACTCAAACCCGCCAATCCAGGCAATATTCTTCTAAATGCTTTCTGGACTCTTTCAAGTTTCACAACATTCTTCCTATAGGAAGGAGACGAGAATTGCACACAGAATTCCAATAGTGACAAAACCAACATCCTGCACAGCCGCAACATGACCTTCCAACTCCTGTACTCCATACTCTGGCAAATAATGGAAAACATACTAAACGCCTTCTTCACTATCCTACCTACCTGCGACTCCACTTTCAAGGAGCTATGAACCTACACTCCAAGGTTTCTTTGTTTAGCAACACCCCCGAACCCTACCATTAAGTGTATAAGTCCCGCCCTAATTTGCCTTTTCAAAGTGCAGCACCTCACATTTATCTACATTAAACTCTATCTGCCTCACCTTGGCCCATTCACTCAATTGATCAAGATCCTATTGTACTCTGAAGTGACCTTCTTTGCTGTTTACTATCGCTCCAATTTTGGTGTCAACTGCAAACTTATTAACCGTACCTACTACATTCACATCCAAATCGTTTATTTACTATCAAGAATTTAGACTAATTATAATAAGGATTGGTAGCAGTGACTCTACACAACTGTCTCAAATGATTCTAATGGACACGACGTAAGTTTAAATACTTTATGATTGATGGTTACATTGAGAATACTGCCCACCAATATTAAATTTTGGGTTTGCAGACATCACAACAAGCTGGTTAAAAGTGAAGAGAACACCGATCCTATTCCAAATAAAATTCAGTGTAGGATTTGGAAATGGAAGCTGAATAATGAAAAGCCAATCACTCTTACTGTTCTTAAAAAGGACAGCCTTGTTTTTGTCCATGTTGCATCGAAGCACAGAAAATAGGAGGAGGCCATTCAGCCCTCAGGCCTCTTCTACTATTCAACATGATTGTGGCTGATCTTCAAACTCAATGCAAATTTCCTGCACTATCCCAAGTCTCTGATGTCAATAACATGCAAATATCTAACGCTCTCAGTCTCAAACAGGCTCATTGCCTAAGCCTTCACAGTCCTTTAGGTAGGGAATTCCAAAGATACATCACCCTCTAAGTGAAGAAATCTCTCAGCTCTGACTACGTTGTTCCATATACCCAGGCGGTGCCCCCTGGTCCGAGATGTCTTAGGGAAGGGAAACATCCTACCTGCATCGAACTCAATGAACCCTTTAAGAATATTCTATGTCTCAGCAGCTGATTCATTCTTCTAAACTCGACAGGAAGGTTAATTAATGATCCACAGCTACAAGAATGGAAGATCTTTAAAAAGGACACAGTTCACAAAATGAAGACCTTGTTACCAAAGTCTATGCTTGACCTATAACAAACGGTTTTCAATAACTTATGCTGGAAGACATAACAGGACACCTTGCATCCAATTGCAAATGCTTAGACCTAGGAGGCAACAAATTGACAGAGAAGCAAAGGATTTAGCAGACAGTTTCATTCTAAAACCGTCTAGTATCCTGATTGAGATCTGCTAACTCAGCACACGACAAGGTTTGGATTTTAACCTGCAGGCTCTATATCTCAACTCCATGTTATCTCTATCAGCAGAGACATCAGGAGTGCTCAGCATTGTATCTTCAAAGAGATGGTTCAATTTGTCAGAAGTGTCTGGGGAAATAAAGCTATCAACTCCAACAGGAATTGTAAATGCCATGTCAGTCAAGTTACAGTGCTACTATTGCACGTGACTCATTAAACTTCATTTCAGTTTACTTGACTAACTGACACTAACTCAAAAAGAATCCCAGTCAGAATCAGTCAGGATCATCTCATCCTTCTCAAAGCAGCTTCAAGTTTCACTTCTCTTTGTCCTATTCCAGTCATATCAGCTGATTGATCCAAGCTTAAACTTTACACTATTTGAAATACAAAGCCATTGATAATGAAAACACAGCCTTTGATTCCCAGTGGGTCAATAAACTTTGCTGACTGAAGCAGGTAAGCTGGAGTAAGCTCAGGCAATCTTCTCGCATTGATCGTGAGATGAACCAGTCTCACATGCTGTTTATTAACAATTGAAAAATTCTTCGGATCTGGACTCCAAAATCAAAAAGCAGTAAAGACACAAAAGGGATAACACCACAAATCTGGGTTTAACAAATCTGCAGGCCACTTTTCAAACTTCTCCGTACAAACAAACAGAATTCATTGAAACATAGGAACCAACTGGAGGGGGAGGCCATTCGCCCCTTTGAGGCTGCTCTGCTATTCAACATGATCATGGTGACTCTGTATCTCAATGCCATATTCCTTGCTTCCTGCCCATACCCCTTGATGTCTTCAAAATCTGAAAATTTATCTTTTTCTTAAATTCAGCCTTTTGTGCTCAAGAATTCCACAAGTTCACCACCTTCTGAGTGAATGAAGAATTCTTTCCTCAATCCTAAACAGTCTATTCTTTTTTTCTCCTGAGACTATGTCCCCTTATTCTAGACTCTGCAACCAAGGAAAAGCAGCTTCCTGTCATCTAGTCTGTCCAGTCAAAAGAACTTGATACATCTCCTTGATTTATACAAATTCCTTTGATAGCATCGCAAGACAAAGACCAAGGCAACACCAACCCAAGGAAACCTAAACACATAAAAAGAACGTAAGGTATAACACCAGCGCTTCACCAGAGGCTCACTGATGATGTTACCTAATACGGTGACAAAACATCTAAAAATGAACCTTCCAGCTCAGCGAGCAAACCTACATCCAGAACCTCAACCTGAGCTACAAATCTTCTCAAAACTTGCTTAAGTCAAAATGTCCTACAAGTGTCAACTAAAAAGTGGGAACAGGATCTGAACCGAGTTCAATTGAAAGTAGTAAGTGTTTGATTAGAGTTGAAATAACTCCACAGAGGCCGATATCTCATCACCCTTTATTTACACATGGACCCTGATCCAGCTCCCTCAGAGTCAGCTCTCGGAGTGAACAGAATCTCTGAAACTCCTGTTTATATCTGTCAGTCAGGACTCCCTGATTGGACCAGTTTAACAGCCCCAGTCAGGGAACTCATTCTGTGAGGGCCACCTAGCTGACCTCTTTCCAATCACCAGGAGTGTAAAGGTGCAGGCTTTATCAATTTATTTATTATTTGTAGCTCTTGTTTCATGACAATGTTTCAGAATTGGTTTGATAATTTAAGGCTGTTAACAGGAAACCATTTTAGAAAAACAAAAGCTTACTAGGATGTTTGCCACATAACTGCAAATTCATGATAACATAGAGATAGCACTAGAATACAAAGTTTGGGCACCCACTCCTGTTTGTATAAAGGACCCGAGGCATATAAACAGAACTTCAACATACTGCAGTTAGAGAAACACCTTTTAAAGTCAGTAAAATCATGATATCCCCAAGGACCATAAAGCTGCTCTCTCATTAGAGAGAGATGACTGGTGGTGGTTTAACCTGAGGATCACCACACCTCAGGCATGAAGCAAGAGAAGGTGGGACCATCACGGTAACCTCAGCCAGTGCATGGCATTAAACCCGTGCAGTCGGTGGCTCAGTGGTTAGCACTGCTGCCTCACAGCGCCAGGGACCCGAGTTCAATTCCCGCCTTGGGCAACTGTCTGTGTGGAGTTTACACATTCTCCCTGTGTCTGTGTGGGTTTCCTCTGGGTGCTCCAGTTTCCTCCTCACAGTCCAAAGATGTGCAGGACAGGTGAATTGGCCATTCTAAAGTGCCTGTAGTGTTAGGCGTAGAGGAATAGGTCTGGATGGGTTGCTCTTTGGAGGGTCGGTATGGACTTGCTGGGCCTGTTTCCACACTGTAGGGAATCTAATCTAATCTAATCAGTCAGTATCACAAACCAGCCATCCAATCAACTGAGCAAACCAACCATCAGCATCAACACTGAATTACGTACTGGATCTTGATCTTGATCTCTTTTATGCTCTTGACGGCAGTTAAAACGATGTTTAAAGATAAAGCTCTTACATGTCTCATACAAATCTAACCAAGTACCAACTCTTACTTTTGATGATTTCTGATTGTGGTGAGACATTCATGAGGATACCAAAGGATTCTGAAGAAGGCTCCTGCCCCTGAAACATTAACTCTGTTTCTCTTTCTATAGATGCTGCCAGATATGCTGAGTTTTTCCAGCAATTTCTAATTTTGTATCAGATGATTATTTGTTTAGTAATAGTGTGCAGGGATATGGGGAAAAGGCAGGAGATTGGCACTAGGTAATAGAACCAGTGCAGGCAAGATGGGCCAAATGGCCTCTTGCAGCACCGTAACAATTCAGTGACACTGTAGATGTACGTCCACCTCAAAGACCCCAGTGGTGGGAGAAGATACCTCACCAACACCTTCTTGGGGCAATGAGTGCTGTCTGAGCCAGCAACGCTGACTTCCCATGAAATGAATAAACTCCACCTTCTTTATTATTCTTTTAGGGGTGTACTTATCACAGGAAAGATCAGCATTTAATGCCCATCCCTAACTGCCCTTGAACTGAATGGCCTGTTAAGGCCATTTCTGAGGGCAATTCAGAGTCAACCACACACTGCTGCGTGCCTTGAATCACAAATGGGCCCAACTGGGTAAGGACAGCAGATATCCTTCCCAAAGAAAAATGAGCAAACCCAGTGGGATTATAAGAGAACATATTCATGGCTGTCATGACTGGGACTAATCTTTTTTGTTATTAAGAACCTGAGTTAAATGTAAATTTCACCAGCCATTGTGGTGAGATTTGAACCCATCACTAACCTGACCTTCAGGTGTCCAAGTACAGTGGCATTGCCACTACCTCAGACCACAATAAGCTTATGACCCTGCCCTGCTATTTAATTTGTCAGTATAGATGGGCAGCACAATTTGGACTCCTAATGAACGGCCACCATTCTGGAATATAAGAACACCATTCCGAACCAACAAAAGACATTGAAAGATTGAAATCCCAAGGCCACTATCTCTTCCAAAAATCTGAATCCAATCAGTGTAGCATTCATTTCTTGATGAATAAAGACCTAAAGGCTGAAATATTTGAACAGAACAACCATAAAAGACATTCCGACATTTACAATCTATAAACAGTACACAGTCACCACAATGTTTAAACCAGGATCCAAACAAAATGAGATTCTGTTCTGCAAAATGTCTATCTTTATTTTATCTATTGTGTCAAATCTGGCTCAGATTGTCATTTTAATTTTAATTTTATATATTTACGGATATATTTTGATAAAGGCAAGAATTATGGTTGTGCATAAGCATGCCACTCAAATCAAAGTCAAGCAAATTGGCTTCACAATCAGAAATAACATATGGTCTCCAGGTTTTAGACAAGGAGATGTAAACTCTTTGGAAGTAGGAAGGTTTTAATTCAGTATACAACAGCAAGCCTGCAGGCCAGGCAGAGTGAACAAGAATACAAGGAACGGTCATACTTCAAACAGTCATGTCTATCCCACAGACACAGACAGCAGCCAGCATATCACCTTTGGTTCCACAGTAACCTCCACTTCCCCATTTCAATAACAATTATTTCTCACCTACCCCCCCCTACCCCCCACTCTCATACAACCTTCTTCCCGTCTACCTGATTCCAAAGACTGCTTACCCCCAGGAACATGACCATGCAGTTATACTTCATGACCGTGCCCATCATCTGCTGGACGATAAGATGTAGGAACCCATTCAGCCCTGCTCTCCCATTTAATGTGATCATTGCTGATCTGATAATCCTCAACTCCAAATTCTTGTTTTATCCCCTTAATCCTTAATTCCTTCACTGATTAGCAATCTATTTCAGCTTTAAAAATACTTAACAACCCAGCTTTGATAGCCCTCTACGTGCAGATTTACAGATTCACTCCCCTCTGAGAGAAGAAATTCCTTCTCATCTCTGTCTGAAATGTGCAACCCCTTGTTCTGAAATGGTGCCCTCTGATCCTCCCACACAGTGAAAGAATAACAAGAACTTCTGAAAGTTCTGCGTGCTGAAGAACAGCCATGTCAGTATGAAACGTTAACTCTGTTTCTCTCTCCACAGACCCTGCCAGATCTGCTGAGGTTCTCCAGTACCTTCAGTTCATATTTCAGACTTCCAACATCCACTGTATTTTACATTTACTGGAGTGAAAAAAGTAATTGATGGTCAACTGATGTTACCTGTGGAAAGTACTGGAATAAAGCCTCTGAGTGAGGATGATATGATTAACCTCTTAGCTGGCACACTCTTTGATAGTGATCAATCTCTGAACATAACTAAGGCACCTGGCCTCTACTATCATCTGAAATAAGGTCAGAAAATGTATTATAACTTAGTACCTAAAACTTTCCTAATCTGTACAATCAATTTTTTAATCCTTTCAAGGGATATCAGTGTCACAGGCCAACATTTCTTGCCCGTCCCAAGGTGCCCTTGAGAAGGTGGATGGTGAGCTGCCTTCCTGAACCACTTCTGACCATGTGCTGCAGGTAGACTCACAAAATCCCTTGGGAGGGAATTCCAGGATTTTAACCCATCAATACTGAAGGCAATATTTTTCCAAGTCAGGATGATGAGTGGCTTGGAGGGGAACTTGCAGGTGGTGGTGTTCCCATTTACCTGCTGCCTCTGTCCTTCAAGGTGGAAGTGGCTGTGGGTTAAAAAGATGCCGTCTTAGGAGTCTTCGTAAATTTCTTCAGTGCATTCTACAGACCATTGCTACTGAGTGCCAGTGATGGATAGAGTGGATGCTTGTCGTGCTAATCAAGTGGAACGCTTTGTACTGGATGGTGTCAAGCTTCCTGAGTGTTGTTGGAGTTGTACCCATCCAGGCAAGTGGGCAATATTCTATCACACTCTTAACCTGTGCCTTGTCGATGGTGGACAGGCATTGCGCAGTCATGAGGTGAGTTACTCACTGCTGGATTCCAAACCCCAGAATCGCAAAATTGTCACGGTGCAGACAGAGTCCATTCAGTTCAGTCTGTACCTGTTCTATCACGTGGTGCCAATCTCTTGTCTATTCACCATTACCATCCAAATAACCACACAATCTCCTCTTGAATGTTTCAATATTACCTGTCTACACCACAATTCCACCCCATTCTATACCTTAGCTATTCAATGTGTGAAAATATTTTCTCTCACATCAGCCTTGCTTCATTTAGACAGCACTTCATCCTCTCTTGTAGACACAGTATTTATACAGCTAATTCAGTTTAGTTTTTAGTCAATTTAAATACCCAGGATGTTGACAGATTCCTGCTCCTGCCATCTAAAGAAATGTTTTGATTGAACTTTTGCTTACTTTGCATCACTGCTGAATCAAAACGCTGAGGTCTGGTCATCATTGTATACAACCTGCGTCATAAGTGAGAGGTGTGAGAATTACCTATACCCACACCTTTTTAAATGTGGGCACACGTTATGGCATGACATCAAAGGTACCAGTTATAGAGTCATACAGCATGGAAAAACATTCTTCGGTCCTACTCATCCAACTCCAAAGCAGGCCCATAACTAACCAGAACTGAAAAATGCTAAGACAGAATTTCTCAACTGGTTGGGTCCCACAGAACTGAGCAAAACACAAAGCAAGTTCTGCCCATAGCTACTGAAGTTTGCATTGGCTTAACACTTAACCTGTTCACCTAACACTTTGGACAGCCAATAGTCACATGTTACCGACACTGTAAAAAAACAAAGAACCGTGGGTCTGGGGATCTGAAAGAAACAACAACAGAAAGCACTGGAGAAACTCAGCAGGTCTAGCAATGCCTGTGGAGAGAAAAATCAAATTAGAATTTCAAGTCCAGTGATCCTCCTGAACTGGATTCCAGTTCTAAAGAGTCTAAATGTTAACTCATTCCCTCTCCACAGAAACTGCCAGACCTGCTGAGTTTCTCCAGCATTTTTTGTTTGTATTTGCTTTGTCTGATTAACCTGCAGGACGGGTAGGGTCAAGAGGTTGCATCCTGAAATGTATAGGCCTGGCAACCACTGTCAAACCAAATAACTGGCAAGGGGAATATTGCACTTCTCTCTGAAAATCTAAAATATTTTTTTCTTCAGTTCTTCCTCTGATTAACCAACACAGGTTTTGCTGATTAACTGGAAAGATGGCAACAGATTCTTTATTATTGGCCAAGATGGAAAGTTGCTGTATTGCACACATTTCCACAGATTTTAAAAAGCAGATGCTTTCAACAGTTGGTGCAAACTTTGGAGTTTGTGAGGCAGCAGTTAGGTTCATTTGTAAAATTCTACAACTAGTTTCATTTCGAGAATTTCTTTCAACCCCATATGTCACGCACACATATTCCAAAGCATTAGTTGAAATGCCTGATGGTTGATGGACACAAGTATTGTGTACGGTTCTGTACCCAACAGTACAGGAGGGACATTGCTGGGCCTGCCGAATGAATTATGAAGAGAGTTTGGACAGACCGGGGTTGTTTTTCCATGGAGCAGAGGAGACTCGGGGAGGGGTGGGTGGGGGGGGGGGAGGTCATGGCTGAAATGTATACAAGTATGGGAGACAGAGACAGGGTAGACAGGATGGAGGGAACAATAACCAGCTGGCGTAGATTTCAAAATGGTGGTTCAGACGGGATGTGAGAAGAAAACATTTTCACCCAGGGCTGAGAATCTGGAACTTTGTGCTGATAAGGATGATAAAGGCATAAATCCCCATCATATTTAAGATCTGCACATGCAATACTAAGGCATATAAGACTATTGGCTAAGTTCTGGAAAAGGGAATTAGAATAGTTAGAAGTTGTTTTCCCCACCAGTGCAGACCTGATGGGCCAAATGGCCTTGAGTGCACTATTGACTTGTTTGAATGTGTGGCTGCCGTACCACCCGCTGAAGTACTCTGCATGCTCAGACCAGAGTTTACTGTAGTGAATATACTGCAGCAACAAGACAGCGACCTGTGGTAATGTACTGGCAAGCAGAGCCCAATGATACATTCCCAATGACTTATTGTCATGATAGACTGTCACCTCTCGTAAAGGGGTTAAGGACAATGGTCAAAACTAACTCCCTTTTAAAGAACATTGGAGATTCAAGTTGCTAATACAAACAATGTTCATGACTGGAATCCAACACACTGGAAAAGAAAGCCCTGGAAGGACTCAGAAATGACAGGAATCCTACCAGCAGACCAAGGGTGCATGGCCATCATCCTGAACATAGAACACAATACATTGAAAAGCAAGCACACTACTCGCAGTTTCCGATATCTACCAACAGGTGGCAATGGACCCAACTCCACATCAAGAAAACCGTATTACAGCAGCCCTGAGGAAACTCCACAAGGCAGGTGAAGTTAACAAGACAGACCTCCAAAGAATGAAACCTGAAGGATCCAACACACCCCATTACTACAGATTATCAAAGGTACGTAAACAAGGGGTGCCCCTCAGACTCACAGTCTCACTTCCTGTTACACCAACATACAGACTACCAAAGGAATTGCAACACAAACCGAAACACCCAACAGAAGACTCATGCCACTCCATCCACTCCACCCTGGAATTCCTGAACATCAAAGACACCAAGGTAGAGGATGACGAGGTCATGGTTTCCTTCGATGTCACGGCCCTATTCACACCAATAAACATCACTCTAACCAAGGAAACACTGGCCTCACTACTAGACGAGCCAAGGACACAAACACCTGACAGCACCAACTCCATCAGCAAGGAGAGCATCCTCAAACTAGGAGACCTGTGCCTCACAACTCACTTCACCTTCAATGACAAGATCTATAAACAAATCAATAGGACACCTATGGGATCAGCAATATCAGGGCTCTTAGCAGAAGCAGTATGCAGAGGTTAGAAGGAATCGCATTTCCCATGATCCAGCCCAAGCTTTGGGTGTGCTATATGGATGACACCTTTATCATGAAATGCAACAAATTAGAAGAAACCGATAAACACATAAACAACATCCTTACTGGTACAAAGTTCACCAAACAGAAAGAGAACAACGAGACTCCCCTTCCTAGACATCACAGTAGAACGCAAAGTCAAGGAGAGCTGCAGACCAGCAGTTACAGGAAAGTCACACATTCTGGCCAGATACTTAATTACAGGAGCAACCCCCTCCCATTTATCTCTCTCCCAGCCCCATTCCTGATGAAGGGTTTTGCCCGAAACGTCGATTTTCCTGCTCCTCGGATGCTGCCTGACCTGCTGTGCTTTTCCAGCACTATTCTAATCTTGATTCCACAGGAGCAAACATCCCAACACCCCCAAACGGAGCTACATTGGGACATTATTTAAATAAGCCACAGCACACTGCAGCACCCAAGAACTGTCAGAGGCCAAAGAAAAACACTTATACAACGTATTCAGGAATAATGGGTACGCAATAAAATCAATCCACCAATACCGGCACAACAGAGCTAAACAAGAGGCCACAACACACCCAGAGACTCTCGCCACCCTGCCATACACTAAAGACACCTCAGAGATGACAACCCGACTACTTCAGCCTCTAGGCATCATGGTAACCCACAATCCTACCACCACACTGAAACAGCTCCTGATGAATGTAAAGGACCACGTGCCAATAACCAGCAGAACAAACGTCACATACAAAACACCCTGCAAGGACTGCAACAAATATTACATCGGACAGGGCGGGCAGGAAACTAGCCACCAGGATACATGAGCACTAACTAGCCACCAAAAGACATGACCAACCATCACTGGCATCCGCGCACACAGACAAAGAGGCACACCAGTTCAACTGGGACAATACATCCATCCTGGGATAGGCTCAACAAAGATACACATGAAATTCCTAGAGGCCTGGCATTCAAACAGGAATTCCATCAACAAACACATCAATTTAGACCAATCAGGTCCTTTTTCTGAGAGATTGGTAAATGAAGTGATATCACCCACTGCAACAGACCAAGGCACAATAAACAGAAAGCGAGACAGACCACCAGCACTTCACTGGAGGTGCACTGATGATGTTACTGTTTTGGATGGGGACAATGAATATATTGAGATGCACACAGCCCTATAATCACACAAGACAGGTTAGATGGGTGAAAGGGTCTTTTCTTGGGCATACTGTAAGAGTGAATTGAGGCAATTAAAATGTTAGCCATTTAACCCAGTACAGAGCAAGGAACAGAGAAAGGTGGCGATTGGTGGTGCATTGGGAAGTGCAGTCTGATGATGGTTCCTGTTGCCTGCCATTCACTCACTGGGCGAATGCTGGAAATCACAATATCAGGCTGGGGTCCCTAGGTATACAGGGTAGGCAGAAGCTTTGCAGTAAATCGATTTGATTGAGCTGCTTTATCAGAGAATACCATTCTTTTCAACGTGCTTGAGATGTACATTCACCCTTTCCACAGTGAGAAACACAAAGAGATTCCAAACCAGATCAACGAAAGGCACTACATTCAGTTATTATACTTAGAGGAAAAAAACCTCAATCCACAACTTGCTGTCATCCTGTTTTATCTGATTATGGCAGATAATAATACTGACTGCTTTCGCCTAATCTACTGGTGACTAGCATGTTCACTTTCAGAAAATACATCTAGGGCATATTTTGTCATGTTTATCTATTTCAGTTCTTCACATGTTTATGTCTTGCTTTTCCTCCAGGTAAGACCATAAGAATTAGGAACAGGGGGAGGCTATTCAGCCCATTGAGCCTGTTCCACCATTTAATCTAATCAGGGTTGACCTCAAATCAGTGGATAAGTAATGTAGGTTTCGGATGAATGAATACTGGCCTGCCTGGGCGAGATTGGAAATACTGGAAATCTCCCAGTCTCCCAGTTAATCCATATCAGCACATTGATACTCACATAATTTATCCAAGTCTCCCTGAAGCCTCTTTCTATTTTCCTCACCACTCAAAGGTAAAAACAAGGACTGGAGACGCTGGAAACCCGAGTCTGGGTTCGAGTGTTGCTGGAAATGCACAGCAGGTCAGGCAGCATCCGAGGAGCAGGAAAATCGACGTTTTGGGCAAAAGTCCTTCAAGATGAATCGAGCCTGATGAAGGGCTTTTGCCCGAAACGTCTATTTTCCTGCTCCTCGGATGATGCCTGACCTGCTGCGCTTTTCCAGCACTACTCTAATCCGCCCCCACCACTCATACACCTACTTAGATGTTTGGGGTCAGCAAAGTTATAAATATAACATTAGAATCTCTAATCCAAAGCAATGTATGTTGTAGGGGTGGTGATAGTCTAGTGGTATTATCTCTGGACCTTAAACCCAGAGACCCGTGAAGTGTTCTGGAGACACAAGTTTGAATCCTGCCATGGCAGATGGTGGAATTTGAATTCCATAAACATCTGGAATTAAGAGTTTAATGACGATCATGAATCCATTGTTGATTGCCAGGAAAAACCCATCTGGTTCACTATCGTCCTTTAGGGAAGGAAGCTGCCATCCTGACCTACATGTGACTCCAGACTCACAACAATGTGGCTGACTCTTAAGTGCCCTCTGGGATGGGCAGTGAATGCTGGGCCTAGCCAGCAATGCCTTCATCCCATGAATGAATAAAAACAAAAGTTGAGGTCCAAGCACTAATCTCTGCATTAGTCACTGCCTTCCATTCTGAAAATGGCCCATTTAATCCTACTGACTGTTTCCTGTCTGCTAACCAATTATCTACCCTACCAATAGTCCCCTGGACATTGATATTATCCATTACCCTGTTGCGTAGAACGTTATCAAAAGCTTTGTGAAAATCCAAATACATCAGATCAACTGGTTCTCCTTCATCTACTCCCCAGATTGGGTGCTCAAAAAGCTCCAGCAGGATTTTCAAACAAGATTTCCCTTTCGTAAATGCATGCTGACTTTGGTATTTTCATTGGTATTTTCTAAATGACCCGCTATCACATCCTTGATGATAAGCTGCAGTATTTTCCCTAATCCTGATGTTGAGCTAACCGTCTGTAAATCCCAACGTTCACAAACAAAACCAATAATTGTTCAAAAAGCTCATCAGGTCTAGCAGCATCTGTGGAGAGAAATCAGAGTTAATATTTCAGGTCGAGCTCTTTCTATTTTTATTCGCAATGTTCACTCCCCCTTCTTTGTTGAAAAGGTGAGGCGACATTTGCCACATTCTAATCTGCTGGGTCTTTTCCAGAATCTCCGGAATTTTGGAAGGTGACAATCAATGGAGTCTCTCTTTCCACAGCCACCTCCTTTAGATTGCGAGGGTGTAGACCATCAGGCCCAGTGAGAATCATCCCTGTAGTTTATGGAGCCAGGAAGCAGCTGATAAACATCACAAGCACTCCAGCAGACCCCACCAACTGCCAGTCTGGTTTAAACACACCTCTCACAGAAATCAGAAGCCTGCACAGGAAGAGGGAACAGACTTACAGAACCCCGGGGGGGTGGGGGGGAGGTGGGTAAAGGGTTACTGAACACAGGATGCAAAGGGTTACTGAACCCAGGGGTTAAAGAGTTACTGAACCCGGGGGGTAAAGAGTTACTGAACCCTGGGGGTAAAGAGTTACTGAACCCTGGGGGTAAAGAGTTACTGAACCCGGGGGGGGGGGGTAAAGGGTTACTGAACCGAGGGTGTAAGGAGTTACTGAACCCGGGGGGTAAAGAGTTACTGAACCCGGGAGTAGGGGGGTTACTGAACCCGGGGTGTAAGGGATGACTGAACCCGGGGTGTAAGGGGTTACTGAACCTAGGGGGTAAAGAATTACTGAACCTGGGGGTAAAAGGTTACTGAAGCCGGGGCATAAAGGGTTACTGAATCCAGGGGGTAAAGAGTTAGTGAACCCAGGGGGGTAAAGGGTTACTGAAACGGGGGTACAAGGGGTTACTGAAACCGGGGTGTATGGGATTACTGAACCCGGGGCATAAAAGGTTACTGAACCTGGGGGATAATGGGTTACTGAACCCGGGGGATAATGGGTTACTGAACCTGGGGGATAATGGGTTACTGAACCCGGTGGTAAAGGGTTATTGAACCGGGGGTGTAAGGGGTTACTGAACCCGGGGGGGGGGGGTAAGGGGTTACTGAATCCGGGGGGTAAAGAGTTACTGAACCCTAGGCGTAAAGAGTTACTGAACCTGGGGGATAAAGGGTTACTGAACCTGGGGGATAAAGGGTTACTGAACCTGGGGGATAAAGGGTTACTGAACCCGGGGGATAAAGGGTTACTGAATCCTGGGTGTAAAGGGTTACTGAACCCTGGGTGTAAACGGTTACTGAACTCGGGATATGAAGGGTTACATACCCGAGGTGTACAGGATTACTGAACCCAGGATATAAAGGATTACAGAACCCAGGGTGTAAGGAGTTACATACACACGGCGTATAGGCTTACAGAACCCAGGATATGAAGGGTTACAGAGGCAAGGTGGGAAGAGAGATTCAGATGTAGATAAATTTTGATCTCATGACACGCTGGGCAGGGCAGGGGAGTTAAATGGCGTATTCTTATTCCCATAAAGCTGCTTTTATCTGCTATTTACATAAAGCACAGGAATTAGATTTGATTGCAAAATGGATAGACAGAATAGTACTGCAAGTTATAAGGGTACATTTGTCTTATGTAAGTTCCTCTCAATATTGGCAGTAATGTCAAGTCTGAGATATATTCATTCAGGTGTTGATGACCTGTGTGGAATGGGAAGGGATTGCCTGCAGTTGAATGATTTTCTCTGGAATTCTGACTCAAGCCACCAGATGGTGGAAGTGATCAGCACTCCACTGGTGCCAGCACACTGTTACCATGCACTGACAATTTACTGAACCCAATAGTTCAACCTGCTCACTCTTCTAACTTCATCACACACTGATCTTCCCCAATAGCACAGCTAACACAATGACCCAGTGAGGGCAGGAGTACACAAACCGTCTATCCCCCGGGTTCAGTAACCCTTTATGCCCCAGGTTCAGTATCCCTTTACACCCAGGGTTCAGTAACCCTTTATCCCCCAGGTTCAGTATCCCTTTACACCCAGGGTTCAGTAACCCTTTATCCCCCAGCTATTCCAATAGGAAGTTTGGCTGCATTACCTGTAATTGCATCCATTAATAAAATTAATTAAGGTATGATTTAGGATTCTATGGTAACAATATTATTCAGTCCTATACTGGCCTTTGTATTGTTGCTTTGGTGAAATGTAGAGTTGCAATAAATTACAGGAACATACCTTTTGCCAAATGCTGTACTGCCCTCTCTCTCGGTCAAATCCTTTGGGATGGATTCAATGTTCTAACAAGCTTCTGAATAAAGAAGGTTATTTTGCACATCTTTTGGATATGGCTAACACTGGAACCACTCATCCTGGGCTGTCTCCCACAGTGAAAGTCAATTACATAATGTGGTTTGAGGATCCTGTGGAATCACAGGATTGGTAGAGCACAGAATGAGGCCATTCATCCCATCGTATTTACACTGGTTCTCTCAATCAGCAATCTGTCCAGTGCCATGTCCTTGCCTCCTCCCCATGACCCTGCACATACTTCCACTGCAGGTAACTATCCCTCGAGTGAAGCTGCCTCCAGCACATTCTCAGGCAGCGCATTGCAGACCCGAACCATTCTCTCTGTGAACACCGCTACTGCTGCTTTCACCAAGCCCTTTAAACCAGTGCCGCAGTAGTAGGTGCAACATTTTCCCAAACTACTGTCTCTCTCTCTCTCTCTCTCCCTCAACCCTTTAAACATATCGAACAAATCACCTCTCAATGTTAGAAAGCACAGAGTGCTGAAGAAACTCAGAAGCTCTGGCAGTATCTGTGGATGCAGAAACACAAGCGTTAACATCTTGAGTCTGATATGACTCTCCCTTGAATTTTCTTTTTATTCCTTCTCATCCTTCTTTTCCCTGCAGGTAGGCAAAGATCACATCACCTTGAGGAACCATGTGGATTTATAAAGACAGATTGACGGTTTGTAATTTGTAATTTTCTGAAATAATCTCAGAAATCAATAGGTCAATTGAATTCAATTTGGAACCAGCTGTGGTGAGATTTAAACTCCTGGCCACCAGACTATGATTGTCTTCACCCACCATCTGTCCACGTTCTCCTTGTTACAGTTTTAATTAATAACTCCTTCAGAATGACCTGTCGAAACTGAGTCTCCAAATCAGGCACTCGTTTATCAACATTCAGCACAGAGGTACAATGGGGCTGAGGTACGGGTGGTTATTGTCAGTGGGGGTGGGAGGATGTGCGTATTGTCAGAGTTGCCCCAATGCAGTAAATGCTGACCCGATTCCAGGAGCACTCCGTGGTCCTGTCTAGGCCTTACACCAGCTCAGGAACCTGGGTAAATAAACCAACAATGTCTGTCTGGTTCTGGCCATCTGACCCCAGTGTGTGGGGGAACTGTGCAGGCTGGTTGAAAGCACCAAGTGAAAGTTTACACATCCTGCCTAATTACTCTGGGTGTCCAGACATCAGGCCTTCCTCAGAGTTCCAAGCTGTACCAACAATGAAGGCGAGTTATTCACTGCTCCCTATATCGGAAGATTCAGGCCATTAACTGCATAGCCTCACTGCATTATATTACTGAGTTCTGGATTTTATAATGAAAGGTGCAGAGTATAAAAGTCAACTTTTAATGGTAGAATCTAGATCAAACCAGATTTAGGACACTGTGTCTGCAGGTTCAGGCTCAACTCTAAATGGTGGATTTAGTAGAAATATGGAATATACATAAACCTCAGCTTTGAGAACAGCTTGAAGACGTTAGGATGGTTTTCCTTGGTGAGAAGAAGGAAATTTGATCGAGGTTTACCAAACCATGAGTGGGCTGGGCACAGTAGGTAGGAAGGTATGCTCCTGTTTGTAAAAGATAAAAATGAACGAGAGGGCATTGATTTAAAGTGATGTGCAAATGGAACAGTGGGGGTTGGGGGGGGGTGGGGGAGGTGATTAAAAAAATGGTTTTCACCCCGTGAGTACTTAGTATGTGGAATGCACTACCAGGAAATATAGTGCAGGCAGTTTCAGTTAGCACATCCAAGACAGCTTTGGCTGAATATATGAGAATGGGGAAAATGGCAGGCAAGTGGAACTGGGTAATGATGCTCATTTGGAGACTCAGGGCAGGCACAGTGGGCTGAATGGCCTCCTTCTGCACTGCAACAATTCTGTGATTCTGACACATATGCTATAACAAGAGAAATCTTTGGCACAGATGCTGTCAGTTGTGAAGAAAGTATAGGCCAATAAAAGTATGAAGAAATTTTTTGATTTCTTTAGCTTTTCTTTGGAGATGGGCATCGCTGGCAAACATTTGTTGACCATCCCTAATTGTCCTTGGTATAAGTCGGTCATTTCAGAGGACATCTCACAGCCAAACACTTCTTTATTTGTTGATGGGATGTAGGCTTGCTGCCTGGGTCAGAATGTGCTGACCATCTCTAACTGACCTTGAGAAGTTGGTGGTGAGCTACATTCTTTAATCGCCGCAGTCCATGCGCTTTGTGCTGCCATTTGTTTGGTTTGGATATCCCTCACAATGCTATTCAGCAACATTGAAGGAACGGCGATATATTTCCAAGTCAAGATGGCTTAGGGGAAAACTTGCAGATGGTGGTATTCCAATGTATTTGTTGCCTTTGTCCTTCTAGATGGTAGTGGTTGTGGGTTTGGAAGGTGCTGTCCAAGGATCTTAGGTGAATTTCTGCAGTTCATCTTATAGATAGTACATCTGTTGTTGCTGAGTGTTGGTGGTGGAGATGGTGAATGCTTGTGGATGTGGTGTCAAACAAGCAGACTGTTTTATTCTGGATGGTGTTAAGCTTCTAGAGTGTTATTGGACCTGCACCCATCCAGGCAAGTATTTCAGCACACACCCAACTTGTGCCTTGTAGATGGTGGACAAGTTTTGGGGAGTCAGGAGATGAGTTACTCACTGCAACATTCCTAGTCTCTGATTATAGTAGTGCTGGAAAAGCACAGCAGGTCAGGCAGCATCCGAGGAGCAGGAAAATCAGCATTTTGGGCAAAAGCCCTCCTGATGAAGGGCTTTTGCCCGAAACATCGATTTTCCTGCTCCTCGGATGCTGCCTGACTTGCTATATTTTTCCAGCACCACTCTAATCTAGACTCTGATTTCTCACATTTGCAGTTCTTACTTATTCTTAGTCTGACCTGCTCTAGGAGCCAAGTGTATACATAGCTGGTCCAGTTCAATTTCCAGTCAATAGTAACCTCCAAGATGTTGATAAAGTTGAAGAACTGGAGCCACATGCATGAACAGGTAAGGATGACAGATTCCCTTCCTTATAAATGACATCCTGGAACCAGATAAGTTTTTACAACAATCGATGGTGGTTTCGCAGTTACCATCAAATGAGAGTTTTTAATACTAAATTGATTCATTGAATGTAAATTGACGAGCTATTATGGTGAGCTTTGAAACCATATCCACAGAATATAAATCTGGATCTTTGGATTACTAGCGCAGTGATATTATTAACATGTAATCACTTTCGTAAAACTGAGACAGTTTATTTTTTATAAAACTAAAATATATTAGGGGAGATTTGAGATCGATGTCAAAATTACAAAGGGAATGGAACACTGTAAAATATAAAGCTTTTGCTCTTTATCTGTGAAGACTTCTTGGATTTGACCCTAGAACTCAATCAGAAATAGTCCCCAGCCTAAATACTGGTTCATGAACAATAGCAGAAGGGTCTTGGGTAGTGTTGTAGAACAGAGGGATCTAGGGGTAGAGGGACATAAGTCTGCGAAGTCTGCATCACATACAGACAGCGTGGTTAAAAAGACGGTTGGCACGCTTGCCTTCATTGCTCAGACCTTTGAGTAGAGGAGTTTGGATGTCATGTTGAGGTTGTACAGGACATTGGTGAAGCTCTTCTGGTGTATTGGTTCCAGTTCTGGAAGGATATTATCAAGCTGGAGAGGGTTCAGAAGAAGTTTACCAGGATGTTGCGAGGTCTGGAAGATTTGAGGTATAAAGAAAGGCTGGAAAAGGTGGGACTTCTTTCATTGGCGCATAAGAGGTTGAGAGGCAATCTGATAGAGGTTTATAAAATAATGAGGGGTAGAGATCGAGTTCATGTTAGCTATCTTTTCCATAGGATCAGAGATGCGGTGCAGGCTCGAAGGGCTGAATGGCCTACTCCTGCAACTATTGTCTATTGTCTATTTCAAGATGAGAGGACACATTTTTAAGGAGAGAGATTTAAAAATGATATAAGGAGCAATTTTTTACACAGAGAGTGGTTTGTGTATGGAATGAACCTCCTGAGAAATTGGTGGATGCAGCTACAATTACAAAGTTTTAAAAACACTTGGATAGAAACATGATTAGGAAAGGTTTGGAGGGAGCTGGGCCAGGAGCAGACAAGTGGGACTAGTTTAGTTTGGGATTATGTTCAGCATGGTCTGGTTGGACTAAACGGTCTGTTTCCATGTTGTGTGCCTCTATGACTCTGACTGTAAGTCTGAGAGAGTGGGAGTTGCAGAAATATGTCACTAATGTCACAACATTGAAGAGCCAATTACACATAAATTAGTAGGAGGTGTCACCCAACTCCCCCATCCTGTAACATAACACTGTTCTGGCTGTTGTAAAATCATTTGGCCCACTGCAACTCTGCCCCCTCTTTCACAGTAATTTCCAAATCCTCCCAATCCCTACTTGTTCCCTAAAGCCCCTCAAATGTAAGTTTAATTTTCAATTTAAAATTTTGGCAGAAGACGCAAATGCAGTTTGAGAGGAAACCTTTTCATACAATGAGTAGTTGGAGTCTGAAATGCACTGCATAGGAATGAGGTGGGGGCAGGTTCCATCAAGGCATTCAAGAGGGCGATGAATGATGATCTGAACAGAAACAATGTGCAGGGCCTCCTGCCTTTTCCCCAGGCCCCTGCGCGATGTGATAAATGAATGATCTGGATGAAGGGACTGAGAGCATTCCGGCAAAGTTTGCAGATGATACAAAGGTAGGTGGAGGAACAGATAGCATTGAGGAGGTGGGGAGGCTGCAGAAAGATTTAGACATGTTAGGAGAGTGGGCAAAGAAGTGGCAGATAGTGTCAGAGAGTCATAGAGTCATAGAGGTGTACAGCACGGAAACTATCTCAGTCCAACTCGTCCATGCCAACCAGATATCCCGACCCTAATCTAGTCCCATTTGCCAGCACTTGGCCCATATCGCTCCAAACCCTTCCTATTCATATACCCATCCAGATGCCTTTTAAATGTTACAGTTGTACCAGCCTCCACCACTTCCTCTGGCAGCTCATTCCATTCACGTACCACCCTCTGCATGAAAATGTTGCTCCTTAGGTCCGTTTGATATCTTTTCCTTCTCACCCTAAACCAATGCCCTCTAGTTCTGGACTACTCCACCCCAAAAGACCTTGTCTATTTATCCTATCCATGCCCCTCATGTCACCCCACAGCCTCTGACGCTCCAGGGAAAACAGCCCCAACCTGTTCAGCCTCTCCCTGTAGCTCAAATCCTCCAACCCTGGCAACATCCTTGTAAATCTTTTCCCTACCCTTTCAAGTTTCACAACATCCTTCTGACAGTAAGGAGACCAGAATTGCACACAGTATTCTAAAAGTGGTCTAACCAATGTCCTGTACATCCACAGCATGACCTTCCAACTCCTGTACTCAACACTCTGACCAATAAAGGAAAACACGCCAAGAAGATCCTGCACTCCAAGGTCTCTGTTCAGCAACACTCCCGAGGACCTTACCATTAAGTGTATAAGTCCTGCTAAGATTTGCCTTCCCAAAATACAGCACTTCACATTTATCTAACTTAAACTCCATCTGCCACTTCCCAGCCCATTGGCCCATCTGATCAAGATCCCATTGTAATCTGAGATAACCCTCTTTGTTGTCCACTACACCTCCAATTTTGGTGTCATCTGTAAACTTACCAATTACACCTCCTATGTTCATATCCAAATCATTTATATAAATGACGAAAACTAGTGGACCCAGCACCAATCCTTGTGGCACTCCACTGGTCATAGGCCTCCAATCTGAAAAGCAACCCTTCACCATCACCCTTTGTTTTCTACCTTTGAGCCAATTCTATATCCAAATGGCAAGTTCTTCCTGTTTTCCATGAGATCTAACCTTGCTAATCAGTCTCCCATGGGGAACCTTGTTGAATGCCTTACTGAAGTCCATATAGATCACGTCTACCGCTCTGCCCTCATCAATCCTTTTTGTTACTTCTTCAGAAAACTCAATCAAGTTTGTGAGACATGATTTCCCACTCACAAAGCTATGTTGAGTATCCCTAATCAGTCCTCACCTTTCCAAATATATGTATATCCTGTCCCTCAGGATTCCTTCCAACAACATGCCCACCACTGATGTCAAGTTCACTGGTCTACAGATCTCTGGCTTTTCCTTACCACCTTTCCCAAACAGTGGCACCACGTTAGCCAACCTCCAGTCTTCCAGCACCTCACCTGTGACTATTGATTATACAAATATCTCAACAAGGGGCCCAGCAATCACTTCCCTAGATTCTCACAGAGTTCTAGGGTACACCTGATCAGGTCCTGGGGATTTATCCACTTTTATGCTTTTCAAGACATCCAGTACCTCCTCCAAATACAACATGGACAAGTGTGAGGTCATGCACTTTGGTATGAAGAATAGAGGCATGAATTATTTTCTAAATGGGGAGAAAATTCAGAAATCAGAAGTTCAAAGGGACTTGGGAGTTCTAGTCTAGGTTTGTCTAGACCTGCAAGTTGAGTCAGTAATTAGGAAGGCAAATACAATGTTGTCATTCATCACAACATGAAATGAAAGAAGGAATGTACTTCTGAGGCTTTATAAAGCTCTCGTCAGGCCACATTTAGAGTCTTGTGAGCAATTTTGGGCCCCGTACATCAGGAAAGATGTATTAGATTAGATTAGATTAGATTAGACTTACAGTGTGGAAACAGGCCCTTCGGCCCAACAAGTCCACACTGACCCGCCGAAGCGCAACCCACCCATACCCCTACATTTACCCCTTACCTAACACTACGGGCAATTTAGCTTGGCCGATTCACCTGACCCGCACATCTTTGTGACTGTGGGAGGAAACCGGAGCACCCGGAGGAAACCCACGCAGACACGGGGAGAACGTGCAAACTCCACACAGACAGTCGCCTGAGTCGGGAATTGAACCCGGGTCTGCAGACGCTGTGAGGCAGCAGTGCTAACCACTGTGCCACCGTGCCGAGCAGGTCCAGAATAGGTTCACGAGAATGACCTCAGGAATGAAAGGCTTAACAATGAGGAACGTTTGAGCACTCGGAGTCTATACTCAATGGAGTTCAGAAGGATGAGGAGGGATATAATTGAAACTTACAGAATACTGAATGGCCTGGACCGAGCAGATGTCGGGGAGATGTTTCCAATGGGAGGAGCAAGTAAAGAGAAGACCCTTTAGAATGGAGAAACATCTTCAGCTAGAGAGTGCTGAAACCATGGGAGTCACTGACACAGAAGGTGGTGGAGGCCAGGTCTTTAACTATATTTAAAATGCAGATAAATAGGTTGTTAATTGTCAAGGGGATCATGAGTTATGGGGAGAAAACGGGAGAATTGGGTTAAGAAACTTACCAGCCATTATTGAATGAGGGAGCAGACTTGATGGGTTGAATGGCCTGATTTTTGCTCCTATGCCTTATCTGATTGATACTACAGAATACTGAACAGCTGGGGCAGAGTGGACATTGGGAAGATGTTTCCATTGGCAGGGGAGATGAGGATCTGAGTGCACAGCGATGTTCCTATGTCTTGTGGTCTTATGTTCAAATGATCATCCGATACCATCGGGTGGACACTGAGATATGATATCCTTTTGATGAGCTGACACAGACAAGATGGGCTGAATGACGTTCTTCTTACAACCTAATCATTCTGTGATCCTGATTCAAAAATTTCCCTTTCAAGGCACACGCTGACATTACATCAAATCTCTTCCCTTCATCTTTTCAGGCACTATATTCCTGATTGCACCTTATCCTGTTAAAAAAAACTCATCTGTTCTGAAGGCTGGTCACTGGACCCGAAACGTTAATTCTGTTTTCTTCCCACAGATGCTGCTGGACCTGCTGAGTTTCTCCAGCAATTTTTGTTTCTGTTTAATCTACTCACTGTTCATTTGGCAGCTAATTTAAATCAATATCCTCCAGTTACCAATCTTCCTGCTTGTAGAAAAGTCTTCCTGTTATGCACGCTATCAAAACCTGTCATCATTTTAAACAGCTCTATTAAATCTCCCCTGTACCTCATCTGTTCAAGGGAATATAGACCCAACTTCTCCAGCCTTGCCGCATGAATTGAAATTTCCTCCTCTCTGGCACTATTCTGGTGAATCAGTGTTGCCATAGCAATGAAAGCAGAATTGACGCACACAGACATTCGTTCTAAACATATTTCTCATAGCAGGAACTTGTGAAAAAAAAGTGATTTTGAAAATAAACTAAATCCTAAAGTAACAAGCAGGAAATGCAGCAAATTAAAGTGGGCAAATTTGATAAATATTAATGCATAATTGACTGTCATTATTCATCTGCACTTTATATTATAATTTTCTGTTAAGTCCTGTTTTTTTTATACCTTTGATAAAAGGTCGAAGACAAATATATCTTAACAATGTCACATATTTGCAAAGTTCCTTCACATTCACTGGACCTCAATGTCGCTTAAAGTAATTACTGTCATCACTTCAACAAACAGAATGTCCAGCTGCTACTCCTGGGATCCACTGAACTGATCTACCAAATTGATGATAACCCTCCAAAACATAGTGTCAATAGTCTCTAATTTGCTTCAGCAGGGCATTTATCAGTCTCTGCCAGGAGTTAGACTTGCTTGCACAAGTTTAGGTTTAAACTTTGTAAATAAAACTAATTCATGGGATAGGGGTATTGCTAGCCAAGCAAGCATTTATTGCTCCTAAGAAGCTCATGTTGAGCTACCTTCTTGAACCAGTGCAGTCTGCATATATCCCCATAATGCAGTAAGAGAAGGGTTTTCTCCCAATGATATTTGACAGGAATGTGATTTACAGTGAAGGTACGAATCATCAAACCAGTCAGCTCTCCCACCAAATTATCATGCACAGCTTTGAAATAGAAGAGGCGGCACCTATCTAACACCATCTGCTTACAATTGCATTCTGGTGGACACCCACAGAAAATAGGAGGAGTAGGCCATTCAGCCCTTCGAGCCTGCTCCATCATTCAGTACGATCATGGCTCGTCATCCCAGTTAGTGTGTGTTCCTGTTTCACCCCATACTCTTTCAGCCCTTAAGCCACAAGAACAATATCTAACTCCTTCTTGAAAACATTCAATATTTTGGTCTCAATCACTTTCTGTGGCAGAGATTTCCACAGCCTCCCCTTTCCCAGGGTGAAGGAAGTTCTCCTCATCTCAGTCTCAAATAGCCAACACCACATCTTTGGAATCCCAGTGTATGACAGAGTAAACAATCCTTGACAGTATGCTTTGAAAATTTTTATTCTTATTTTGGAATAAGGAATGATAAATGGCTGATAGTCCACACTTTGTAAACATGTGAGGCAGTACAATACATACTGAATAAAAATAACATCATTCATGGAATCTCTAAAGTGTGGAAACAGGCCATTCAGCCCAACAAGTCCACACCAACCCTCCAAAGAACACCCCACCCAGACCCACCCCTGTACCCTACAATCCTATATTTCCCATGGCTAACACACCTAACTTACACGTCCCTGGACACAATGGGCAATTTAGCATGGCCAATACACCTAACTTGCACATCTTTGGACTATGGAGGCAACCCATTCCAACACGGGGAGAATGTGCAAATTCTACAGAGCCAATCATCCAAGGCTGAAATACCAACCTGGGTCCTGGGGCTGTGAGGCAGCAGTGCTAATCACTGAGCACCATACCACCCACAGTATTTAATACACGTCAAAATCAGTTCAGACTCTAGCATGGTTGTAATGCTAAAGATTGCACCCACAACTTACTAAAGATTGAAAGCGTGCACTCACAATTTACTCCAATTGCCTTGGAAAATAAAAGCACCATTAATTTCACTTCTTTCTGAACTTCTCACCTCTCTGACTTCAGCTGATATGAAAAACCGCAGACATTAGGGGTATATTTACCAAAGCAATGGACCAGTGGGGGGATGCCTCTTTTGTCGGTAAGCGTGCAATATGCTTCTGCGTCCCTGTTGGTTTATCACAATGCCCAATGATAAGAGTACCAAACTGCTCCTCTCATACTTGGTTGGGCGACTGCGTGAGCATTTCAAGCCAAAGATATTCAAATGTAAGGAGATCTTCCTAGCGAAGCACAGTGAAGGTACATTTTTGCAAATAAAAAGTTGCATGGGGCAGAAAACATGCTGGCCACAACATCGTCAACCTCTTGCTGCTATTTTACATTGTCATGGTCTGCTTCTGTGTGGATAGAAAAATAACCAAATTAAGAAAAAGTGTGGTGTATTAGAAAGTCAGGAATGAAAGCCCACTGATGGGGAATATATCTGTGAATGCTGAGGAACAGGATAACAATCACGTGTCAGAGCCATGCATACCCTCCCTTGGGCCAAAGGTGAAGTAATTCTCCAGAGGCCAGTATCCCATCACCAAGTCCCCCTTTATTTACACACAGAGAGTCCTTGACACTGATCCAGCTCCCTCAGAGCCAGCTCTCAGAGTGAACAGAACCTCTGACACTCCCATCAGCCAGGGCTCCCTGACTGGGCCAGGTTAACAGCCCCAATCACAGACCTCATATTCTTTGAGGTCTATCTGGCTGACCTCATTATAATCACCAAAAATAGGGTGTAATAAAATGTGTGTCAACAGGAAAAACAAATAGTAATACATGGAAATGAACATATTGGTTGTTCTGGAACACTATTCTGAGGTATACAGTATCACAGAGTTATTATAGTTCAGGAGGAGAGCATTCATTCCATCATGTCTCCAACTGTTCTATTATCTCCTGCCTTTTCCCCATATTCCTGCACATCATTTCTATCTAAATAATCAACCAATGTCCTTTTGAATACCTCAACTGAAAACTCCCTCCATCACATTTCCAGGCAGTGTCTTCCAGGCCTTAACGACTCACTGTGTGAAATGATTCTTTCCCACATCACCCTTGCATCATTTCTAAAACATTTTCAAGTGAAATGCGAACAAAGCAAGATACAACCCAAGTCGGACCAGTGTGCATATTTCACACGTTTTATTGTTTTTTTTCCCTCTGGGTATACAGAATTTAATGTTCAGATGTACTTGGACATATAATTAATGATACAAAGATAACAGATGGGATCATAATGATGTTCATTGGTGGAACACTGCTGTAGAATGGCAGGTTGCATTCACTGACTTCTCAAATGATGACCTGACAATCCCAGTTGCAACTCGTGGATAGCAGCACGAGATTTTCATGCAGGGAAGACAGTAAAATGCGAAAGGGAATGATCCAAATGCACAGACCTCAAGTCTGTCTACAGCAAAAATCCAGCAAGGGTTCACATTATAACAAAGTTGTTTGACTGAATGCAGGATGGATTTTAACATTAGTCACAGTGGTGTCGCCCTCACCAATACAGGCAGGAATGGTCTACTTGCTCAGCCCAAGCCTTCACTGAAACAGCTAAAGTGGATCAGCATGCAGCAAGTGGAGAATTTCATTTTTTTATTCATTTCTGGGATGAGGGGGTCACTGGCCAGGCCAGAGGGCAGTTCAGAGCCAACCACATTCCTATGGGTCTGGAGTTAGATGTAGACTAGAACAGTTTGCTTCCCTAAAGGACTTTGTTGGAAAAACCCATCTGGTTCACTAATCAACAATGGATTAGTGGTCAAAATTAGGCTCGTAGTTCCAGATGTTTATTGAATTCAAATTCCACCATCTGCCATGGCAAGATTCAAATCTGGGTCCCCACAACATTAGTAGGGTCTCTGATTAACAATCCTGCAATAATACCACTAGACCATCACCTCCACTAATCTCACCAACCCCAAGTTGCTAAAGCAGACAAGCATCTGGTTGGAAGGGGTCTAAATGCATCAGGGTCATCACACACACACACACACACACACACTTGGGTGACACAGCAGTAATCAGGAAGCTGTCATTATCCTGTCTCTGAGCTGCTTACCTGCAACAGGGACAGGAAAGCTTGGTGGGGGGTTATCATCAAAAATTAGCACCTTGCACAGCAACATTGATCAACAATCTTGTAACCATCCATCCACACCTGATGCACCACCAGAAAATATTAAATACCCAGCTCATAATATTAGCTCTAACTGTCAGAATGATCAAAGGTTTGGCATACTCAGGGCAAGGAAGCATTGATTCAGCTCTAGGCAAACATGTTCCAGTAACATACTGACAAACGAATTGCTGGTTATATCTCATGGGTGTTAATTGTAGCAGCTGCCGTCACTGTTGGCCACATGGAAAGATTTCTAATAAGAACAGCATTTTGTTTGGGAGATATATTACTGCCCCTTGGTACTGCACCTCGTGTGTGAAGAATTTCTCAGATTTGGGCCCCGCATCTGCAGAAGGATATGCTGCCTTGGAGGGGTCTAATGGAGGTTTACAAGGATGATCCCTGGGATGAAGGGTTTGTCATACAAAGAGTGATTGAGGACTCTGTGTCTGTACTTGATGGAGCTTAGAAGGATGTGGGGGGGGATCTCAATAAAACTTACAGAATACAGAGATTCCTGGATAGGGTGGAGATGTTTCCACAAGTAGGAGAGACTACGGCCACAGGGCACAGCCTCAGACTGAAGGGACGACCCTTTAGAACTGAGATGAGGAGGAATTTCTTCACGCACAGGATGGTGACTCTCTGGAATTCATTGACTGTATTTAAAACAGAGCTAGATAGATTCTTGATTAGTAAGGGGATCAAGGGTTACAGGGAGAAAGCAGGAGAATAGGGTTGAGAAATGTGGGCGGCATGGTGGTTAGCACTGCTGCCTCACAGCGCCAGAGACCCAGGTTCAATTCCCACCTCAGGCAACTGTCTGTGTGGAGTTTGCACATTCCCCCTGTGTCTGCGTGGGTTTCCTCCCACAGCCCAATGATGTGCAGCTTAGGTGAGTTGGCCATGCTAAATTGCCCGTAGTGTTAGATGTAGGGGAATGGGTCTGGGTGGGTTACTCTTCGGAAGGTCGGTGTGGACTTGTTGGGCCGAAGGGCTTGTTTCCACACTGTATGGAATCTAATCTAAGCATTTCAGCCATGATCGAATGGCAGTGCAGTATTTATGGGCTGATTAGCTTAGTTCTTATTCTCAAAGTTAGGGCTCACTCATTGAAGATAGAGAAGGATATTTCTTTTCTGACAGGGGAGTTAATTTGTGGATTCTTTACCTTCAGAGGGCTGTCAAGGGTAGGTTGTTCAGTACAATCAAGGCTGAGACAGACAGATTTTTAATCAGTGAGGAGAAGAAGGTTTATGGGGAAAAGACAGGCAAGTGAAACTGAGGATTCTAAGACCAGCCCTGATTCTCAAAGAATGGTGCAGCAGTCTTGATGGGCTGAATGGCCTACCTCTATTCCTCTACCTTATGGTATTGAAGAAACGTAATCACATTACATGGTGAAATATGTGAGATTTTGACCTAAAAGCGACATTGTTTAGACCATGAATGTGACATTAAATATCCAGTCACTGAGAGAAAAATGATAATCATGAAATATTATGAGTGATTTGTGTGAACCCTGTGGCCAGATTGCTCATTCACACTGTGGTGAATAGACACTGGCAGAATTCATTACTGAAACATGGGGATTTAATCAAGGGAAAACATTAACACAAAAGATGCAAACAAAACAGAACAGGAAAACAAGTTGTACAGACACATCCTTAAGATTTGTTTGATTGCACTGTGAAGTATCTTGGGATGTTTTGCAGTATAAATATAAAGTCTGACAAGACCACAGGGCTGTTCTCTCATTAGCAAGAAACAACTGGTGGTGATTTAGCCTGAGGGTCACCATGTGTCAGGCAAGGGGAAAGGTTGAGAAGGAGAACCTTTCAGAGTAACCTCAGCTGGTATGGGGATTGAACTCATGCTGTTGGTGTCACACTGTTATGCAAACCAGCCAACTGAGCTAATCAACTCCACTGTACAGCAATAAACTGTTGCTGTTGAGGGTATTGATTGATACAGAAGTGCAGTGGTAATATGTGATGGAACAATCACTGCCCATAACGCTGTGGAAGATTAACTGTGGCACGATAAAGCTCAAACATGATGAGACATTCATATCAATTACATTAGGAGAAAGTGAGGACTGCAGAGCCTGGAGGTCAGAGTCGAGAGAGTGTTGCTGGAAAAGCACAGCAGGTCAGGCAGCATCCGGGGAGCAGAAGAATCAACGTTTTGGGCACAAGCATGATGCCTGATGAAGGGGTTTTGCCCAAAACATCAATTTTCCTGCTCCTTGGGTGCTGCCTTACCCGCTGTGCTTTTCCAGCACCTCACTGTCAATATAAATTGCATTGTATCATTCTTCGCAATCCCAGTTTGATACTATTGCCACCCTCCCCTCACCATCATTGTCCCAGCTAGGATAGCATTCAGACAATTCCAATTTTATGCAAATTTTATTGCATACAGCATCCTCAGGTAAGACAAAGAGTGAAGGGGTTTGCTTTTTAATCAACAACTTGTGGTGCACAGACATTATAACCCTGGGCAGCCATTGTTCCCCAAACCTCGAATTCCTTACCATCAAATGCTGCCCCTTCTATCTACCACAGGAATTTACTGCTGCTATACTAACTGCTGTGTACATACCACCACAGGCAAAGGTTGAGGTAGCTTTGGATGTGCTATACTCCCCCCACTAACACCCTGGAGACAGAATACCCCGAGGCCCTGATTATTGTAACTGGTGACTTCAATCAAGCCAATCTCTGGAAGCTGTTGCCCAGGTACCACCAGAATATTACCTGCCCCACTAGGGGCCCGGACATTTTAGACCACTACTACACCTACTGGGAAGGATGCCTACTGCTCCATCTCCCACCCTCATTTCGGGAACTCTGACCACAGTGCTGTGTTTCTTCTCCCGGCTTACAGGCAAAAAGTCAAGCAGGAGACCCCCCCCCCCCCCACCTCGCGGATACAGGTCCAGTGCTGGTCAGAGGAGGCAGAGGATCAACTCCGGTGCTGTCTGGAATCGGCTGAGTGGGCCGTGTCCAAACAGGCCACAGGTACCTTGGACCGAGTACGTCACCACCGTCACAGACTTTATCAGCAAGTGTGTGGAGGACCGCATACCGAGGGAGTCAATCCGAGTGTTCCCCAACAGGAAACCCTGGATGAATCAGGATATCACAACCTGCTAAAAACCAGGTGTGAGGCCTTCAGATCAGGAGACCCACTCAAATATGAGGAATCCAAGTATGACCTTCGCAGAGCCATTAAGACAGCCAAGGACCAATACCGAGCCAACCTAGAGACCCAGACAGACACCGGGCGACTATGACAAGGACTGAATGACATCACAAGTTCTAAAAAGAGACAGTGCAAGATAGCAGATGATGATACATCCCTCCCAGATTGTCTCAATGCCTTCTATGCTCACTTTGAGCAGAATTACGGTGGAGCGGTAACACCTATTCCGACAAGTCCTGATGAACCTATCCCAACAGTCATTGCATCAAGAGGTCAGATCAGTTTTCCCTTGTCTGAATCCAAGGAAAGCGCTGGGACCAAACGGAGGACCAGGCCGTGCACTCAGAGCATGTGCAGATCAACTGGCAGAGGTCTTCTCGGACATCTTCAACCTCTCCCTGCAGCAGGCGACTGTCCCTGCCTGTTTCAAGAGGGTCAACATCATCCCTGTGCCGAAGAAGGCTCATGCAGCATGTCTCAATGACAACCACCCAGTGGCCCTAACTTCAGTGGTCATGAAGTGCTTTGAAAGGCTGGTCATGGCATTAATCAACTCCAGTGTCCCCACTACTCTTGATCCACTCCAATTTGTCTAGCAGACCAACAGATCCACGTCACCCGAGAACATCTCGACACCAAGAACAGATACGTAAGAACCCTACACATTGATACATTTCTGTCTTCAACACTATTATCTGCTTGAGACTGATTACTAAATTTAGAGATCTCGGACTAAGCCCCACTCTCTGCAACTGGACCCTCAGTTTTCTGACCCACAGGCCACAATCAGTGAAGATTGGGGACAATATTTCATCCTCACTAACACTCAACACTGGAGCCCCCCAGGGATGCATACTCAACCCCCTACTGTACTCACTATATACGCATAACTGCGTCACCAATGCCATTGGTCGAATCTCAGATGGTGACGAAACAGACTACAGATGGGAGGTGGAAGACCTGGAAAAATGGTGCACTGAGAACAACCTAGTGCTCAATGCCGACAAAACCAAGGAACTCATTATGGACTTTCAGCAGGATGTTAGCTCCTGGGAGTGGTCATCCACAACAAGCTTTCTTGGACTCTTCATGTGGACACACTGATTCCAAAGGCTCAACAATGTCTCTTCTTCCTCAGGCAGCTGAGGAAATTTGCCATGACGGTGAATACCCTTGCCAACTTTTATAGGTGCGCCACCGAGAGCATTCTGTCTGGATGTATCACAACTGTACCATTCAAGATCAGAGACGGTTACAGAGAGTGGTGAACTCAGCCTGGACAATCACAAAGGCCAACCTCCCATCTATAGAATCCATCTACCAGGCCCGCTGTCAAGGAAAGGCCGCCAGCATTCTCAAAGATCCATCCCACCCTGGCAATGCTCTTCTCCAACCTCTACCTTCGGGGGGAAGGTACAGAAGCCTGAACACACGCACCAGCCGGTTTTGAAGCAGTTTCTACCCTACTGTTAGAATACTGAATGGACTCACAAACTTTTAACATTCGCCTGTATCTTGGTTTTTTTTTGCTACTGTTTACCTATTATTTACTATCTCTGCTATTTAACTCTGTGACCTGCCTGTATTGTTTGCAAGACAAAGCTTTTCACTGTGTCTCGGTACATGTGACAATAAACTCAATTCAATTCAATTCAATTTAATTTGCACAAGTGTCACTTGCAATGTTCCCTCTTCCTGTTCCTACACCTTTGCCTCTTAACTCCTTCCTCATTCACTCCCATTAAGAATCTGTTCTATTCCTTATGTGGACCTTGAGATGCAACATCCAAACATACTTGCCTTATCTCAATTTTGCAGATGACAGCTAGCTCATTATCAACTCTCCCAACTCCTCCACCATCTTAACTCTCAAGCTGCACATCCAGCATCTGGTACTGGATAGGCAGAAAGTTCCTGCAACTAAATATTAGAAAAATCAAAGTCATTGATCCCCCTCAACAATTGCTGCTCCCTAGCTACTGATTCTATCCCTCTTCAGTACAACAGTCTGGGGCTGAAACAGACTGTCCCTAACTGTGGTGTCACATTAGATCCTATGATGAACATCCACACACATTTCCACACCATCACTAAGATCACCTTTTCCCACCTTCCTGGCAGCAACAACTCTGTCCCTGCTTCATCTCAGCTACTGCTGAAACTCTCATCCATACCTTTGTCATTCTTAGACTTAACTATTCTCTAAAACATTCCTGGCTGGCTTCCTACACTCTGTCCTCTGTAAACGTTATGAATGCTATCTTCATCCTTTCTTGCACCAAGTTCCATTCAGCCATCACCTGTTGTCAACTGATTTACCTTCAGTTTCAGGTAAGCGATGCATTGACTTTAAAATTCTCATCTGATTCGGCGTTTCGGGCATAAGCCCTTATGCCTAAAACGTTGATTCTCCTGCTCCTTGGATGCTGCCCGACCTGCTACGTTTTTCCAGCAACACATTTTCAGCTCTGATCTCCAGCATTTGCAGACCTCACTTTCTCCTTTAAAATTCTAATCCTTGTTCTCAATTACCACTGTCTCCTCACTCCCTACCGATCTGCCATCTCCTCCAGCCACACAACTCTCGAGATATCTGCACTTCGCTGACTCTGGCTCCTCAAGCATCCTCCAGCTGTAATCACTCTACCATTGGTGGCAAGGCATGCAATCTCTCAGACCCGTAGCATTGGAATTTCCTCTCTACATCTCTCATACTCTCAATTTCACTTCTACTTCCCTTCAAGATGCTCTGTAAAATCTACCTTTTGGACTAAACGTTTGACCAAGTGCTCTGATACTGTATCCCCTTATGAGATGTGTTGTCATATTTTAACAGTAACTGCACAAAGATTTAGGGAAAGGTAATTTTCCAGGTGTCATTACAGTTAGAAAATCAAGGTAATGTCCCAACATGCACCACTTATAGAGTGCAGTACAGTCACAGGCCTGGTGCAACCAACTCAGCTCTGTCTG